>NC_083724.1:113518753-113821784 GCF_028564815.1 Eubalaena glacialis
ATCTCCAACACAATTTTGCTGAAGTTACTTTTGTTTACAAAATAGCCAACCATTTTAATCTCTGAAATGGGCTATTTTCAAACACGTGGTCTAGATAGGAAACGATTTTTGATGGTCTATGAGAGTGTCAGTGACATGGTACTTTGATGGTTCTTCAATAAAGAATTGTCTAACTGAAAGGAGATGGAGGAGAGAGTGAGCATGTAAGATGAGAAGGAATGATTTCATCTTAACATCATCAATGTTTTTGTAATAAAAAAAATCGTGTTAAATAAGAAAAGTTAAAACAGTGAATTATTTGATGAGATGGTGAAAGCCAGAAGCTACTTAATGTGAATGTATTAATTTACTGGCCTCTTGGAATGACAGTTAATTCCTTTGTTAGGCTTTGGAGTTAGATTTTTTCTATCACACACCCCTCCCCCCAAAAAAAATAAAAATAAAAAACTCTATATCTTAAAGAGATAGCCTCCCTCCATCCAAAATTGAATGCTGCAGTTGAGGGGGGGTAAAGTGAGAGCTATCCCTACAGCAAGGCCAATGGCTAATTCTCCATCCCAAATGACAACATTTCTGTGCCATAGATGATGTGTGCATTACACGTGAGGACAGAACGACACCTGTCACTCATGGGCTGTGATGTGGGCAGGGCAGAGAGATAATCTCGGGAAGACAAACAGGACACTCATGTACAAGGGCTAGGCATAGAAGGAGATTCTGAATATGACGTGAAAGCAATGGTGACTTGGGAAGATAGATGAGAAACCAGAGATTGGGAGGGTGGTGGTTAAGTGTCTAGACTCAGAAGCTAGATTGCTTTGCTTTGCATCCTAGCTCTGCTTCCCAGTTGTTGTGTAATCTTGGACAAGTTCCTTAACTGCTCTGTGCCACATTTTTCCCATCTGTAAAATAGGGGTGACAGATAGTATCTACCTCAAAGTCTTGATGTGAAACTTAAATGAATTAGTCACCTAAAGTACTTAGAAGAGTTCTGGAAGTCCTCAACAAACATACTGTTATTCTACCCAGGCAAGTCTGCTGCTGACCAATCTCTACGTGTATTCCTACACTTTGTCCCCTTAGATTCCCATGTCGGGGACTGCGGGAGTACCTCTTTTCCTTCTTCGTAGGAAAATACACCAGGACAAGGGTTGTTGAGGAAGGCATGAAAGTGATTGCTTGTGCTTCTTTGTTCTCTTGAGGACCATTCCTGGCTGTAGCTGGGAGACAGTCTCATGAATGCCTAAGCCAGAAGGGATGTTAGTGATCTGAGCCCAAGTCACTCATTTGCAGATGAGGACAATGTACTCAGAGAGGTTCAATGAGTTGGCCAAAAACACACAGCTATTAGGGCAGAAATGGGGGAAGAACCTAGCTACTACTTTAATACTCTATCATCATGATCTAGGGCTAGATCTGGATGATTCGACCTTTGACACAGAGGCCTTGTGGCACAAAGCTGGAGGGCAGGATGTGCCGTCTGTGGGAGTACAGGATTGTTCTACAGCCTGGTCAATTCACCCCCATACGCCCATTCATCAGCTCGAGATCTCCAGGAATGGCCCATCCATCACTGGGCACCTGAACGACTCAAGAAGACTCTGTAGCCTGCTCCTGCCCAAGATGTGAGTTTGGGGACACCCGTGCATCTCTGGGTTCAGGGTAAGCCCAATGAACCCCATCATCCATGTTTTCGGGAAAGCTCCAGCAACTCCAACAATAGCACTAATGCACGTAAGAAAGGGAAACTACCCAGCAACAAAGAGATTTATACTCAAAGCAGCACTGCCTGCAGTAAGCCCCCAAGAGCTTCGTGGTCAAGTCCCCCTCTCTTTGCTATTTCCCAGAAAGGATTCCACCCTCATAGTTCCATCTGTCACCTTGGCTACCACTGCATAGCAGGGCAAGCATGACTGCTTTTTTTCCAGTCCTCAGGAGATACATTACACTTCTCTTTGGGGACTATCAAGTGACAGGACAATCTGAAAATACTTCTTTGCCAACTTCACAAGTGAGAGTCTACAGAAAGGCATGTCAGTAAGTGCCTGGGGATATTGTACTTTGGAAGTTTCTTAGGTGCCCTCTGGACTTAGAGTGAGTGGATTTCACGAACATTTGACAGATCGTCAAGCCAAGATAGAGGGTCAAGTTTAAATTCAGAGCTTGCCATCTGATTTTTTAAAGGCACTTTCATAGCAACAAAAGTTTTCCTTTTGTTAAAACAATTAGATACAGGAATTAAATGTTTCAATCCAATTCACATATCAAATTTAGCCCTAATTCCAGCTCTTCATCAGAAGGAACCATCTTCAGCCTGTAAATACATTTTATTTCAGGTCCTTTGGTTCAGGCACCCATTCTGCCTGGAATGCATTTCCCTCACCTCTTCAGATCTTTGCTCAGCTATCTCCTGATAGTGAGCTCTTCCCTGGCCACCCAACCCCAAATTGCAACTCCCTCCCCTGGACCACAGTTTGTTCTCCTTCCCTGCTTTATTTTTCCTGATAATACTTATCCCCATACTATTTGTTTAACTTATTTATCTTATTTATTGTCTATCTCTGTCTACTAGAAGGCAAGTCCCAAGACAGCAGGGATTCTTACCTATTTTTTTACTAGACTAGTAGAGTTCCTTGCATCAAGTAGGGACTCAATAAAATGTCTTGAATGAATGAATGATGAGTGAGTAAATCACATCACATTACAAATGCAAAGAGAAATCTATAGAAAACAGTAATAAGGGGAAATTTAACATAGCAAAAAAAGGAAACTGAAAAAGATTACAGAAACTAAGTAATATAATTGATTATGTTGATTCAGTAGCTATACTGTATGGTGAACTTTAAATCATCCAGTAGAAACTGTCTCATTTTCAGGCAACCTTGAAACATAGACATATATACACTACCAAACGTAAAATAGATAGCTAGTGGGAAGCAGCCGCATAGCACAGGGAGATCAGCTCGGTGCTTTGTGACCACCTAGAGGGGTGGGATAGGGAGGGTGGGAGGGAGGGAGATGCAAGAGGGAAGAGATATGGGAACATATGTATATGTATAACTGATTCACTTTGTTATAAAGCAGAAACTAACACACCATTGTAAAGCAATTATACTCCAATAAAGATGTTTAAAAAAAAAAAATTTATATTAACTGGCCATATATTAGGCCACAAAATAATTTTAATAAATTCAAAAATGGAAAGTTTGTATAGGATGTATTAGTAAAAATATCATAATAAAAATAGAAATTAATAACCAACATATAAATAAAAATATCCTCTCAAAATAATTACTAGATCAAAGAGTACATCAAAACTACAATTACCAATTATTTACAAAATGCAGCAATGAGATTATGACACATCAAAACTAATACATTTCCACCAAAGACATACGCCTTAGGAAAACTGAATGCTTTAAATAGTGTCATTACTAAACAAGAAAGAATAAAAATAAAAGAACTGAAAATTCAACTCAAGAAGTTAGAAAGTGGAATACACAACAAACCTCAATAAGACAAGATGAAGTTGATAAATATAAAAATGAAAATTATTAAATTAATGAGTTAGAATCTATAAATATATAAATAAATCCAAGGACTGATTCTGTGAAAAAGAGAACAATATAGACAAATTTCTAGCATGTCTACTCAGGAGAAAAAGTAAAAACAAAAATCAGAAAAATCCACGAATGTATAACTAAGGAAGGGGAAAGTGGATATATCCATAGAGGAGAGTTAAACACTGTGATAAAATATAATACTTAGTGCTTTTGTATGCTAACATTTACTGAAGGCTTTCTATTGCCAGACATTTTCCTTCCTTATCTCACTTAATTCTCTCCGTGGCCCAACGGTGTTGCAGATGGGATTGGAGCTACAAGAGATTTGTTGGGAGAAAACACTTGTAGAGGCAAATGGGGAGGGAATTGTAGGAGGCTAGGAAAGTCACCAGGACAGGAGGCAGGGCTGACCCCACGGAAGAGAGAGAAGGAAAGAAGGAAGTTTGGGAAGAATGAGTCTTAGACTGCAGTGAATTCTAAGATGGTCTGGGCAAGGGAAGGAAGGGCACCCATTAGAGGAGCTCCGTGCATCTCAGTATCCCAGCTGCCTCAGTCACTGGCTGGGAGCATCTGGTGGGAAGCATGGCCTCAGCTGAACACTAGTAGGTTCAGAACATACCAACTGTTCCATCAGTCAATTACCTTCCCGTTCCACCTCCTAAGCAGGAGATCTGAGAAACACAATTGTATGGCTGCCACAGATTTTTATAGACATTTGATAATATTGAGCATCTATTCTTGATTCTGTTAAATTTTCAGTGACCTGGAATGTGGATATTTTCTTAAATATGATAAGTATACCTATACGTTTCTTAATCATATGACCAATATTGCACTTAATGTTGAAAAACTGGAGGCAGTCCTATTGCAGTCTGGTTCAAGGCTAGGATGCCCACTGCAATTGCTCTTGGTAAGTATTTTTCTGAAGGTTCTAGCTAGTGCAATGTACAGGAAAAAGGAACATGATGTAAAAACGTTGGAGCAGGGAACAACTTATCATTACAGCCATCCCTCGGTACCCGCGGGGGATTGCTTCCAGTACCCCCGTGGGTACCAAAATCCATGGGTGCTCAAGTCCCTTACATAAAATGGCATAATACTGTCACTGGCCTTCCATATCTAGGGGTTCCACATGGCAATTGGTTGGATTTTCGATCCATGGTTGGTTGAATCCACAGATATGGAACCTGGGATACTAAGGGTCCACTGTGTTTGCAAACAATATGATTGTCTAACTGGATACACCCACCTCCCTAACCAAATTAACTAAACATATTTAAGAATTAGTGAGAGTTTATATTCAATTACAAAACAAATGTACAAAGATTTTTTTTCAAAGCACTATTAATAAGCTAGAAAAATAATAGTTACATAAAATATAAACTACTAAGCATTACATTAACTATATACCTATAAACCTACTTGAAGAAGACTATAAAACTTTGTCAAGGGACATAAGAGAGACTTGAATAATTGGAGGAAAAAAAGCCATTCTATTTCCAGACAAAAATACTTAATGAGTCAAGAATTCAGTTCTCCCAAATTTGGACTATAAATTTTATCAAATTCCAATAAAATCTCCAATATAATTTTTAGGAACCTGGAAAATTGTTTCTAAAGCTTTTTTTTTTTTTTCTGGAAGAAAAACTTCATGGATTGGCCATAATAAATTTGAACCAAAAGAAAAATTATTTTAGTAGGCTTATTCTATTTTATTTTAAAGCATAAAAGTAACACCTATTAAAATAGTACATGGGCATATATACACTACCAAATGTAAAATAGATAGCTAGTGGGAAGCAGCCGCATAGCACAGGGAGATCAGCTCGGTGCTTTGTGACCACCTAGAGGGGTGGGATAGGGAGGGTGGGAGGGAGGGAGATGCAAGAGGGAAGAGATATGGGAACATATGTATATGTATAACTGATTCACTTTGTTATAAAGCAGAAACTTAACACACCATTGTAAAGCAATTATACTCCAATAAAGATGTTAAAAAAAAAAAAAGTACTGGAGACTTCCCTGGTGGTCCAGCGGTTAAGACTCCCACTCCCAGTGCAGAGGGCCTGGGTTTGATCCCTGATCAGGGAACTAGATTCCACATTCCACAACTAAAAGATCCCATGTGCTGCAACTAAGAGCTGGCACAGCCGAATAAATAAATAAAATAAATAAAATAGTACTGGAACATGGATAAAAATATAGATTGATGAAACAGAAACGGAAATCCCAGAAGAACAGTATATGAACAAGAACGCATCATATGTTAAAGACATTTCAGAACATTCAATATGGAAGGAATGGATTACTCAAAAACAGTATTAAAACAACTGGTTGGAAATAGTTTAAAATTAAAACCTTACCTCAATCCATACATCCAAATGAATGGAGTAGTTAAATGGAGGGCATGGAATAAAATACAAAAGAATCAGAAGAAAGAACAGACACATACTTTTATAACTTTGTGGTAGGGGAAAATTTTCTCAACATTTAAGCCAGAGGTAGAGACCCTGAAGAAAAACATACTAGATTTAACTAAATAAAAAATTTAAATATCTGTGCATTAGAAAACAACAAAACAAAAATAAAGTAATACAAGTTCGAAGAAATATTTCCAAATGATTTCAAAGAAAAAATAGCCTCACAATATTAAGAGCAAGTGTAAATTAATTAGGAAAGGATCAAAATTCCAGTAAACAAATAAGTAAGGGACATTAACAGGCAATTCACAAAATAAGAACTGTTATGCAAAAAAAAAAAACATTTTTAATGTGCTCAACTTTGCTGATAATGAAATACGAATTAAACCAATGAAATTCATTTGTTGGAATCCATGTTTGAGAAGATGATACCATCCCAGGAAGGTAAGGATAGAGAAAAGGGCACGCATATTGCACTAGTGTGAGTGTAAAGTGGATTAACCTTTATGAAAGGTATTTTGGCAATATATTTCAAAAGTTTAAAAGTTTTACATTTTCTTTGAGTGAACAATTCTTTTTCCAGGAATTCATCCTAAGGGATTAATCATGAGCATATGCGAAAACACTGTATTTTAAGTAAACATACCATCATTGTTTTTGTATCGGATGTAAATTAATAAATCCGTACATACATTTTTTTCATTTTTTAACAAGATTTATTAAAAGCCTAGTAGGTAATAGACCCTGTGCTAGGTATTGGGGTACAATTTTAAATGTACATACATTTTTAAAAGAATGAAACAACCAAAATATTAATTAAAAAGTAATCAAAGTAATTATGATGGATGCTTAATGTTGAATATTAATGCATCCATTAAAATTTTTGTTGTAGGGCTTCCCTGGTGGTGCAGTGGTTAAGAACCCACCTGCCAATGCAGGGGACATGGGTTTGAGCTCTGGTCCGGGAAGATCTCACATGCCATGGAGCAACTAAGCCCGTGTGCCACAACTACTGAGCCTGCATGCCACAACTACTGAAGCCCGCGCGCCTAGAGCCCTTGTTCCACAAAAAGAGAAGCCACTGCAATGAGAAGCCCGCACACCGCAACGAAGAGTAGCCCCCGCTCGCCCCAACTAGAGAAAGCCCACGCGCTGCAGCAAACACCCAACGCAGCCAAAAATAAAAATAATAAATAAATAAGTTTATTAAAAAAAAAAAATTTGTTGTAGAAGAAAATTTAATGTTAATGATACACTTTCAGATGGAAAAAGCAGATTAAACAATAGTAGAAATATATATGCAAAAATAAGTATGTACACATAGAACAAAGATTGGAAAGACATGCAATCAAATGTTAATTTTCATCTGAGTGGCAAGATTATTTTTAGTTACTTTTTTTTTTGGTTATCTTTACTTGCCAAATTTCGTATAATAAATATGTGTTACTTTTCCTAAAAGTCTGGAAAAGGCACTTTTAACTTTTTAATTCAATTGAAAAATCTCTTTCCTAAAGATACTATCTGTGGCAAGAACAGTCTCATAGCAGGAGGAAAGAGGGGTAAAGTCCTCCACTTGTCCAAACTGATTTCTCTTAGAATAAGGAATTTACAACATTTGTGTTTCCTGGGAAACCTTAGACATTTTCAAAAAAAAAAAAAATGGGATCTCCAGCCTCCAGGTCTTTTTTATGTGCAACCCACACTCCCACTTCTATATTTTCAACTCTTGATTTTCCTTCAGATTTATCCTGGGGTCCCTGTGTTCCAAGCATAAATTGAATATGAGTTTTGTCTGCAGTTCTGTCTTGCTGGTCTGACATACATGCCTGTAAAATGTAACTTTCCAAGGGAATTGTTGACCATGCATTCCTACCCCACTCTCAAGCCCCAAAGATCATTGCCTGCAGTTCTCCACCCCGAGGCTCTCTCGTCCTGTGAGGCTACTGTTGATGCCTCTGAGGCTCCTAAGAAGTGTTTCCTCTCAACTGCCCTCCCTGTAACTGTCCTGCATCCTCCAGAGTTTGAAAGCCTTCCCTCCTCTTACTGCAGTACAAACATCCTTTTAGGATCCCTTTTATCCAGCCACAGTTGTACATACCTGGATTTCCCCTAGAGTATCATGTCAGTCCCTTAAACCTACGTGATAATTTGGAGAAAGGACCAACATCATCATATCAAAACACTTCAGATCAAATTCGGTTCATTTAGGGGTGACCCCACCATAGACTTAGAAAAGAATCAGCCAGTACTGGGTCGTACATTCACTTCCTAGGATGGTCTACTCCAGACCCACCGTTATGCTTGCCCCTTGAAATTTTGGAGTGAGCCTGCTCTGGTCTCATTTTC
Organism: Eubalaena glacialis; assembly: GCF_028564815.1. NCBI lineage: Eukaryota > Metazoa > Chordata > Mammalia > Artiodactyla > Balaenidae > Eubalaena > Eubalaena glacialis. The sequence continues at coordinate 113,527,083 of NC_083724.1, forward strand.
ACTTATTCATTCAACAAATTCTTATTGAGCACTTCTTTGGCTATGTACTATGCTAGGCACTGAGTATACACTCCTAGAAAAACAAAACAGTTGCAAACCATTATATATAGAATGGATAAACAACAAGGTCCTACTGTACAACACAGGGAACTATATTCAATATCCTGTGATAAGCCATAATAGAAAATAATTTTAAAAAGAATGTATATATATATGTATAACTGAATCACATTGCTGTACAGCAGAAATTAACACAACACTGTAAATCAACTATACTTCAATAAGAAAAAACAGTAAAGGAATTCCCTGGCTGCCCAGTGGTTAGGACTCGGCACTTTCCCTGCCAAGGGCGTAGGTTCAATCCCTGGTTGGGGAACTAAGATCCTGCAAGCTGAGCCCACAGCCAAAAAAAGAAAAAAAGAGAAAACAGCAGTAGTAAAAAGCAGATGAGGTCTTTGTTTTGCAGAATGCATAACCTATTGAAAGAGACACAATAACCAAACAGGCAAACAAATAAATTCTTAAAATTACTTTAAGTTTATAACATCTATAAATGCTAGTATAGCTAACAGAATGATAAAACACAGTAGAGAAAGGAATATATCTGGACAGAAAAATAGGGGATGCCTCTCTGAGGAGGTAGCTTTTGAGTTGAGACTTAAAAGATGGGGAAGAATATTACCCGTGATGAGAAGGGGTAGAGGGTCCAAGCTGGGCTGGCGTTGGCAAGGGCACAGCCCACACGGTCATTTCCATTTACAGCCAGACGCCCGTTCTGATTGATGAGAGTCCATGACAGATGGGAGGGCCTCTGTCATCTTAGAGGTAAACATGTTTGCATATCATTTCTGAACGCAGATAAACAGAACAGCATAAGCAAAATTCTACAGCAAAAAACTGCTCAACGCGTTTGTGAAGTTGAAATCCAGCTGTTATGACTGACAGATAAATAGTGAATGAGAGGGAGGGATAAAGCTGAGGTTAGAGAAGTTTGCAGGGATGAGACCACGGTAAAGGATACAGTCTTCCATGTTCTATGGGAAGCTACTGAAAAGTTTAAACTCAAAAGGATGGCACAATACGACTTAAGGTTGTTAAAAAGTTCTATGGCTACTGTATGAAGAATGAATTGGAGGCAGGTCAGAAAAACTGGTTGCAGTGGTCTCACTGGGAAGTGATAGTTTAGCTGGGATACATGGGAGACAGAAGGTTGGCAGTGGAAATGAAGAAAACTGAAGGGATTAACGATGTACATCTCAGGGATACAAACTGGAGAACTTGTTGATGTAGGTGCTGAGGGCATGAGAGGAATCAGAGGTTCACTCAGCTCTCTGACTTGAACCTCTAGTTGAGGATGTTTCTTTTTACTCACTGAGATGAGGGAGATTGAGAAAAACTGGGATTTTAGGACGATGGAGAGGGAATTGAACATTTGATTTCGTAATAGGTTAAGTTTGAGGTGCATGTTTGAGATGTGCAACAGGAGATAAAAACCCAACGTGACCTGCGACCCTCCTGGAGTCTCTCTGAAATGCTCTGTGAATTCAATGGGGTCTGTTCACTCTATCTCAAGGGAATGTGAATGATTCCCGGCTCTGTATGAGCTCAGGAAAGTATTCTCCTTACAGCTCTCTGGCACCAGAGCTGCAGCCGAGGCTGCCAAGGAGCATGGCATACCGAATATAGGGAGCAGAGCCTGAGGGCCAGGGAACGTAGCCCCCTCCTTCAAAATTGTTCAGCCCCGCGGGCCCTTGCACTCTGGCCTGTGATAGGAAGGGCAGCCCCTCCCTGACCCATGGTCTCTGAAATGACCTGGGGTTATTCTTCCGTTGTCGCAGACAACAGGCTTCCATCAAGATGGCTGACTATCCTCAGCAAACAGTGGTTTGGCCTCACCCTTCTCTCTGGAAAACATTTTACTTCTTTCAGTATGGCTGGGCTAACAGTTTTCCAAACTTTTAAGCTCTGCTTCCTTTTCGATTCACAATTGCACCTTTATTTTTTTATTCTGTAAAATAAATTTATTTATTTATTTATTTTTGGCTGCGTTGGGTCTTCATGGCTCCGCGCGCGGGCTTTCTCTGGTTGCGGTGAGCGGGGGCTACTCTTCGTTGCAGTGCGCAGGCTTCTCATGGCGGTGGCTTCTCTTGTTGCGGTGCACGTGCTCTAGGCACACCGGCTTCAGTAGTTGTGGCATGTGGGCTCAGTAGTTGTGGCTCGCGGGCTCTAGAGCGCAGGCTCAGTAGTTGTGGCACACGGGCTTAGTTGCTCCGCGGCATGTGGGATCTTCCCGGACCAGGGCTCGAGCCCGTGTCCCCTGCATTGGCAGGCGGATTCTTAACCACTGCGCCACCAGGGAAGCTCCACAATTGTACCTTTAAATCATTTCTCTCATCTGGCCTTTTACCATAAGTATTCAAGAGAAAACAGACCTCTCCTTTAACACTTGTGCTTAGAAATTTCCTCAGCCAAATCCTGTGTCATTGCTCACAGGTTCTCCCACAAAACACTCAGATGGGAACACAATTCAGCCAAGTTCCTTGACACTTTGTACCAAGGATCGCCTTTCTCTAGTTTCCAGTAGTACGTTCCTCATTTCCATCTGAGCCCTCATCAGAACGACCTTTACTATCCATATTTCTACCAACATTCTGTTCACTACCGCTCAGTCATACTCTGAGAAGACTGAGGCTTTCTCTGAAGCTGCGTCCTCTCCTTCCAAACACTCAAGAGACTCACCCTTTACAGTTAATTCATGGCAACGGAGGCGTTTCCCAACATGCGCCCCTGAACTCTTCTAGCCTCTCCCCATCACCCAGTTCCAAAGCCACTTCCACATTTTTAGGTATTTATTGCAGCAACATCCCACTCTTGGCACCAATTTTTTTTTGTCTTAGTCCATTCAGACTGCTATAATAAAATACCACAGGCTGAGTGGCAAAAACAGAAATTTATTTCTCACAGTTCTGGAGGCTGGAAGTCCACGACCAGGGTGCCAGCCAGCATGGTCAGATTCTGGTGAAACTCCGCTCCCAGGCTGCAGACTGCTGACTAGACTTCTCGCTGTGTCCTCACGTGGTGGAAGGGATGAGCTAGCCTTCTGGGGCCTCATTTATAAGAGTACTAATCCCATTTGTGAGATCTCTGCCCCCATGACCTAATCACCTGGGAAGGTCTCACCCCCTAATACTGTCACCTAGGCATTAGATTTTCAACATATAAATTTTGGAGGGGTACACAAACATTCAGAGCATTGTTGTATCTTCTGCCATTACTCTATCCCCACCCCGTATCCTCAGATTCCATCATTTTTTATTGCTAGTGCTAAGAAATGGAAAAAGTAAGAAGGCAATGGGAGAAGTGACATTTACTGAGTGCCTGCCTATATGAGACACTTTGCTGCTTCATTACATACATTATCACATTTGATTCTCAAAGTAACCCATTTGGTGGGGTTTGTTACCCACATTTCAGAGATAAGAAAACGAAGCCTCCAAGGTACCCCTCTCCCCACTCTGGCACAGCTTGTAAGAATAGAAAAAGTTTATTGAGCCTGGATATATTTAAATCCAGAGTCAAGAAGAGGCTACACTATTTGCAAAAGAACCCCTTTCAATGGATGCAGCATAGAATTACTCAAAGGAAAGGAGTCAGGGAGCGTTCTGTTTGGAGTCCTGATACAGGTTTCAACAAAGAGCATCCTCCCTTGTGTGCCCAGGGCTATTGTTCTTTTTATGCTAGTGGGAGTTCAGACATGCACAACACTTCCAAAAAAGGCAAGAGACACAGGGACATGCACACAATAAAATGTTAGGGAGGACGACTCCCTGGGGACACAAAGGACGTATGAGGAAATGTTCAGTGTTTTTGCATTTTTGTGGGGTTTTTTTATGGGTTATGTTTTATGATCAATCACAAATGATTATTCACAGGGGAAATGGTATCTCTCTGAAAAATTGCTAGCAACATATTGATCTTAAAATGATGAGAAAAATGCAATAAGATGAAAAACAAAGATGAAAAATGCAATAAGATGAAAAACAAAACAAAAGCAAAAATGCTTCAGTCCTTTGTCCTTTCATGAGGACATGGTAATGATTTGGTACTAAGTTACAAATGACTTATCATTAATGGTGTTGGCTATGTCTTGATGTTGGAATCCCACTGAAACTTATGGATAAATCTAAAAAAAATTGATACAAATGAATTTATTTACAAAACAGACACAGACTCAAAGACTTCAAAAATAAATTTATGGTTACCAAAGGGAAGGGGGGGAGGGATAAATTAGGAGTTTGGGATTAACATATACACACTACTATATATAAAATAGATAATTAACAAGGACCTACTGTGTAGCACAGGAAACTCTACTCATATTCTGTAATGACCTAGATGGGAAAAGAATCTGAAAAAGAATGGATATATGTATATGTATAACTGAATCACTTTGCCGTACACCTGAAACTAATACACCATTGTAAGTCAACTATACTCCAATATAAAATAAAAATTAAATTAAAAATTAAGGGACTTCCCTGGTGGCACAGTGGTTAAGAATCCACCTGCCAATGCAGGGGACACGGGTTCGAGCCCTGCTCCTGGAAGATCCCACATGCCGCGAAGCAACTAAGCCCGTCCACCACAACTACTGAGCCTGTGCTCTAGAGCCCACGAGCCACAATTACTGAGCCCACGAGCCACAACTACTGAAGCCCACGTGCCTAGAGCCCATGCTCTGCAACAAGAGAAGCCACCGCAATGAGAAGCCTGCGCACCGCAATGAAAAGTAGCTCCCGCTCATAAATAAATAAATAAATTTATTTAAAAATTTAAAAAGGTCGTTTATAAAGACTAATTGCAACCAATAGTATTCATGGATAGATAATTCAATTCAAAACTATTTTTTAGGAGCCTGTAAACACCAATGTACATTTATTGAGCATCCACTAGACACTAAACCTGGGGAGACCCATATAAACATAATAAATTACTACAATCGAACCCATTTTTAACGGAATATTTATTAACATCTTAGGGACAAAATGAGGGAAGAATCCCTAAGTGTTAATGAATATTCCACTAAGATGGGTTCTATTGTCATGTGACCTTTTGGAAATGGAACAGGACTTCACATTGATTTTAATACGCTGGTAGGTATTGTGATCTCCAAGAGCAATTAACGTACAGTCTTTCCAGAACATGTTTCTTCATGGAGTGTTTTTATGAAAAAAAAAATTGAGAAATGCTAGTGATGGGGAAAAAACAAATATGGAAAATGTCAAAAATCCAAAGTGGAATAAGATAAACATGTTAAAACAAGTACATTCTGTCACTCTTGACACCCCAAGTTATAGCCCACAAATCACAGAAGAACATAGAAAGAATAGCGACCATTGCCATGTGCACGATCTTAAAGGATTTTCATGACCTTGCTATGACAGCCATTATCATCAAAGGAAGCAATCTGATTGCTTATAGGCATTGGTTCATACAAAGCCATAAACATCCCAAGATGCCCCCCACCATCACCATAGCAACCCTATCCCTAATTACCAATTGTGCCAGCTCTGGTGTAGCAACCTCTTTTGTTCAAGTCTATGTTTTTGCAGAACTACTGCTCAAGCTCCCTGAATGAAAGCAGTGAGAACCGAGAGCACCCCCTGGTGGCTACCACTCTCTCCTGCACGCTCCAGCCGGTTTTGAGGTGCAGTGCCAGGCAATCAGAACGACAATGTCTGCTCAACTGCATGAATCCTCCTGATTTCCAGAAAGAAATGCATCGTGATCACACAGAATTTGCACAGTAATAAACTTCCACTCTTGGGACCTCCCTGGTGGCGCAGTGGTTAAGAATCCGCCTGCCAATGCAGGGGTCACGGGTTCAATCCCTGGTCCGGGAAGATCCCACATGCCACGGAGCAACTAAGCCCGTGCGCCACAACTACTGAGCCTGCGCTGTAGCGCCCGCGAGCCACAACTACTGAGCCCATGTGCCACAACTACTGAAGCCCACACGCCTAGAGCCCATGCTCCGCAACAAGAGAAGCCACCGCAATGAGAAGCCTGCGCACCACAACGAAGAGTAGCCCCCGCTCGCCGCAACGAGAGAAAGACTGTGCGAAGCAATGAAGACCCAATGCCGCCATAAATAAATAAATAAATAAATTTATTTTTAAAACTTCCATCCTTATGTCAGTGAAGAAAGAAGTCCCAAACCCAGGGCAAACTCTCAAAACATAATAGGAAAGTAGGAACTAGAATGTGGAAATAGAATCACGTTTGGTCTTTAAGTTAATTTATAGAAAATAAGCCTCCCCATAGACTCTTTTCTGAGATCTACTGTAACAGCATTCACTATTGTCAGTAAATAATGCATAAATAAGTAAATAAATATTCCCATTTAAATGAATAGTTAGCCCAATGCCATAAAGGAAAAAAAAAAAAGGGTGAAAGTGACTCTAGAACATTTTAGGATAGACAGTTACGGAACAGCAGCCTAGAGACACTCTTGAAGTGAAAAACCCTCTGAGACCTCCTGGTTATGTGAGCCCGCAAATTCCCTTTGATGCCGAAATTTGTCTGAGATGAATTTCTATTATCTGTACCAAAAGAATGCATATTAATACAGTGTACCTTCTATTCATTTGTTGTTCACCTTAAATTTTTTATTTCTCTTTTTCCCTCTGTATTCTGGAAGAAATCTTTAAGCTTGTATTACACTTGGCTTAAATAATCTGTTTGTGATGAGTGATTTATTTATTTATTTTCCTATTATAATACATGTCTTAATTCTGGCACGCATCTTTATTTTCCTTCAATACCTCCCAATATTGTATGCATCCGCATATTTCTTTCTCTTTCTTCTCAGTCCATTTCATATTAATGTGTTTCCTTATCATCTTTTAGCTTTGATTTGACCTGTAGCTTCTTGAATTTTATTGAAAGACAAAGCAGGTGCTATTTAAAATTTCTTTCTCTGTTCCATGATAGTAAATATTTCTCAAAACAATACCAAGTATTCTTATACAACCTGAGTGCTATGAAAGCCTTATTTTGCATTTTCATCTCTTTTCACAGTCTCAGATTGGTTTTTCCCTGTTTACACATCCTTGAGCAAGGGCAATTCTAACTGGCCGAATCAGTAGATTCTATTTGTGCCCCTTCCATGTCCCTCTAATTTATGTAGAGTCCTTATCACAGATCATAAACTAAAAGACAGGTTGACAATAATCTACATTACCACTCAGGGGTATAGTAGCCTAAGATGACAGAAGAGAAAAATCCATAGGGGACCCCAGGAGGCAAAATTATCCCTGTGCAGTTTCTTCTGCTTGCTATGGTGAAGCTGCAGCATTAAGAAGCAGCTTTCTCCAGGAAATTTTATCTTTGGTTTGACAGCACCCCAAGGTTCCCAGTTGGCTGCTCCTGGCTTTTTTCCTGGAGCACTTGTCCCCTGGGTCAGGGACCCCTAGGGCCCCTCTGGCTTTCTGCCTAGTAGAACAGTGCAGGGACACTGGCCTCCCAGTTCCTCCCACTGTTCTCTATTATTTTTCATAGCAACAGCAATCCCATGATTCATCTATCCCTTGACCCTTTAAATTAGTGTGGGTGGTAGGCAGAATTCTAAAGATGGACCCTGATATTCCCATGCCCTGGGAACGGGGTTCTTCAAAGACTGTGTAGGTGCTGCTACAAAGGCATTTTGCAGATATTTTTAAAGTCCCAGATCCATTGACCTTAAGATATGAAGATGATCCAGCTAGGTCTGACCTAATGATCTGAGCCTTTTAAAGAAAAAGAAAAAAAAAAAAAAAAGTCAGAGGGACTTGAAACATAAGAAGGATTTGCTGTGTTCTTATCAGCTTGAAGATAGAGGGGTCACGTGAGCAGGAATGTGGGTAGCCTCTAGGAGCAGAGAGCAGACCCCAGATGCAGCCAGCAAGGAAGTGGGGACCTCAAATCTCCAACAAGGAGCAACTGGATTTTGACAACCTGAATAAGCTTGGAAGTGGATTTTTCCCCATAACCTCCAGATCAGAGTCCAGCCTAGCCAACACCTTGATTTCAGTACTGTGAGACCCTGAACAGAGAACCCAGCAGAGCCCAGGCTGTACTTCTGACCCACAGAACTATGAACTAGTAAGTGGGCACTGTTTGAAGCTGCTAAATCCAACAGCAATAGAAAATGAACACAGGGTATATTAGTGAGTTTCTTCTAGAATTTCCTCTGCTCTCTTCCTGAGATTCTGCCACTTTCCTGGGAAAAGAGCTTCAAGTCAGCCCTCAGCATCTATCTTCAAACTGGATGTATCCCTAGATGTAGCAAGAATTCTTGAGATAATGTTTCTACTTTACATATGAGTAAAGCTCAGAAATATTAATTTGCATGATATTATACAGTTATTCATTATAGAGCTAAGATTTGAAAACAAGTCCAAAGGTCATCATTTTTTAATAATACCAAGTTTCAGTGATATGTTTTGCCTAAACAAGGAATGTTAAATATATGGCAAGCATTTCACTACTTCCTTCTCCTCCACCCATGTCAGACATCTCCAATCAATCACAGAACTCTGTTGCTGTCAGTCTAGATAGAGCTTCAGAATCCTTCTTAAAATAGGATGCCAGAGTCTGAGGTTAGCTCCACTGATTGAAGTTAGTAGAAGAAATGAACACATTGTGTTCATGAATTGGAAGAACTCATGTTGTTAAAATGTCCATACTATGCAAAGTGATCTATAGAGTTAATGCAATCCCTATCAAAATTCCAATGGCATTCTTTACAAAAATGGAAAAAGCAATCCTTTTGTATGGAATCACAAAAGACCTCAAATAGCCAAAGACACCTTGAGCAAGAAGAACAAAGCTAGAGGCATCACAATTCCTGATTTCAAAATATATTACAGTGCTCCAGTAATTAAAACAGCCTGGTACTGGCATAAAAATAGACATACAGATCAATGAAACAGAAAAGAAAGCCTAGAAATAAAACCCCACAGGTACAATCAACTGACCTTCCCCAAGAATGCCAAGAACATGAAATGAGGAAAGGATAGCCTCTTCAATATGTGGTATTGGAAAAGCTGGATATCTACATGTAGAAGAATTAAATTGGACCCTTATCTCACACCATATACAGAAATCATCTCAAAATGGATTACAGACTTAACATAAGACCAGAAATTGTAAACTACTGAAACCATAAAACTACTAAAAGGAAATAGAGGAGAAAAACTTTCTGATATTGGTCTGGGTGATGATTTTTTGGATATAATATCAGATACATAGTCAACAAAAGCAGAACTAGATAAGTGGAATTACATCAACCTAAAAAGCTCTGCACAGCAAAGGAAACAATCAACAGAGTGGAAAGACAACCTACAGAATGGGAGACAATATTTGCAAATCATATATCTGATAAAAGGTTAATATCCAGAGTACATAAAGAACTCATACAACTCAACAAAAATTAAAAATAAATAACCTGATTAAAAAATGGGTAAAGGACTTGAATAGACATTTCTCCAAAGATGATATCCAAGTGGCCAACAAGCTTATGAAAAGATGCTTAACATCATTAATCATTATAAAAATGCAAGTCAAACCACAAAAGATATCACTTCACACACATTAGGAAAGCTTAGATCAAAATAATAATAATAATAGTAAGTATTGGCAAAGATGTGGATAAATTGGAATCCTTGGACACTGTTGTTAGGATAATAAAATGGTGCAACCACTTTGGAAAACAATGTGGCAGTTTAAAAAAAGGTAAAATGTAACTACCATATGATCTAGCAATCCCATTCTGGGTGTATATCCAAAAGAACCAGATAAAAGTCTTAAAGATGTATTTTCATATTCATGGTAATAGCATTATTCACAGTTGCCAAGAGGTAAAATCCTACCAAAGGCCCATTGACAGATGAATGGATAAACAAAATAGAATATACATCTATACAAGGAAACAGTATTCAGCCTTAAAAAGGAAGGAAATTCTTTCACATGCTACAACATAGATGAACCTTGAGAACATTATGCTGAGTGAAATAAGCTACTCACAGAAGGACAAACACTGTCCAGTTCCACTTATACAAGGTATCTAAAGTAGTCAAAGTCATAGAAATAGAAAGTAGAATGATGGTCTTAGCAAGGGCTGGGAGGAGGAGGAAATCGGGAGTTGATGTTCAATGGGTATAGCGGTTCCATTTTGCCAAATGACAAAGTTCTGGAGACCTGTTACTCAACAATGTCACTATACTGAACACTACTGGGCTATGCACTTAAAAATGGTTATGATGATAAATTCTATGTCATGCATTTTTACCACAATTAAAAATTAAAAAAGCAGTTATAGAAGAAAAGTCATACTGCATAGAGTAAAGGTGCTATGTAAAAATATAAAATCATGTAAACACCCCAATTAAAAGGTAGAGATAATCAGATTGGGTAGAAAACTAAGATTCAGTTATATGCTGCCTAAAAGAAACCCATCCAGCTTTGTTTGGATTAGTATTAGGATGATATATCTGTTTTCATGACATTACTTTAAACATTTTTATGTCTTTATATTTAAAGTGTGTTTCCTGTAGGTAGCATACAGGATGAAAATATAATAACCGAAAGTTTTCCAAAAATAATGGAAACTATCAAACCACAGAGCCAAGAAGTTCAGAGAACCTGAAGCAGATAAATAGAGAAAAAATCTTGAAGGCAACCAGAGAAGAAAGACATATAGAGAAAGAAAGTTAAGAATTATGGCAGACTTCTCATCAGAAAATATGAAGGGAGAAGATAATGGCTAGGGATTTTTCAAGAAGTAAAATTATTTCCTTAGATCCAGACATGATCTGTGAGGTGTAGAACAAGTAATCCCAGATGTGAGAAAGAATAGGAATATAGAGGAGGCTAATAGTAAGGTTTAATATTTTATTAAGTGTTTATTATATTTCTTGTACTATAATAAAGCTTCAGCATTATCAGCAATTTCCCATGACTCTATGAAGTATTATTATCTCCATTTTACAGATGAGATATAGACATCATAATAATTGTCAGTCCTTCAGAGAACCAGAGAAGCTGCACGTGTAGGTATTTTAGAAACCAGATCCAGGGCACATTTGATCTGCAGGGAAGGAAACAGTAGAAATCCAGTGTGGAGAGTCATCCGGAACTGAAAAATCAGCACCAGGAGGAGGACGATGGTTAGCCATGTTTGAGCGAACAGAAGACTGTCAGGCAGCAGGTAGAAGAAACCAGAAATAAGAAGGTGAAAAAAGAGCAGGGCATAGGCGAGTCGGTGAAAGAGAAGTACGTTCCGAGTAGGCGAGAAGGCATAGAGTAGGAATACGTAGCACGTGATGAACGTAACACCGGTAGGCAAGAGTTTTGCCAAAAGGAGTATTAGAAGTTCAGACTGGAGGATAAATGCCAGAATGTGTGAACTCTTGAACTCTGGACTATAGGGCAATACAAGATAACCCATTTTCTTTTCTTTTCTTTTCTTTTTTTTTTTGGCTGCACCACACGCATGCGGGATCTTCCCGACCAGGGATCGAACCTGTGCTCCCTGCACTGGAAGGTCAGAGTCTTAACCACTGGGCCGCCGGGGAAGTCCAAGATAACCCATTTTCCAACCATTTCCTCTCTCTGCTTCAGGGTCCCATCATCTGACAACAGAGCTTCATACTCATAATACTCTATTTCTACTTCTAAGTGAATGACAATTCCATGAAATAACGATGGAGAGAAAGAAGTAAGAAAACTAAACGCACATTACCATGACTGTGCAAATACTTTTATTGAATTTTAGAAGGTAAAGAAAGCAGATTAATATCCTGTTTGAGATATTCAAGACTTCTGAAACAAAATGCCTGAAATAGCCCAGTAATAAGATATTCCCATGTTCTTAAAGCTTCCCATATGGATACTCCTGACCTTTCATGGAATCATATGGTTTATATATAAAGAGATTCAGTGACCTAAAATGTCTCAGAATTTCTCAGTTATTCCTCTTGTCTCGCTGAGGTCAGAGCATTTCAAGTGGCTCCAGAAGACTCTTTTCTGCATAGATTTAAGGGCTCCAAATAAAATTGCTAACAAGAGAAAAATGTATGAGTGCTATATTTGCTTCCCATGAGAAATTTAGCCCAGAGTAACGTGTGTGCCTCATTTCAAGGTTCCCAGAAGCATCTCCTTTGGGAATTCAAACCATAATTTAGTTCATCTCATTAAAACCATACAACTTGCCCAGGTTCTCTTAGCCTAGGAAAGGGAGCCAGAATATTCTCAGTGTTTTAGAAAGAACATGGGTTCTGTTGTCAAGCTGAGTAGAATTTAAATCCTGGTTCTGCCATTCAGAAACAATCTGGACAGTAGCCTCAATCTCCGAGATGCTCAGCTCCTTCTGGAAAATAGGTGTAATAATGCCTATCTGGTAGGGTTATAGTGATGATTAAAGTAAATGAGGTAGTGCAGGCGAAGTGCCCATGAGATAAAAGGCACATTGTAGGGGCTACACGTCTGTTTTCTTCTCCTGTCCCCAGTACGAAATATAGTTTTAAGGGTTTAACATTTCCCTTTGGTACTTATAAAGAATAAATCTGAAATTAAACAAATACCGCATATAGTACTTCTAGAAACTCCATCAAAAAAGACATTTAGCATCTATTACCATTAGCCTGCAGAGAAGCCACAAAAATAGACCAAGGAAGAAAGTGTGAGGATCTCATGACAAATAAATTTAGAGACAGTTTTCTCCTTTCCTAAGGCAGATATGTTCCATGGTTTTAATTAAACTTTTCAAAATTCATCTCAATTCTTCCTTCCATTCCTTTGAAATCTTTTCTGATACAAGTCTTCAGGCTTTCTTCTCTCCCCTATCTCCCCTATCTGGAGCCTCTATTAAACATGGACACATACACATCTCTATTAAACATGCACCCATATACATGCACACACTCTTTCTCTCTCTGTCTCCGTCTCTCACTGTCTGTGTTTGTGTGTGTGTGTGTCTCTCCCTCACTTCCTCCTTTCCTTCCTCCAACTCCCACCTCTTGCCCAAAAAGTTATTTCAATCCCTTGGAAGAAAATTGTAATTATATTGTATTTCCACAGGGAGTTCCTTCACTATTTGGTTGGCAACAGGCTGATGTTCTGAATATAGAACCGTGTGATTATTGTCATGGCAGGCTGTAAATAGACTTCTTTTCTTTGCAGATCATTTGATGACTCTTAATTACCTGTAGATTAAGTTCAAATTCCTTCATTTGACATTCAGGGCCCTTCCCAATGACCCAATCATGCCAGGTTTATCTTCTGCCAACCCCATTGCATATGGGGTTCTGATCACTCTGGATAACTTACTGTTCCTTAAACACACCAGCCTTCCAGAGAACACTGCCTAGAAGTTGTACATGCCCATCGCCTTTACTCATGCCGTATGATCCCTAAATGCCCTCTCTCCACACCCCTTCCATACCTGGCGATAGCCTCCTTACACTAAGGATTCAGCTCAAAGTCGCTCTTACTCGGCTTGGGCCAAGGAGTCCCTCTTCTGTGTCCCCAGCACACAACAATGGAAGCTATCACCTGCTGGTGGTGTATGATTCTTCCCCAATAGAATACTACAAGCTTTGGGGTCCTTTTATTCATATCTATCATTCCAGTGCTTTCAATGCATTAGTACAATCCCAGGATGTGGCTAGGACAAAAATTTTATATAAATTTTACTAATGAAACCAGAAAATAAATCCAATATGATTAGATCCAATTATGACTGACAGAAAAAAAAATTCCAAAAAAGGGTTTAGTTCTCTTTTATACATCTGAAGGAAGTTTGGTGCCCATGGTGTTAGGGATCCAGGCTTCTGTGACCCTGTTATACCCCCATGCATACCTCAGGATCCAAAGTGGTTGCTCCTGTTCCAGTTATCACACTCACATTCAATCTAGCAGGGGAGAGGAAAGGGAAGAAAAAGGACATACTCCCCCAATTAAAAACACTTCCTGTACAAATGAACTTATTTACAAAACAGAAGTAGACTCACAGACATAGAAAGCAAACTTATGGTTACCAAAGGGGAGGGAGGAGAGGGCTAAATTAGGAGTTTGGGGTTAAAATATACACACTAATATGTATAAAATAGATAACCAACAAGGACCTACTGTAAAGCCCAGGGAACTATACTCAGTAACTTGTAATAACCTATAATGGAAGAGAATGTAAAAAAAATATGTATTTATATATACGTATAACTGAATCACTTTACTGTACACCTGAAACTAACACAATATTGTAAATCAACTCTATGTCAGTAAAAAATTTTTTTAATAAAATAAAAAAATAAAAACACTTCCTGGAAATTGTATGTACTATTTTCACTTCCTTGTCAGAAATTAATAAACCAACAACACCTAGAATAGGGGAGGTTGGGAAGTGTAAAGTCTTTAAAGTTTTACTATGCAAATTAAACATGTACTCATGAAACTGATTCCCCGCAACTGCAATGACTTATGATAATGTGAAGTTATGCTCAAGACAAGTTAATGTGCAATATATTTAGCATTAATTAGTTACTCTATATTCAAGCATAAATTTTCATATGTGTTTATAGCTGTAGCTTAACTTTATCTCAATCATGTGTTAGGATATTATTGCAGTCACTGCTTCTGAGATTGCCTGGGTCAATGCTTAGCAAGATTACTCTCCCCAGCTTTGGTCATTAAACACAGAGACTCATTACTCCCTAACGGTGTTAATGAAAAACAGCTCATAAGCAAGTTATATAACTTAATTGTAATCAAGAAATCAGCTTAGTTATATTATTTAAAGAAATCACGGGGCTTCCCTGGTGGCGCAGTGGTTAAGAATCTGCCTGCCAATACAGGAGACACGGGTTTGAGCTCTGGTCCGGGAAGATCCCACATGCTGCGGGACAACTAAGCCCATGCGCCACAACTAATGAGCCCGTGAGTCACAACTACTGAGCCTGTGCGCCTAGAGCCCGTGCTCCCAACAAGAGAAGCCACCACAATGAGAAGCCTGCACACCACAACAAAGAGTAACCCCCGCTCGCCGTAACCAGAGAAAAGCCAGCGTGCAGCAACAAAGACCCAACGCAGCCAAAAATAAAATAAATGTATAAAAAAAAAAAAAAAAGAAATCACATCTTGAATTCACCATCCCCCAAACTGAATCCTTCCCTATGGAACCTTCCCCATCCTCAGATATTCATATTCTCATCTTAATGGTAGCACCACGATCTGCCCACCTGCTCAAGCCGGAAACCTGGAATTCTCTCTATTAAGTCACTAAATTCCATTGATTCTTCCTGTTTCAATCCTTCCCTCCAACACCTCACCATCACACTCTTCGTTCAGGCTCTCACCCTGCCTGACCTCCTCCTCCTCCTAAACTTTCCCTGCCAGGCTCCGGAGCTGCTTCAGGTCAGAGCCCCTTCCTTTCTGCTGTCAGAATGACTTTCCTAATTACAAGTGCATTGCTCTCCTACTTTAAATCCTCTGGAACACTCAATAGGAAAGAGTCCACACTCCCAAACTCCTACCCCTTCCAGCTACATGAAGAATCTGGATCCTGCCAATCCCTGTAGCTCTCGCTCCTGGCACTTCCCTTATTATCATCAATCCTTGCTTTAGGGAAATACTTGTCACTTCCAGAATGCCATGTAGCATTCCTACCTTTGCACGGGCTGTTCTCTCAGTCTGGAAGGCCCTCTGTTCTCTTCCCCTACCCTCTACTTCCCATCCTCTGCCTGCCTGACCTTCTCCTGGTTTTCCTCCAAAACTCAGCTCAGATATCTCTCCTCTGTGTAAACGTCTCTGTCCCCTCACCCTCCCCCCAGTCCACTGAAGAGTGAGGCTTTCCCATAAAACATATACTTTTATTATATGACTTTTCTCAATACTTTGAAACTTTATCTCATCTAGATGACAGGATATTTCAAAGAAAGAAGTTTTTTGTTAACATCTTTATTGGAGTATAATTGCTTTACAATGGTGTGTTAGTTTCTGCTTTATAACAAAGTGAATCAGTTACACATATACATATATTCCCATATCTCCTCCTTCTTGCATCTCCCTCCCACCCTCCCTATCTCACCCTTCTAGGTGGTCACAGAGCACCGAGCTGATCTCCCTGTGCTATGCGGCTGCTTCCCACTAGCTATCTATTTTACATTTGGTAGTGTATATATGTCCATGCCACTCTCTCACTTCGTCCCAGCTTACCCTTCCCTCTCCTTGTGTCCTCAAGTCCATTCTCAACGTCTGCGTCTTTATTCCTGTCCTGCCCGTAGGTTCTTCATAAACTTTTTTTTTTTTTAGATTCCATATATATGTGTTAGCATGCGGTATTTGTTTTTCTCTTTCTGACTTACTTCACTCTGTATAACAGACTCTAGGTCCATCCACCTCACTACAATAACTCAATTTCTTTTCCTTTTATGGCTGAGTAATATTCCATTGTATATATGCACCACATCTTCTTTATCCATTCATCTGTCAATGGACACTTAGGTTGCTTCCATGTCCTGGCTATTGTAAATAGAGCTGCAATGAACATTGTGGTACATGATTCTTTTTGAATTATGGTTTTCTCAAGGTATGTGCCCAGTAGTGGGATTGCTGGGTCATATGGTAGTTCTATTTTTAGTTTTTTAAGGAACCTCCATACTGTTCTCCATTGTGGCTGTACCAATTTACATTCCCACCAACAGTGCAAGAGGGTTCCCTTTCCTCCACACCCTCTCCAGCATTTATCATTTGTAGACTTTTTAATGATGGCCATTCTGACTGGTGTGAGGTATGAGGTGATACTTCATTGTAGTTTTGATTTGCATTTCTCTAATGATTAGTGATGTTGAGCATTCTTTCATGTGTTTGTTGGCAATCTGTATATCTTCTTTGGAGAAAAGTCTATTAAGTTTTCTGCCCATTTTTGGTTTGGGTTGTTTGCTTTTTTCATATTGAGCTGCATGAGCTGCTTATATATCTTGGAGATTAATCCTTTATCAGTTGCTTATTTTGAAAATATTTTCTCCCATTCTGAGGGTTGTCTTTTCATCTTGTTTATGGTTTCCTTTGCTGTGCAACAGCTTTTAAGTTTCATTAGGTCCCATTTGTTTCTTTTTGTTTTTATTTCCATTTCTCTAGCAGATGGGTCAAAAAGGATCTTGCTGTGATTTATGTCATAGAGTGTTCTGCCTATGTTTTCCTCTAAGAGTGTTATACTGTCTGCCCTTACATTTAGGTCTTTAATCCATTTTGAGTTTATTCTTGTGTATGGTGTTAGGGAGTGTTCTAATTTCATACTTTTACATGTAGCTGTCCAGTTTTCCTAGCACCACTTATTGAAGAGGCTGTCTTTTCTCCATTGTATATTCTTGCCTCCTTTATCAAAAATAAGGTGACAATATGTGCATGGGTTTATCTCTGGGCTTTCTATCCTGTTCCATTGATCTATATTTCTGTTTTTGTGTCAGTACCATATTGTCTTGATTACTGTAGCTTTGTAGTAGCTTGATTCCTCCAGCTCTGTTTTTCTTTCTCAAGATTGCTTTGGCTATTTGGGGTCTTTTGGATTTCCATACAAATTGTGAAATTTTTTGTTCTAGTTCTGTGAAAAATGCCATTGGTAGTTTGACAGGGATTGCATTGAATCTGTGGATTGCTTTGGGTAGTAGAGTCATTTTCACAATGTTGACTCTTCCAATCCAAGAACATGGTATATCTCTCCATCTGTTGGTATCTTCTTTAATTTCTTTCATCAATGTCTTATAGTTTTCTGCATACAGGTCTTTTGTCTCCTTAGGTTTATTCCTAGGTATTTTATTCTTTTTGTTGCAATGGTAAATGGGAGTGTTTCCTTAATTTCACTTTCAGATTTTTCATCATTAGTGTACAGGAATGCAAGAGATTTCTGTTCATTAATTTTGTATCCTGCTACTTTACCAAATTCATTGATTAGCTCTAGTAGTTTTCTGGTAACATCTTTGAGATTCTCTATGTATAGTATCATGTCATCTGCAAATAGTGACAGCTTTACTTCTTCTTTTCCAATTTGGATTCCTTTTATTTCTTTTTCTTCTCTGATTGCTAGGGCTAAAATTTCCCAAACTATGTTGAATAACAGTGGTGAGAGTGGACAGCCTTGTCTTGTTCCTGATCTTAGTGGAAATGGTTTCAGTTTTTCACGATTGAGAACAATGGTGGCTGTGTGTTTGTCATATATGGCCTTTATTATGTTGAGGTAAATTCCCTCTATGCCTACTTTCTGGAGGGTTTTTATCATAAATGGTGTTGAATTTTGTTGAAAGCTTCTTCTGCATCTATTGATATGATCATATGATTTTTCTCCTTCAATTTGTTAATATGGTTTATCACATAGATTGATTTGCGTATATTGAAGAATCCTTGCATTCCTGGGATAAACCCGACTTGATCATGGTGTATGGTCCTTTTAGTGTGCTGCTGGATTCTGTTTGCTAGTATTTCGTTGAGGATATTTGCATCTATGTTCATCAGTGATATTGGCCTGTAATTTTCTTTCTTTGTGACATCTTTGTCTGGTTTTGGTATCAGGGTGATAGTGGCCTCATAGAATGAGTTTGGGAATGCTCGTCCCTCTGCTATATTTTGGAAGAGTTTGAGAAGTTTAGGTGTTAGCTCTTCTCTAAATATTTGATAGAATTCACCTGTGAAGCCATTTGTCCTGGGCTTTTGTTTGTTGGAAGATTTTTAATCACAGTCTCAATTTCAGTGCTTGTGATTGGTCTGTTCATATTTTCTGTTTCTTCCTGGTTCAGTCTTGGAAGGTTGTGCTTTTCAAAGAATTTGTCCATTTCTTCCAGGTTGTCCATTTTATTGGCATATAGTTGCTTGTACTAATCTCTCATGATCCTTTGTATTTCTGCAGTGTCAGTTGTTACTTCTCCTTTTTCATTTCTAATTCTACTGATTTGAGTCTTCTCCCTTTTTTTCTTGATGAGTCTGGCTAATGGTTTATCAATTTTGTTTATCTTCTCAAAGAACCAGCTTTTAGTTTTATTGATCTTTGCTATCATTTCCTTCATTTCTTTTTCATTTATTTCTGATCTGATCTTTATGATTTCTTTTCTTCTGCTAACTTCGGGGTTTTTTTGTTCTTCTTTCTCTAATTGCTTTAGGTGTAAGGTTAGGTTGTTTATTTGAGATGTTTCTTGTTTCTTGAGGTAGGATTGTATTGCTATAAACTTCCCTGTTAGAACTGCTTTTGCTGCATCCCATAGGTTTGGGGTTGTCGTGTTTTCATTGTCATTTGTGTCTAGGTATTTTTTGATTTCCTCTTTGATTTCTTCAGAGATCTCTTGGTTATTAAGTAGTGTATTGTTTAGCCTCCATGTGTTTGTATTTTTTACAGATTTTTTCCTGTAATTGATATCTAGTCTCATATCAATTATATCCATCTTGTTTAATGTATCATTTAAAGCTTGTGTTTCCTTATTTATTTTCATTTTTGATGATCTGTCCATTGGTGAAAGTGGGGTGTTAAAGTCCCCTACTATGATTGTGTTACTGTCAATTTCCCCTTTTATGGCTGTTAGCATTTGCCTTATGTATTGAGGTGCTCCTATGTTGGGTGCATAAATATTTACAATTGTTATATCTTCTTCTTGGATTGATCCCTTGATCATTATGTAGTGTCCTTCTTTGTCTCTTGTAATAGTCTTTATTTTAAAGACTTGTTTTTGTATCCATTCAGCCAGTATATGTCTTTGTTTGGAGCATTTAATCCATTTACATTTAAGGTAGTTATCGACATGTATGTTCCTATTACCATTTTCTTAATTGTTTTGGGTTTGTTATTGTAGGTCTTTTCCTTCTCTTGTGTTTCCTGCCTAGAGAAGTTCCTTTAGCATTTGTTGTAAAGCTGGTTTGGTGGTGTTGAATTCTCTTAGCTTTTGCTTGTCTGTAAAGGTTTTAATTTCTCCGTCGAATCTGAATGAGATCCTTTCTGGGTAGAGTAATCTTGGTTGTAGGTTTTTCCTATTCATCACTTTAAATATGTCCTGCCACTCCCTTCTGGCCTGCAGAGTTTCTGCTGAAAGATCAGCTGTTAACCTTATGGGGATTCCCTTGTATGTTATTTGTTGTTTTTCCCTTGCTGCTTTTAATATTTTTTCTTTGTATTTAATTTTTGATAGTTTGATTAATATGTGTCTTGGCATGTTTCTTCTTGGATTTATCCTGTATGGGACTCTCTGTGCTTCCTGGACTTGACTAACTATTTCCTTTCCCATATTAGGAAAGTTTTCAACTATAATCTCTTCAAATATTTTCTCAGTCCCTTTCTTTTTCTCTTCTTCTTCTGGGACCCCTATAATTCGAACGTTTGTGTGTGTAATGTTGTCCCAGAGCTCTCTGAGACTGTCCTCAATTCTTTTCATTCTTTTTTCTTTATTCTGCTCTGCAGTAGTTATTTCCACTATTTTATCTTCCAGGTCACTTATCCGTTCTTCTGCCTCAGTTATTCTGCTATTGATTCCTCCTAGAGAATTTTTAATTTCATTTATTGTGTTGTTCATCATTGTTTGCTCTTTAGTTCTTCTAGGTCCTTGTTAAACATTTCTTGTATTTTCTCCATTCTATTTCCAAGATTTTGGATCATCTTTACTATCATTACTCTGAATTCTTTTTCAGGTAGGCTGCCTATTTCCTCTTCCTTTGTTTGGTTTGATGGGTTTTTATCTTGCTCCTTTGTCTGCTGTGTGTTTCTCTGTCTTCTCATTTTGCTTAACTTACTGTGTTTGGGGTCTCCTTTTTGCAGGCTGTAGGTTCGTAGTTCCCGTTGTTTTTGGTGTCTGCCCCCAGTGGCTATGGTGGGTTCAGTGGGTTGTGTAGGCTTCCTGGTGGAGGGGCCTGGTGCCTGTGTTCTGGTGGATGAGGCTGGATCTTGTCTTTCTGGTGAGCAGGACCATGTCCAGGTGTGTTTTGGGGTGTGTTTTGGGGTGTCTGTGACCCTATTATGATTTTAGGCAGCCTCTCTGCTAATGGGTGGGGTTGTGTTCCTGTCTTGCTAGTTGTGTGGCATAGGGTGTCCAGCACTGTAGCTTGCTGGTCGTTGAGTGGAGCTGGGTCTTAGCATTGAGGTGGAGATCTCTGGGAGAGCTCTCGCCATTTGATATTACATGGAGCCAGGAGGTCTCTGGTGGACCAATGTCCTGAACTCGGCTCTCCAACCTCAGAGGCCCTGGCCTGACACCCAGCTGGAGCACCAACACCCTGTCAGCCACACGGCTCAGCAGAAAAGTGACAAAAAAAGAAAGAAAGAAAGAAAGAAAGAATGAAAGAAAGAAAGAGAAAGTTATTAAAATAAAAAATTATTAAACATAAAAAAATTAAAAAGTAATTTAAAAAAAAGAAAGAAAGAAGAGAGCAACCAAACGAAAAAACAAATCCACCAAAGATAACAAGTGCTAAAAACTATATAAAAAACAAAATGGACAGACAGAACCCTAGGACAAATGGTAAAAGAAAAGCTATACAGACAAAATCACACAAAGATGCATACACATACACACTCACAAAAAGAGAAAAAGGAAAAATATATATATATTGTTGCTCCTAAAGTCCACCACCTCAATTCTGGGAGGATTCGTTATCCAATCAGGTATTCCACAAATGCAGGGTACATCAATTTGATTGTGGAGATTTAATTGCTGCTCCTGAGGCTGCACGGAGAGATTTCCCTTTCTCTTCTTTGTTCGCACAGCTACTGGGGTTCAGCTTTGGATTTGGCCCCGCCTCTGCGTGTAGGTCGCCTGAGGGCGTCTGTTCTTCGCTCACACAGGATGGGGTTAAAGGAGCAGCTGCTGTGCGGTCTCTGGCTCACTCAGGCCCCGGGGGGGGGGGTGGGTACAGAGTACAGAGGATGCGGGGTGAGCCTGCGGCAGCAGAGGCCAGCGTGACGTTGCAGCAGCCTGAGGCGCGCCGTGCGCTCTCCTGGGGAAGTTGTCCCTGGATCACAGGAGCCTGGCAGTGGCGGGCTGCACAGGCTCCCGGGAGGGGAGGTGTGGAGAGTGACCTGTGCTCGCACACAGGCTTCTTGGTGGCGGCAGCAGCAACCTTAGCGTCTCATGTCCGTCTCTGGGGTCCGCGCTGATAGCCGCGGCTCGCGCCCGTCTCTGGGGCTCCTTTAAGCGGCGCTCTTAATCCCCTCTCCTCGCGCACCAGGAAACAAAGAGGCCAGAAAAAGTCTCTTGCCGCTTCGGCAGCTCCAGACTTTTTCCCGGACTCCCTCCCGGCTAGCTGTGGCGCGCTAACCCCTTCAGGCTGTGTTCACACCGCCAACCCCAGTCCTCTCCCTGGGATCCGACCTCCGAAGGCCGAGCCTCAGCTCCCAGCCCCCGCCCGCCCTGGCGGCTGAGCAGACAAGCCTCTCGGGCTGGTGAGTG
This sequence comes from Eubalaena glacialis, assembly GCF_028564815.1. NCBI lineage: Eukaryota > Metazoa > Chordata > Mammalia > Artiodactyla > Balaenidae > Eubalaena > Eubalaena glacialis. Next base: position 113,549,537 of record NC_083724.1, read on the forward strand.
CTGCTCGGCGCCGAGCCTCTGTGCGGGAATCTCTCCGCTTTGCCCTCCGCACCCCTGTGGCTGCGCTCTCCTCCGTGGCTCCGAAGCTTCCCCCCTCTGCCACCCGCAGTCTCCGCCCTCGAAAGGCCTTCCTAGTGTGTGGAAACCTTTCCTCCTTCACAGCTCCCTCCCACTGGGGTAGGTCCCGTCCCTGTTATTTTGTCTCTGTTTTTTCTTTTTTCTTTTGCCCTACCCAGGTACGTGGGGAGTTTCTTACCTTTTGGGAGGTCTGAGGTCTTCTGCCAGCGCTCAGTAGGTGTTCTGTAGGAGCAGTTCCACGTGTAAATGTATTTCTGACGTATTTGTGGGGAGGAAGGTGATCTCCACGTCTTACTCTTCCGCCATCTTGAAGGTCTCTACAGAAAAAGAATTTTTATTGTATCTATTTGTAGCCTCAGAAACTTGCACAATAACTAAATCATAATAGGATTTCAGCAGAATGAAAAGCTATACACATAAATTAGCATTCTGGTGTGTTTATGCCTGTATAATTTTATATGGTTAAGAATTACTAAATTATATACAATTTGATGTCATGCTTTTTCCACTTAAAGTTATATAATTTTTTTTTCACATGGTCTGCTGAATCAAGCTCCCTATAACATTTGAAATTTTTCCAAACATTCAGTGTATAACTGTCCCATACTTTTAAAATTATTTCCCTATTGACAGACAGTAACATTAGTTGCATTTTAATATTATATTTAATACCCTGATGAGCATTATTGTCCGTAAACTTTGTATCTCAGAATATTTCTTTAGAATAGTTTCCTAGAAAGAAAGTAAATCAATGGTTATGGACATTTTTTAAGGGTCATGTTATATATCACCAAATGGTTTGCTAAAATGGCCAGACCCATTTGGAGTCACAAAAGTAGTACATGACAGGGAGTATCACACTTTAAGAGAGATATAGGCTACTAGAAAGCCTCTAGAGAAAATAAACATTATATGCAAGTAATCATTGGAGATACATGGAAAGTTTACCTGAGGAGAAGGGTGGACATGTTAGATATTCTAAAATATCTATCATGAGGAAGATATTATGATAACAATATCATGAGAAAGAGGAAGTAAACTTTGGTGTCATTTCAGAGAACAATGATGGAATATCACTAGTTACTCTTCACTGAACATTAGCTGTGTGCCACGCGCTGTGCTAAACATTTTAGCTATAGTAGTTATTGAATCTTTATTTTAGAGATAGATAACTAAAACTTCAAAAGGTTTAGTCACTTACCAAGAGTCACAGAGGTAATTAACAGCAGATCCAGTATTCATAAACTCAGGTTGCAATGATTCTAATGGTAATTTTCAACGACTACACCAAGACTTCCCAAACTTTTCCACCAAAATGACCCTAATTGTAGAGAAGAGGGTAAGCCGATCCTTGGGGTATGTGGAGTATACTGAATCCCTAGAATCCTTTGTTTTTTCCTCACACTTTTGCAACGGCTATGGAAAACAGTGTGATAGTTCTTCCAAAAATTAAAAACAGAATTACCATGTGATCCAGCAACCCCATTTCTGGATGTGTATCCAAAAGAATTGAAGGAAGAGTCTTGAAGAGATATCTGTACACCCATATTCATATCAGCATTATTCCCATTAGCCAAGTGATGGAAGTGACCCAAGTATCCATCAATGGATGAATGGATAAACAAAATATGTACAATGGAATATTATTCAGCTTTAAAAAGGAAGGAAATCCTGTTACGTGCTACAACATGGATGAACCTTAAGGACATCATGCTAAGTGAAATAAGCCAGTCACAAAAAGACAAATACTGTCTGATTCCACTTATATGAGGTATCTAATGTAGTCAAACGCATAGAAATAGAAAGTAGAATGTGGTTACCAGGGGCTGGAGTGTTGGGGGAAAGGGAAGTTGTTGTTTAACGGGTGCAGAGCTTCAGCCTTGCAAGATTAAAAAGTTCTGGAAATCTGTTTCACAACAATGTGAATATAATGAACATTACTGAACTGTACACTTAAAAATGGTTAGGATGGTAAATTTTACATTATGTGTTTTTAATACAATAAAAATATCTAGGTGCATTTTTGTTTTGTATTTGATTTTTATATTTTATCATAATATTTTCCCCCAACTTTCCAATAAAAACAATCTTCTAGGAAGATATGCAATTTTTGTCTTGTAGCTTTGTATATCCCTGAATATCGTGTGCCAGTTTGAGAAGCATTATCCTGCATCACACTTCCAAGGAATCCAAACTCAACATTATCCATGAGGTATTGTAGTTTTCATATTTTCACTCAGAGAAACAAGTAGCTATTGTCTTTCTGTTTTGTTTTGGGTTTTTTTGGGGGGGGAGGGTTGTTTGTTTTTGGAGTGTTAAGAGGGAAGAGAGTATTGTATATGATCGTATTTTCTATTGAAGTATAGTTAATTTACAGTGTTGTGTTACTTTCAAATATGCAGCAAAGTGATTCAGTTATACATATATATACATATATTCTTTTTCAGAGTCTTTTCCATTATAGGTTATTACAAGACACTGAGTATAGTCCCCTGTGCTATACAGTAGGTCCTTGTTGTTTACATATTTTATGTATAGTAGTGTGTATATATCAATCCCAAACTTCTAATTTATCTTCCCGCACCCCATGCTCTCTCCTCTGGTAACCATAACTTTGTTTTCTATGTCTGTGAGTCTATTTCTGTTTTGTAAATCAGTTCATTTGTATCATTTTTTTAGATTCCACATATAAGTGATATCATATGAAGTTTGTCTTTCTCTGTCTGACTAACTTCACTTAATATGATAATCTGCAGGTCCATCCACTTTGCTGCAGATGGTATTATTACGTTCTTTTCTTTGTCTGAGTAATATTCCATTGTGTATATATACCACATCTTCTTTGTCCATTCCTCTGTCGATGGACGTTTAGGTTGCTTCCATGTCTTGGTTATTGCAAATAGCACTGCGATGATATTGGGGTGCATGTATCCTTTTGAATTACAGTTTTGTCCAGATATATGCCCAGGAGTGGGATTGCAGGATCATATGATAACTCTATTTTTAGCTTTTTAAGGAATCTCCGTACTGTTCTCCACAGTGGCTGCACCAATTTACATTCCCACCAACAGTGTAAGAGGGTTCCCTTTTCTCGGCACCCTCTCCAGCATTTATTGTTTGTAGACTTTTTAATGATGGCCATTCTGACTGGTGTGAGGTATGAGGTGATACTTCATTGTAGTTTTGATTTGCATTTCTCTAATAATTAGCAATATTGAGCATTTTTCATGTGCCTGTTGGCCATCTGTGTCTTTCTGTTTCTAATTTTATTGATTTCTGCTCTTATCTTTTTGCTTTCCTTCTGGCTACTTTGGGTTTATTTTGTTCTTGCTTTTCTAAATTCTTAAGGTAAAAACTTAGATTATTGATTTGAGATCTTCCCTTTTTTCTAATATAAGCATTTAAAGTTATAAATTTCTCTTTAAACATTTCTTTAGCTGCATCTCATAATTTATGATATATTGTGCTTTTTTCATTTAGTTCAAAATATTTCTAATTTTCCTTGTGATTTATGCTTTCCCTCATGGGTTATTTAGAGTGTGTAGTTTAATTCCCAAATATTTTAGTTTTCCAAAGATCTTTCTGTTACTAATTTTCTGCTTTAATTCCCTAGAGTCAGAAAATTTATTTTGTATGATTTCCATCCTATTGAACTTTTTGAAACTTGTTTTATGGACCAGAATTTAGTCCATCTTGATGAATTCCATGTGCACTTAAAAAAGAATGTATACTCTGCTGTTGTTGGATATAGTGTTCTAGTTGGTCAACTATTTCTCCTTTCAGTCTTATTAAGTTTTGCCCCATGTATTCTGAAACTCTGTTATTAGATGCACATATATTTAGAATTGTTTTCTCTTGATAAATTGCCTCCTTTATCATTATATATTGTCCCTTTTTATGCCTGGTAGTAATTCTTATTTTGAAATCTTACTTAGTCTGATAAGAATACGGTCACTCCAGCTTTCTTTTGATTAGTGCTTGCATGCTATATCTTTATCCTTTTACTTGTAACCTATCTTTGTATTTATATTGAAACTGGGTTACTTGTGTCTAGCACTCTGTGCTTTGTAATTGGAGTGTTTAGACCATTTAAGTTTAATGTAATTATCAACATGGTATATTTGAAAGTTGTTAAGAGAGCAAATCTTATGAGTTCTCATCACTAGGGGAAAAAAAACAATTTTGTGTGTGTTTCTATACAAGATGATAAATATTAACTAAACTTATCATGGTAATCATTTCACAATATATGTAAGTCAAATCATTAGGCTGTACACCTTAAACTTATACAGTGCTATAGGTTGATTATATCTCAATAAAACTGTAAAAAAAAAAGTAAAGAAAAAATATCTATATGGTTAGATATAAATATACCATTTGCTATTTGTTTTACAATTGTCCCAGAGTTTTGTTCCTTTTTTCCTATCTTGTTTTGGATTGGATTGGACTTTTTTAATATTACATCTTATCTCCAGTCTTGGCTCGTTAGCTATATCTCTTTGTTTTTGTGGTTGTCATCTTCCTTGTTGTCATCATCACTGTTTTAGTTGTAGCTCTCGGGCTAGTTTCTACTGTACAGCAAAGTGAAGTAGCGTTCCCTGTGCTATACAGCAGGTTCTCATTAGTTATCTATTTTATACGTATTAGTCATATTAGTGTATATATGTCAATCCCAATTTCCCAATTCATCCCACCCCCCCTTTCCCCCCTTGGTGTCCATATGTTTGTTCTCTACATCTGTGTCTCTATTTCTGCCTTGCAAACTGGTTCATCTGTACCATTTTTCTAGATTCCACATATATGTGTTAATATACAATATTTGTTTTTCTCTTTCTGACTTACTTCACTCTGTATGACAGTCTCTAGGTCCATCCACGTCTCTACAAATGACCCAATTTCATTCCTTTTTATGACTGAGTAATATTCCATTGTATATATGTACCACATCTTCTTTATCCATTTGTCTGTTGATGGACATTTAGGTTGCTTCCATGACCTGGCTATTGTAAATAGTGCTGCAATGAACTTTGGGGTGCATGTGTCTTTTTGAATTATGGTTTTCTCTGGGTATATGCCCAGCAGTGGGATTGCTGGGTCATATGGTAATCCTGATTTTAGTTTTTTAAGGGACCTCCATGCTGTTCTCCATAGTGACTGTATCAATTTACATTCCCACCAATAGTGCAAGAGGGTTCCTTTTCTAGTGGCTGTTTTTAAATCTTTGTCTATTAATTCCATCATAGCTGTCATTTCTATATTTGCTTCCATAGATTTTTCTCCTTATTATATGCAATATTATCATGCTTCTTTGTATGCCTGTCTGTAGATTTTTATTAGATGCCAGATATTTTTAATTTTATGTTGTTGGACCCGGTTTGGACTTTGTTCTGGCATGCCTATAATTTACTTGAAAGCAGTATGATTCTTTCAAGGCTTGCTTTTAAGTTTTGTCAGAGTGGGTCCAAATTAGCCTTTTGTCTGTAAGAAGGTGCTGATCAGGAGAAAAGAATCAAGTCCAAAGACAAAGTGAATGGAGAGGAATAGGACTCAGGAGCCAAGGATAGAGCACAGAGGAATGGATAGATCAAGGAGCAAAGACCTAAGACTGGCACAGCAGAGGAGTCACATTCCTGCAAAAGTCACTGGGGTGGAGTGGGAGGGAGTTTGTGTTTATATGTAACACTGAGTTAGGTTCTGGGCTTAGATAATCATAAGCAAGTTCCTCACTTACACTCAGAGGCTGAGTGTGATGTGGACATTCTCTTGGTGAACGTCTAGCATACTTCGTCTTCACCCACTCAAAGGAAGAGCTGAGTCGGCTCCATGTATTAACCAAAATTCTTGCCACACAATTACAAAATGACCTCTAGGGGGCACTGCAGACCCCGTTGAAAACCACTGGTTTGGGATCTCAGGATTTAAAATATGCCCTTACTCTGCCCTTTATTGGCACCAGTTTCTCAGCTTGCCACATCATGAGAGGCCTCCCCAAAGCCCTTTCCTTCAGATACTCTTCCTGGATGAGGAATTCATTTACTTCTGTGGCTGCAGCTATTGCCCAAGGTTCATGGCTCCCACACCTACCTCCCAAGCCTTGTCCTCCTGTGCCTGCCTCTTCCTGTCTGCTCAAAGTCCGCTCACTCTTTAAACCTCAGCTTAAGTGCTACCTATGCCATGAAGTCTTCTCCAATGCCTCCAGCTGTCAGTAACCTGTCCCTCCTCTTGCCCTCAGAGATGCTGCCAATGGTTTAGTTCTTAATTGTGCAGAACTCCTCAAGCTGTAGTCATGATTCTCTCCCTAAAAACCTGGAGAATGGCTTGTTAAAATGGAAGTGCCAAGGCAACATCCTCAAAAGGTAACAATTTCAATAAGCCTGGTCAATTATTTCCATTTACAAACACCCAGATCAAAGAAATGTATATTTCAACAAACTCTCAGGGATTTTGATACAAATTGAAATGTGAAGAAAAATTGCCTTGGGTGTTTCATGTATGTCCCACATGGTTGTCCCCATGGAAATGTTTTGTAAACCTTTTCAATGTGAGAATTGTTTTTTAATGCTTGGAAGTGAGCTCCATGCTGGACATATGATTGGAATTTTTAGTTTTCAGCATCAGGAATTGGAGATTAGTGGGACCCAGGGGTGTCTTGGTGATGGGTTTTAGTCTCCTGCATAATCTGGATCAGCCACCTTTTTTCCTTGATATGTGCAATTGATAGTGTTTTCTGAGTCCTACATACAGTGCTTCAGTAAAATTCAATACAAAGGAAGCTTCAAGACAAGTACCCTGGCCTTTCTTTCAACCAGATTACTGCCTCTAATCCCATCCTATACAGACATGCTGGAGCAACCATTGCCTGGGACCCAAAGATTAATAAAACTAGTTTCTGTTTTCAAGGAATTTCAAGTCTAACATCTGAGAAAGATAGGTAAATATAATCATACAGTAATCAAAACATCTAAGAGGTACAGAAGTATTGGCAGAGTCAGGGAACTTAATATCTAAACTGAGTTTAAAAGAATGCATAGGAAATAATTCAACCAGGCAGGGAAGAGCAACTTAAGCAAGGGAACCTAAATGTGCAAACAGTGGAGGTGTGGATCAACACGGTTTATCAGGGAATGAATGGGAAGTGCAGGAGTTTGGTGAAAGAGGGTGGTGGGAATGGACCTTCCTCTCTTGACCTCGGGTATTCCAATGAAAAGATGAAGAAGCTGGTGGGATAAATTTGTGGGAATAGACCCTTGAGGTCACTCTTGTCTCCTTTTACTCAGAAGCAGACAGTTCTTTTTTTTTTTTATTTTTTTTATTAATTAGTTTATTTTTTTACTTTTGGCTGCATTGGGTCTTCGTTGCTGCACGTGGGCTTTCTCTAGTTGCGGCGAGCAGGGGCTACTCTTTGTTGCGGTGTGCAGGTTTCTCATTGCGGTGGCTTCTCTTGTTGCAGAGCACGGGCTCTAAGCACACGGGCTTCAGTAGTTGTGGCACATGGGCTCAGTAGTTGTGGCTTGCAGCTCTAGAGTGCAGGCTCAGTAGTTGTGGCGCACGGGCTTAGTTGCTCTGCGGCATGTGGGATCTTCCCGCAGCAGGGCTCGAACCTGTATCCCCTGCATTGGCAGGCGGATTCTTAACCACTGTGCCACCAGGGAAGTCCCCAGAGTCAGACAGTTCTTGATGGTATGGTCACAGCCTCTCACTTTCTCAAGCACAGCAGGTTTCCGAAGCCCCTGGGGTTACAGCTTTGGGCTCCTTATTCATTCTAGGGCAGTGACTTTCCAAAGGTTTGACTGCAACCTCTAGTAAGAAATACATCTTCTTTTCCCATTTAGATTGTTACATAATATTGAGCAAAGAATTTGAAAAAGAATAGATACATGTATATGTATAACTGAATCACTTTGCTGTACACCTGAAACTAACATGACATTGTTAATCAACTGTACTCCAATATAAAATAAAAAGTTAAAAATAAATACATCTTATGCTATGACCTGGAACTTACATACAAATATAAAATTGAAATACAATTTCCATAAAACAATATCTCTGTTAACTGCCTGGAATCACTTTGATACGTTATTTTCTATTTCCGTTTCCATTTAAATTCTCTTCTATTCCTATTTTTAAAAAATTAAATTTGGGTGGCACACACTACGTTGATTTCACAATCCAATGAGTTACAACTCGCAGTCTGAGGAACACTGTCCTAAGACTTATATCCTAGTTCGAGAGTGTTGAGAAGCAGCACAGTGCCAGAGCTAAGAACTTGGACTCTGGAAGCAAAACACCAGAATTGACGTCTTTGTTCTCTCACTTACAACCTGTGTGGCCTTGGGCAAGTTACTTAACCTTTCTAAGCCTCAGTTGTCTTGTCTGCAAAATGGGATAATAGAGTTGTTGTGAGGATTAAGTGAATATATATATATATATAGACTCAGAAAATTGTCAGGCATCTAGTAAATGTTGCCTATGTGTTAGCTGCCACCACCACCACCATCTTCATCATCATCATCATCATCGTCTCTGATCCCTCCTGTTATCCTATTCTAAAATGAAGCTAAATTGCAGTACCACTAGTCGGGGCGGGGGGGATAGCAATACCAAACGATTTATTTACAAAGCTGTACAAAACTACAGTGTGAGGGGCAGGGTGGGGAGGTGCCCTGGGATCCTGTTCACACAGGCTGCCCCCACCCCACTCCTGTTTGCAGGGATAGGAGGAGGGAAACTCCTTTCCCAGCCGTGGTTTGGCGTTCTGGATAAAGGGATGACTGCTGGATCTGAAATGATCCCCTCTGCTTTCCACTAACAAACGTTTTGTTTCCTCACTAGCTCGCTATTTGTGACCACCTAGCATCCCACACCCCTAAAGTGAGGACTTCCTTCTTCCTCTGCATCTTGGGGACCACATTAGAATGTCAATCCATGCAAAGGAAAATTGGGTTTGTTTTCTTACCAATTCAGTGCACTCAGTCCAACACGGGGCAGCCCACAAGCGGGGGGCGGGGGGCGGGGGTCGGGGGTCGGGGGCCGGGGGTTAAAAAGAAGGCTGGCGTGTTTCAACCCTCCTCACCCAGCACCTCAGATACTCTGATGGTCCAACTAAGGAATAAAAGGGGCATCTGGCACCTGATGGGCAGAAACCAAATTCAAGAACATTCTATCAATTACACAAAGGACAAATTCAAGAAATAAAAAACCGGAGACTTGGAGTAAATGTTTCATTATTGGTCATGATGATCAAAAGATGATGGTTAAAACACACACACGCACACGCACGGACACACGCACGCGCACACACCCACACACACACACACTCAGACCTCATCCCCCAGCCGCAGGGCCCCCCCACCACCACCCCCTGCTGGCGTCTCCGGCCACGCCCTGCAGCCCTCGCTCCACCCAGGACTCCGCGCTTCACTCGGAATTCTACCGCCTTATTTTAACTTCCCTCAAGGCGGTGCCGGGATGCTCACTGTGAAGAAAAGCCGAGGACTTGCCCTGGGCTGGGTAGCAAATGCCCACGAGTCCTCCATCTCCCTTTCCAAACCTCGCTCCTTTTCTCCCCTCTCCCACCCCATCATTGTTCCCCTGAAACAAATAGGATGGCTTCACAGGTCAATTCTTAACATGTACAAACACCAAAAGCAGAGGAAACGCCCCTGGCCACCCCCCTCCCCCCAAACCCCAGTGCTGGGAGAGCAGCCAGCGGCGGGCGAGGCTGCCTCGGGAACTGCGGAGCCGCTGGAGCTGTCCGGCCGTTCTGGAAACTTCTTTGCCTCTGGGCTTTACCGGGAGGCCTCCTCCTTCAGCTCCTTGTTTTTCCGCACCTCCTCCGCGTGCTTGTCCTGGGAAGGAAGGGAGGGAAAAGGACAGGTCACACGGGCTTCCCCAGGATAAAGGGAGGCCGAGGGGCAGGAGAGCCAAAGCAAAGAGTGTGGCCACCACCGGCCACCACAGGAAGTGACGAGCAGGGTCTGCAAAGGCGTCCTGAGAAGGGGCAGAAGGTGGCAGGTGAGGCTGGCAGGAGGCAGGTGAGCGAGCCTGCTGGTGGGGCCCCTGGATGCTCGTTGACTAGACACAGCCTCCCCGGGGGAACCCACCTGGCAGGGACCACCAGCCTCCGCCGCCCTTACCTGGCCGTCTGGGGGCTGCACTGATTACACGGCTTGACTTAATGTAAGGAGTAGCTCCATGTAGCTTGTGCCAGAAGAGCAGGTAGAACTCACTGCAGGTGGCCCCTGCACACAGGCAACTGGACTGCCCTTGTGTTTCCTGCTCATCTCCTTAGCGAGGGTTGTCTTAAGCCCCCTGACGAAAGGTGAGGGCTTGTAAAGTATAAACCGACTAAAGAACTTCTGGAAATGTCCAGCTCCACAAAGTGGCTTTTTTTGTAAGTATGGTAAAAGAATCCTCTTTTGTGTCCCAGCATTATCAAACCAAATGATAGGATCTGACTTCAAACGCCCATCAGCTGTGTGACTTTGACCAGCTCACTTCACCCGTCAGGCTCCGTTCTCTGGTATTGAAAGGGAGGGGCATGGATGGGAAGCTCTTTTACCTCTAGAATTCTGTGATTTTAGTGTTCACTTCTAGGGCTTATCTCGGTCTACCTTACATCCCTGCTCATGGTGAAGACATCTGGGTCCTCCTTGTGGGCAGGGAGCACGTCTTTTCCTCTTTGTATCTCCCAGTTCCTCATATGGCACCTTGTGCATGCTAGGTGCTCAGTAAATCCCGTCTCTGCCAGAGCCTGGTATCCACCCAGACATCATCACATCCAGGTATGGATCAGCCTGGGGGAGACCCACTGAGGCAGCCCAGGGTCCCAGGATGTACCTTAAACTACAGATCTGTCCCTGGAGAGGCCCTAGAACTTTCCATGTCCCTGGGGAAAGTGTGGGGAGTGGTATGTCTAGGGCAGTGGTTCTCAACCTTGCTGTTCATCAGCATGACCTGAGAAGCTTGTTAAACTGAGGTCCTCAGGCACCATCCCTAGAGAGCTGGGATTGGTAGGTCTGGAGTAGGTTCCAGGTATCTGTAGTTTTAAACTTTACACCAAGTGAGTCTGGTGCGGATGGCCAGTGATTCACACAAGTACTGACAAAGAGACATCGTTATAGGTGTCCCTGGCCTGGGGCAGAGCACACACCTGTCTCTCATCCCACCTCCTGCCTTCATCGTTGGGCAAAGGTGAAGAGTGGTCAAGATTCCAGAGGTGTGAAGCTCACCCAAATGTCTGCTCTGACATCTTGTTTCTTTGAGGCTTATCTCACTTCCAAAGCTCTTCCTCCAGACTGTGGACCTTCCCAATCTCTCCAGCTCAGAATCTACCTCTATTCCCAAGTGAGCTCACTGAACAGAACCCTAGGTTTCTGGACTCCCTTTCCTTGGCCTCCAGTGGCTCCCTGTCTGACAAAAGGCCGGCAGGATGATTGTGGGCTGGTCTCCCTGAAACAAGCATTGAAAGAGCCACCTGGGACTTCCCTGGTGGTCCAGTGGTTAAGATTCCGTGCTTCCAATGCAGGGGCCGCGGGTTTGATCCCTGGCTGGGGAACTAAGATCCCACATGCTGCATGGCATGGCCAGATTTTTAAAAAAAGAAAGAAAGAAAGAAAAAAAGAGCCACTTCGCCTCATATCCAAAGAACTGGGCTCTAGTCCCAGCTCCACTGCTTAGTGGCTGTGTGACCCTGGACAAGTCATTTGACCTCCTCTAACATGGTTTCCTCATCAGTAAAATAAGGATAACACCCATCCTGCTTACCTCATTGTGAGGATAGGGGTATGATGAAATAAAAGTGTTTTGCAGTTTTTCAAATCCCACATCATGGCTCTAGCCTCAATATTTCCCTTGGGTTTAGCCTAAGAACCCATGCCCCATCCTATCCCAATCCCTACTTTTTTTTTCCTGCAAGAGTTTGCTCCTACCCATTCCCTCAATAACTGGGGAAGCCTGAAATCAGACCCGGAACACTTCCCTCCCGTTTGATACTTGATGGAGGCCTTGCTGCCCCTAGAAGGATGGAGAAAGAGAGCGGAGGACCTGCCACATGCTGGCCGGCTGCAGGGCCTACACCACATCCAGATCCCCTGTGAAGAAACCAGATCTTTGTAGTAGCTTTGCCAAGGGCCTGAGACTCTAGGTGGTTGGGCAGAAAGGAGCGGGGACCACGCAGCTCACCATGGGACGAGGCCACCGATCGGGTCCCGGGAGTCACCGCGCAGCAGGCGGCGCCTGGAAATAAAACACAGAGCTGGAGCTCTCCCAGGAGCCGCAGGAGAAACTGGGGCAGCCTTGGGACTCAGGAAACGAGGCCAGCATGTTCTCAGCAGAACGGGCTGTTATTCCACTGACACGTGGGACCAACCCCAGTCTCTCACGTTTCTCATATTCAGGTGACACCATTTGGTTTATTGACAAAAGGCAGAATATTGGAAAGACCAGTGACTCACTCAGTCCATATCAAGAGATTTGGAGAGGATTGTGTTTCCTGCTCAATGGGCAACTCAGGTCATCATGCCCTTGGCTTAGAGCCAAGAGCTCAAGTCAGCATCTTTCATTAAGTCAAATCGGTCCATTCAAGGATGAAGCCAGGAATGTATAACTGCCTGTCCATCCCTACTCCCCTGCATTAGGCAGGCTTTCTCTAGAAGATAAGAAGTCTGATCTCCCTCAGACAATGAGAAATTTCGATTGTGTAGCTGGGCAGCATGTCACCCAAGGAATTCCAAAGCTCGGTTCATGTTTCTTGCCTCTGACTTCCCAAATCATCCCTTGGAACTCTCTAAGGATCTAGCCTAACAGAATTCTTGCCTGAGGCTACTTGCTCCCTGAAATGATCTGCGTGTCCATTATACTTGCCGTGGAAGGAAGAACAGGTCCCAAGAGTCTCCTCTCTGATCCAAGGCCACTTACCTTCTCTTGCAGCCGTTCCAACATGGCGGCAAGGTGGGCCTCCCGGTTCTCCTTATTGGACTCCATCTTCTGAGCCAGTTTTTCCTTTGCCATCTTGATGAAGTTGTTGTTTTCCTCAATGGCTTTTTGGATCACCTCCCGCTCATGTTCTCGCTTCTCTGCCAGGTGCTTCAGGAGCTCAGCTTCCTGGTACTAGTGGAGCATGAAGGGAGAAGGAGGCCCTTGAAGGTGAGCATGCCAGGGTGTGTTCTTAGCGTCAGGACTTAAGAGCTCCACACTCAGAACCCACGTCTCCCTGAGCCTGGTTGCCTGGCCCATGGGCAGGAAGCAAGGACACTTCCTGGATTCTCCCACTGGACCCTCGGTCCTCTTTTTCTTGTTGCCATAATTCATTCATTCATTCATTCACAAATATGGAGTGACCAGATACTAAGTACCAGGCACTATTCCAGCAACTTGGGAAAGAAAAAAGTCTACTAGAGACAAGACATGTATAAATAACTCTAACCCAGGCTAGCATGCGACATATGCCTTGAGAGATAGAAAAGAAGTGCTATAGGAATTCAAGGGTGATAATTTTCAGCTTCAAAGATGAAGGAAAGCTTACGCAGAAATGGCATAAGACTTGGGCCATAAGAATCCATAGAAAGCAAGGAAGGCACACCAAGGGGTGAAGGTATACCATGCCATGACCTTCTTCCCCCTCCCCCAATTAAGGACCCCTATCCTTAATTGTCTAGCCTTTCCCTAAATCCACAGTGTTGGTCAATGTCTTACCTTGTCACGATAAGGTCATCTCTGGGAGTTATGTAATTCAGTGACTTATCCCCCTAACCGAACTCCTAGAGACCTGGGGCTTTTACTTCTTTGTTTCCCTCAATGGTGTCTCATTCTCTGCCCGGTACCTGGAAGAGCTGCCTAAATATCTATCGGTTGGTGGTGACCCGACCCCCAGCTCAGAGCCACCACCTGTCTTCCTCAACATCCTCCCCCTCACGCTCAGACAGAGGGGAAAACAGGACAGCACTGACCTTCCTTCTCTCCTCAGCCGCTTCCAGCTTCTTCTGGATTTCTTCCAGTGATGGGTCTCGCCTCCTGGGGAGGGAGGCATTGAACTCGGGCACCCCATCAAAGGAGGGTGGCTTCAGGATGACTTCAAAGGACTGGCCAGAGGTGCATTTGTTCAGCTCGATGACTTCCATGTCAGAAATTACACACCAGTTCAGGTCCACCGTGTCTGCTGCAGAGAGCAGAAAAGGGGCTGCTCACCCCCTGAAGACCATATGGGGCCCCCCCTAAAGTATGCACACATGCACACATACATGGGAGGTCTGGGGTCCCCAAGGCAGACCAATGACCAGGGTTCTGGGTCTGTCCTAAACATGGCACCGAACGTCACTGGGCTCTGATGGGGCTGAAGGAGTTGGTAGCCACAGGAAGGTCTCAGACTCTGAGAGCAGGGGCCCCAGGATAAGGGATTTCTAATAATGGCTGTAGCAACTGGCTTTGCTTCTGCTTCTGACAAGGTTCCTCCAGTAGCTGAGCTCTTGCTCATATTGGCACACACTGAGGCGTTTACTTACCACCCACCTCCCGTCCACTCCTCGCCCCACTACCGATCCGATGGCTCAGCCTTCGGACACCTCTCCCCCTGCCCCCTCCTACCCTGCTCTCTTCTTTCTCTCCAGTCAGTACTGTCTCTCCGCTGGCTTTCATCTTTTCTCCTACACTCTCTCCCACACCAGCCTAAACAGAAAAAACAATCTCAGGTGACCCAAGCACTCCCACCTGTCATTTCCAGACCAAACCCATCCTTTCCTTCGAAGCCCCAGGAAACTAAGAGGTGACCTATTCCCTGACCACCTCCTCCAATCAGGACGTGGCCATTCAGTGCTCCCTGCCAGTGTCCTGGGACCTGTCACAGGGCTCAGGTGGCATAGCGGTCCCAGAGCCTCCTTGGGTGGCTGAAGAGTGGAAGTCCCTTGCCACATCTGGACCTGCTCAGAGCATTCTCGACCCTTCACTGAGGAGACCTGTGGGCGGCTCATTTACACCATGACTGTCCCCCTTCTAGGCTAGGTGTCCCTGAGGGCAGACCCCCTGTCTACTCGGCCTGTGCGTCCTCCACGGCACCCATCTGTTACACGCATGAACAAAAGCTGAGATCGAGGGCACTCTGCAGAGAGTCTGACTCAGACCCCCAGCTGCTGTCTGGTCCCCCAGGCCACAGCCCCACGCCCACCTTCGCGTGGAACTTAGACCCTCAGAATCAGCTGTGGTGATTTTACTGGCTCTGGGAAAGAGAATGCGATGTAGGGAGGAGATTTTCAGGAAACTGCGGTGGGGGTGCTGGCCTCCTGGATGCAAGCTGCAGGAAGCTTCCGTCCTTACTCTCCCGACTGTGACCCTCACGTACCTGCATATTTATAGGATGACTTATTCAGGGGGTCTGCCAGGAAACAGGAGCAGAACAAGGACACCAGCGGGAGCTCCTTCATCTTCTCCTTGTAGGCTGCGGAGACACCCGACAGGTGAAGAGGGCGACCACCTTCCTAGACTCAGAAGCCAGCACCCATACAAGTGTGGGTGCCTGAGCAGCGGGGGGTCACCGAGCTCCACAGAGGCACCCAAACCACCCAAATCCGCCCCTTGGCTGGAGATCCAGCCCCTTTTGCCCTGAGCAGCTCTGTTCAGGATCCCTGTGTGTGATTTGGACCCACTTCCGTCCACCTGCGCCTTCCAGGGCACCCAGAGGACCCCATCTTCTCTCCAGCACATCATTTCCCTTTGTGGTACTGAACGCAAAATGCCTGCAGGTATGGACCCCAAGCACCAGTGCCCTCGCCCCCGCCGGCACCCTGGACCTCACTTTCTATGTCCCCGTACGTGCCCAGGATATTCTGTTCCTTTTGCTCCAGGACGGAGGAAACCCACACTCCATTCTCAGAGTACTTGGCAGTGCTTCCCTGAGGGTAAAGAAGGCCACTGCCATCCCTGTGGTCCTGCCTCTCCCTGGGTGACAAGGTCAGGCTGTGAGCTTTCCCTGACCATCCCGGTGCAGTGGTCAAAGCCAGTGGGGCTGGCGTCCATGAGGGCTGGAGGGGTCCTCCCACCCCCATTTGGTCTCTCAGTGTTTGGGGAGGATTTGGAAACTGGGAGGTCACGAGTTAGAGCTGATACCTGTTGGGTTTTTTTTTTTTTTTTTTTTTGCCACGTCGCACAGCTTGCGGGATCTTAGTTTCCTGGCTAGGGATCGAACCCAGGCCCTCGGCAATGCAAGCGCCGAGTCCTAGCCACTGGACCACCAGGGAATTCTCTAGAGTTGATTTGTTGGGTCCAGTCCAACCCACCCCCTCCGGGCCCTGGTGTGTGCTCCTGTCGGCCCCTCCCCCATCCCTACTGCCCTGAGCTCTCCCCTCATTTCCTTTTACAAATTGAAAACAGGATTAACTGCAAAAATGATACATGGACATTGTAAAGACATTTTTAAAAACAAGCGCAGATGAGTAAAAGGAAGAAGAGCTCAGCTGTGATCCCACCCCTCATCCAAAGATAACCTCTTTTAACCCTTAGGTGTATTTCCTGTCAGCCTTTTATCTTTTCTATGCACATGTAAGTACATCTATGCAGGTACAGAAATACCCTATGCTGTAGTGCCCCATTACATGAACGGTTTTTGTACCTACCCGCGAGGGTCATGTTTTCTGGAATGTGAGAGGTGAGTCCTAGTGAAAGTCAGGGTAGGTCTGCCACCAGCTCAGGACACTGTCACAAATCCGAAAAGCAGATCGTTTTAGCTGACAGGTTATTCGCATA
Source organism: Eubalaena glacialis (assembly GCF_028564815.1). NCBI lineage: Eukaryota > Metazoa > Chordata > Mammalia > Artiodactyla > Balaenidae > Eubalaena > Eubalaena glacialis. The sequence continues at coordinate 113,566,352 of NC_083724.1, forward strand.
AGGAAGGTCTTTACACAACTGGAGAGGAAATCCCAGGAGGTACCTCATCTGCCCCCACCTCCAGGCTGACTCTCCCTTCCCCAAACACCGACCCCCCTCTTCCACGTCACTCAGTCAAGTTCAGTTTCCAAGCACTGAACTTGGAAAATTTCATAATTGAGAAGTTTATAATTTCATAATTGGTTTCCCAGTCGCAAGACCCCCTGAGTCTCAAACAAACATGGGTTTCCCCAAACTGAATGTATCAGTGGATGTTCATCTGTCTCCCTGTGCAGCTCAGTGGCCTGGTCCAAAGGAAAGGTTAAGGTGAGAAACAAACCCTAAGTCAGAATCGCCTGGGAGGTATTTGGAAAATAACTCTGTGTCCTGAATTCCTCCCTACACCCAGCCCGGACCTTCCTGCCCAGAGCATTCTGACATTGGACAGAGGATGTCAAAATACCTCTTCAGTTGCCCCCTCACTCTCTTGCCCCCTGCCTGCTCCGAACCAGTGTTCTAAGCACTGCTTGACCCGCTTTAAGACAACCCTGGCCTATGAGAAGAAACAAATACTAAGGAATAATGTAATCATTATGTGATTCGTGCAGAGATGGAAATCAGCATTCGGGATTACTATGGGAGCTCAGAGACAGGGCTCCAGACTCAGCACGAGGCCTGGGGAGCTAGGAAGGGGGCCCTCTGGTGTTAGCAGCACTGGAACTGCTGAATGATGAGTCGAAATTAAGCAGGAGACGGCAGGGAGGGCGTTCTGCCGGGGGAACAGCACATGCGAGAGTCGGGGTGAGAAAGCCCGGTGTCTATGGGGTGTCAAGCTGGTTGATGCTGGACCAGAAAGTGTGAAGGAGCAGTGAGTGGCCGTCATGGGGACCACTTGATCCTTGGCCGCTGTGATGGTTAATTTTTGTGTCGACTCGACTGGGCTGAGCGATGCCCAGATAGCTGGTCAACATCATCCTTGGGTGTGTCTGTGAGGTTGTCTCTGGAAGAGATGAGCGTTTGCGTAACAGACTGAGTAAAGAAGATGACCCTCCCCAATGAGGGTGGGCATCACCCAATCCATTGAGGGAGTAGAACAAAAAGGCAGAGAAAGGGAGAATTTTCCCTGCCTGCTTGACCTGGGATATCTGTCTTCTCCTGACCTCAGGCATGGGAGCTCCTGGTCCTCTGGCCTTCTGATTACACCACTGGCCTTCCTGGGCCTCCAGCTTGCAGCCAGCTCTGATCGTGAGACTTCTCAGCCTCCATAATTGCATGAGCCACTCCTTCATAATAAATCTCTTTCTATATGTATCCTATTGGTCTGTTTCTCTGGAGAACCCTGACAAACACAGCCACTCTCAGGGGTCGCTGTGCCGGCAGAGGGTGGCATGAGCCCACAGCTTCACTGCCTGCCGCTGCATGAGCCAGAGCGACTCTGAGAGCAGCTGAGAACCCCTTTCCCTGCTTACTGAAGTGTTTTCCCTCTGGGGACCAGGGTCTGTGCTGGCTGGGGATGGGCAGGGGAGCGGATGGGAGCAGCTCTGGCTTTGGGGCTGGGCCAGTGTGGAGTCAGACACAGACTTCATCTCTCTCGTAGCTGTTACTGGTTACTTCACATGTCTCACCTTGCTCGCCCCATCTTAATTCTGCACAGAGTTGTACAAATTAAACGAGAAAAGCGTCCAGCAAAAGGGAACGTTTAATAAATATTAGTTCCTTTTCCCCTGCTTTTTACAACAAGGTCGCTACCGGGTACCACACACACCTGCTTCCGAGGCCTCACCAGCCCTGCAGGTAAGGACTGTGGTCCCCATTGGCAGGTGAGGAAACGGAGGCTCAGAGGGTTTGTGTGGCTTGCTCAGGGTCACGCAGCTAAAAAGTGAAAGTGCAGAGATTTGAAACCAGGTCAACTGGCTTTGAAGGGCTCTGTTCCCTGCAGCATCTCTGTGTTCTTCTCCTTGTGCTTTGGAGCCACAGGCCCCTGTCGTGCCCCTCCCGATGCAGCACAATGGGCCTCTCTCCTCGGAGTCAAGTTGATCCTGGTAGTACCAGCGAGTCCCCAAACAGGGATGCGGGCTAAGTGCCTGGATACGACAGCCCTGGTCATGAGCTCTGTTCCACACCATCTCCCATTCACGTCCAGGCTGATTGATGGGGTGACTGGCAGAGGGATTGAGCCGTTGCCAGGAGAGGGCACGGCCTCAGACCTTAACCTGGGTAATGAATCAGAAGTGGGGGTCCAAATAGGAAAGATGAGGCAGAGAAGGCACCCTGAGAAAGAAGGGGACTGAGCTGGGCTTTTTCTGTAGGCGTGGGTACCTGGAGTCAGGGACCTCACCCTTTGGCTTGAGCTGGAAATGATATTTAAGACCCTACACTCATGGAGCACTTTACTGATTACAGTTCTGGTCGCCTACATTATCCCCGTTGATCTTTGCAGGAGGCTGGGCTGGGCTGATAAGACAGGCATCATCAGCTTTGCTTTTCATAAAGAACCTGGGGCTCAGAGATGTTAAGACTCTTAGCTAAGATCACACAGCTAGTTGGTGTAGAGCTGGCTCTAGGATCCAGGTCTTCTGACTTATAAGCTCTTCTCTTGTGGCCAGTGGAAGGACTGGATGCTAACTGCTGTCTCCTCCATGGTCCTGGGGACTCGGGGAAAGACAGTCTAGCCTCAGGATATGATTTAATGAAAAATATGTATTAAGTGCTCTCTACACGTCAATGGAAGATGTTATGCTAGGAGTTTTAGGTGCAGGAGGAATCAAGTAGAGAACACAGGTCAGAGAGACAGAGAAGGAAGATGGGACAGGGAAGAGGAGACGTCCTAAAGATGGGCAGAGGGGACTTCCCTGGCGGTCCAGTGGTTAAGACTCTGCGCTTCCAATGCAGGGGGCATTGATTTGATCCCTGGCTGGCGAACTAAGATCTCACAGGCCGCGCAGTGTGACCAAAAAATAAGGTAAAATAAATTAAAAAAAAAAAAAAAAGATGAACAGAGGTATGCATGGCCAAGGGATTTGCAACTGAGATCTCTCAGCTTCACAGGGCTGGAATCTGCATCACTAAGCATGTGTATTTATAGAGCATCTACTCTATAGATGACAAATGATTTCACTTTTTCATCATAACCTTGTGTTGTAGGAATTACTATCCCTGTTTTATACAGATGTGAATTGTGGCTCAGAGAGGCTAAGTGGCATTTCCAGGGTCACTCAGTGTAATGGGTTGAATGGTGTCCCCCAGTAAGGTATGTCCACGTCCTAATCCCTGCAATTTGGGAATGTGACTTTCTTTGGAAAGGGTCTTTGCAGATTTAAGTAAGTTAAGGATCTCAAGACGAGATCATTCTGTATTATCTGGGTGGCACCTAAATCCAATGACAAGTGTCCTTCTAAGAAACATGCAGGGGAGAGATACACAGAGAGAAGAAGACCATGTAAAGATGGAGACAGAGGTTGGAGTGAAGCTGCCACAAGCCAAGGAATGCCTGGAGCACCGGAAGCTGGCAGAAGCAGGAAGGACCCTCCCCTAGAGTTTTTGGGGGAGTGAGGCCCTGCTGACACCTTCATTTTTGGACTTATGGACACCAGAACTTCGAGAGAAGGATTTGTTGTTGATTTAAGCCTTTAAGTTTGTGATAATTTGTTACAGCAACCGCAGGAAACTGATACACTCAATAAGTGACAGAGCCAGGGTTCAAATCATTGCATCTCAGCTCCCAGTGTTTACATGTGGTCTGATTTGTTCCTCAAAATAAACTGTGTATGTGTACCTGTGGGTACAGGTGCCCTGATAATTCCTCATGCCAATAGTCACATCATTTCTATTGCACTCAAGACCCACAAGAAGCCGCATAGCACAGGGAGATCAGCTCGGTGCTTTGTGACCACCTAGAGGGGTGGGATAGGGAGGGTGGGAGGGAGGGAGATGCAAGAGGGAAGAGATATGGCAACATATGTATATGTGTAACTGATTCACTTTGTTGTAAAGCAGAAGCTAGCACACCATTGTAAAGCAATTATACTTCAATAAAGATGTTTAAAAAAAAAAAAAAAAAAAAAAAAAAAAAAAAAAGACCCACAAGAATATCCTGAGAAAGGCTATAAGGGGATAGGAGGAGGGCAAGACTCTTCTGGAAGGCCCAGCAATGCAAAGGGGTCCTGACTCCCTGGGTGGTGGCAGCCACAGCAGAGACCCTGACTTTATCTGTAATTAACCTGTGGCGTCAACATTGGGTGGGACCAGCCACACCCCCCTCCCCAGCACTCAGCCTGACTGCCTGAGGACTCCAGGGACTGCCAGAGAAGGGCAATAAGAGGTGTTATTGCCAAGGTCAGAGAGCACAGAATGCCAGGAATTCAGGGAGGCAGGTGAAGATTAATAGACAATAAAATCTATAGTAGGTGGGAGGCCATGAGGACAGACCCAACAGTGGGAGATTCTACCCAACACATCAGCTATCAGAGCATCATCAGGTAAAACCCCTGCTGAGCCAAACCTCAGGCCCTCCCAGAGGCTCCTTGCACGTTTTCTATTAAGGCAGAGGCCAATCCCAGGCCTTGGGTTGCCCCTAAGGTAGACCAGGAAACTGACTGAATCCAGCGATAGCAAAGATCAAAGGGGCCCCCAACTGAAGGTGGAGGCATCACAGTCACTCAGCCGATAACCACAGAGCCAGAGCCTGAGCTCAGGACGGTGGCTTCCCGACCCCCGCCCAGGGCTCACTCCCACGCATTTCTGATGGGCGCAGACTTTGTGCTCGAGAAGCAAGGCCTCTCTGGGCAGCCCAGCCCCTGTGCGGTCAGTTATTGATCCAGCCTAGTCAGTGGTGAGAGGACTCAAGCTTCAGGTGGCAAAGGTAGGAATGTGATGGGGTTTTGATGCACTTTATAATAGATCCTGCCTTGCCTCTAACTTTGCAATGGCTCTGGAACTTGACTGTGTGCTGGGCTTGTGGACAAGGTTTACTGGGGAACAGAGAGGGCCCGCTGGGCTGCACGAAGGATGCATTGGGACCAGTTGCTAGAATAGGAATAGGAAGAGACCTCCAGACCAGGGAAAGGGTTTGTACTTTATCTTCTATTCAGTAGGAAGCCACTGACATCTTTTGAATAAAAAGGAGGAGGGGAAATGGTGATGCCGAGGATCATCACGATAATAATAGCTATCACTTCTTGTGGCCAGTGGCTGACAGAGAAGAGCCACCAGCTCTCAGATGCCACATGGCCTTTTACTGTGTGCAAGCCTGATCTCCGGAGGCACCTCTGACCGCCAACACGACCCAAGTGAGCAAGCGTTTTTATTTGTCACTGCAAACACTGCCCAGATAATGCCATCAGGATGTGGCACATCTCATGTGGACTGTTTTTGAGAGAAAATAAGCTAATGCACAACTAAATGGTTTGAATAGAGTGGACCTTGGCAAGAGTGTTCAGAAACAGTAAAAGAACTCTGGTACAGAATCAGGCCGTGGAAGCGCTGAGTTCTGACCCACGTGCTTTAGCCACAAGCAGTACAGGAAGCTGGCTCTTTAGGTTCATGCCAATTATCAGTCTTTTTAAAAGTCCTGTTGAAATTATAATATTTACCGGAAATAAGCTGCACGAGCTACTTAAATGTCATAGAATCATATCCATACATATCATGTCCATATAGTAACCTGGTTATTTCGCGCTGATAGGCAGCCGTATGTCTTCTTTGGGTTTTTAAAAAGAAAAGGAGATAAATTATTTTTTCATGATTGTGGTTTTCATTCCTTCCACAATATTTATTGAATATTTAATTCTGTGCCAAGCCCTCAGCTAGTTCCTAAAATAACCACAGGGGTTTTCAATAATGAAAGAATGAAATGGGTCCCCTGGGTGGGAATTTGGAGCCTCTGGAAGTTTCTGCTAGCCTTTGGCAATTCTCTGGCAGTAACGAGGACCATGTTATACAGGGAGAAAGAGTAGATTTTAGAGCACAGGCCAAGAAGGGACTTTTGAGATTCACAGATGGACACTGGGCAAAGCAGAATATAGTCATCCCTCCAGATCCACGGGGGCTCTGTTCCAGGACCCCCGTGGATACCAAAATCCATGGATGCTCAAGTCCCTGGGGTGGTACAGTCGGCCCTCCATGTCCATGGATGTGGAACCTTCAGATACTGAGGGGTGACCGTCATTTGGCATTAACTGACTTTGGGGAACTGGTGCTTGTCTGATCACCGCCCCGCTCTGCCCCATTAGGTTTGCTTCTGAGGCTTCAAAGGGAAGAAATGGTGGGAGCCCCAGACAGTCCCTAACACGCTGAGAAATGCAGCTTCGTTTCCTAGAAATGGTGTTTCCAGGAAATAAGGAGGTGTCACCTGTTGGCAAATGCAGAGCTCTGGTGGCCTAAGTCTGAGGAGCCCCTCCTAATTGTAGGCAAGCCAGAGGAAGAAAATTAAGTCTGCAAAGTGGACAACCCCAAATAATCCACAGTGATGGCACTTTCTGGGCTAATTTTATTTTCCATTCAATAGATGCAGAAGAATCAATATATTAGAAGTAAAAGTCAGGGGCATGGGCTTCCGTGCAGGGTTGCTGGATGGAGTGCGAGGGATTGGAACCCAGCTCTGTGTGAGGTCCTGGGGTCAAAGCACTTGGAAGCATCAACATATAGAACATGTCCCTGTAATCTTACTCCGAGTCACAACAGGAATATTTTGTAGTGCTTTACACTTTACCAGGCACTTTCAACTGCATATATATATGCATCTATTCCTTTTATCTGTAATGTTTTAATTACAAACATATTAATATCATATTTCAGAACATCTACAAACAAAAGGAAACAAAAGGAAAAGGAAACAAATCCCTGTCATCTTACTACTTTTTGCTATTGGCATTTCCTTCTAGTTTTCTTTTTATGTCTATTATTTTTACATAGTTGTAATCTGGGCATATATATTTTATCATTTCATTCTCTCCAAATCCTATCAGACAGATACTAATATACCCATTTTACAGATGATCAATTCAGGTAGGTGACTTGATTTGCTTAAAGTTGTATAAGTAGAAAATGATAAAGATGGGATTTCAACCAGAGTCTTCTTATATCAAAGTTCCACGGTACTTCCTCAGACACAAGGTCAAGTGTAAATGTAAGCAAGATGAATGATTGCCTGGGACATGTGGCTGAAGGGCACACAAAGGCTTGCCTGTGCCAGATCGGCCTCCCAACCATGGGTGGCCCAGTCTCACCATTAAGCTCTCTTTTGTGTCAGGCACTGCCTCAGAAAATCCCTGTTAAAATGCACACACATGACCTACCAAGTGTAGTAAATTAAATCATTTTCACATCAGCAGAGAACAAGCAATAGATTTGTGAACATTTCCAGGGGTCAAGCTCTCTGCCCATAAGTGGGAGGAGCCATGGAGATCTTTAGCATTTCCGGTTCACACCCTTTTTCAGAGGGCCCAAGAGGTCCAGTGTCATTCCCAAGATTAAGTAGAAGGAACAAAGCCTTGTTTCTGGCCCTATATTTAACTACCTTAAAGCGAGACCCTTCTCTTTCGCAATATTACTCATTTCTTTGTTCTTTCATTCTTCTCCAATGCTTTGTCAGTTTTACATCTTGCTTTTATCTTTAAGTTAAAATCATTTATGTCTACAGGCAGACCTTGGAGACATAGCAGATTCAGTTCCAGACCACCACAGCGAAGCAAATATCGCAATAAAGCAAGTCACATGAATTTTTTGGTTTTCCAGTGCGTATAAAAGTTATGTTTACACTATCCTGTAGTCTATTAAATGTGCAATAGCATTATGTCTAAAAAATACTTTATTGTTAAATAATAATTATCCATCATCTGACAACACAGGGTTGCCACAAACCTTCAGTGTGTAAAAGAAAAGCAATATCTCTGAAGCGCAATATAATGAGGTATGCATGTAAATTTCATTACATGAAGAATAAAACAGTATCTAATAATTTTCTTTATGAGAGAAGAGTTTTAGCATACTTTTGCTTCCTTTCCCTACAAACATGATTTTGTCACAATGACTTGGATTTTCAGTTCTGGAGTATCATTATTGATTTCTTTCTTGCATTATTCATTCCACAAATATTTATGAAGAACCTACTATATGCGCTAGGCGAGGTACTGAGGAGAAATACAATGATGAATTTAATAGATCTATTCCCCAGCCTCAAGATATTTGACATTTGCATTCAGCTTTATGAACGTGTTGATTATAATTAGACAATGACTCTAAATTCTAGTGTTTTCTTTCTTGGTGATCATTATCAATAGGCTGTGTTTTTGTACTTGAGTTCTTTAATTTGATAAAACATTTTGATTAGCTAGACTACTTCTGGAGTAGTTTTTTTTTCCAGGAGGGACTCATGGAATCTTTGTTGAGTCCATACGTATCTGGTTTGGTGACAGGTTTAGGAAACAGACAGACCTGTCCTGGGATCTATAGCCCAGTTGTGTTTGCGCCATCAGCAGACCGCGTCTATCCACCTATTTCCACATACTCAGTCTGAACCTTGCTCCCTACCTGTTCTGGATTTCTGGACACCGACACCCAAATGATCCACTGGAACTCTGCACTCTGCCCATCCCCCTCCCCGCCAGGTCTTTTACCCCAGAGTCTGCACTCAGCTCTTTTCTCTGTACTCACATTCACTGGTTTGTTCTCTGAACTCTCAGGTTGCCTGTGCCCTGTCATAAATTAGGCCACCCCAGCAGATGCCTGCCCCTTCTGATCTGTTCTGTCCTCTTGCCTCTCACCACCCGCCGTGGACAGCAGGACCCTAAGAGAGTAGACACACAATGATCAGTCTGGATTGATGGAAAAGGCCAGCGAGCTTTGCTGGGGAAGCAAGATAGGTGTGTGTGAGAAAGCAGGGGTGGTGTACCTTTATCTGTGTGTCTCCCTGTCTTCCTCGTGGGACCAAAAATGTAAAACGCTGAAAAATGCTTTTTTAAAATGTCAGGGGAGATTTTTTTTTCCTTTGGTCCTTACTCTTCCCCAAAGAAAAGCAGAAAAAGTAAACTTTTCCAAGACTATCACATCTCTAAATATAGCAAATTCTAATTTAATAAGCAAATTAGATTATACATGATGTATGTTTATTTCCCAAGCCAAAATAAAAGGAGAGGGGGGTGAGATGGGGAAGGAGAGAGTTTGGTTCCTTACACGGCATTACAAAAATTACATATTGCATGTTTTAGAATTTTCCTCCAAATTTCTATCCTCCTTCCCACCCCACTCCCCAAAATGTCTACCTACTCATGATTTCAAAATCTCTGGGAATTCTGGATCTCCAAATGGTAGTCTCCAGGTAAGTAGGAAATAATACGAAGATATCAAGGGGGTCTGGAGAGAGGATCTTAGGAGTTCAGGAAAAATGAAGCCTTTCTTTGGTTATATTCTTGATTTTTTAGATATCCAATTGCTTAAAATCAAGAACACAAAAGATCTGAATTTTCCCATTCTATATGGTTGGTTTCATGTAGACACTCTCGCTTTAGCTCTCTCTTACCCTCCTTCTTTGCCGTGTCCTTGTTTCCTGTTCCACGACCTCGCTCTCTGGATCTCAGTTTATGGCTTGATTGCTCTATTTTAAATCTTGCCAGTCAGCCTGCTTCTGTCCCACAGGGCAAATGTGGTTAAAGCGGCCTCATTGTATGAGAGAAGGCAGCTAATCTCCCTTCGCGCTAGGATTTCTATGATTGAGCCACAGTGAAATATATATAAGGAAGCAAGAAACGCAAGACACTCCCGCTACCGCACCAGCAATCGCATGTCTGTCCAACAATCTGCTCAAGAGGGACAATATTAGACCAGACTTCTCTGACTTTGACGGGTCCTTTAGAACAAAGTCTCTCCTTAAAGAGACACAGTTTTCCATTTAAAACAACACTTGGACTCTGGGCACTTATTTTGTACATGGGACACTTATGAACAAAACAGTTCTCCTTGTAAGAAGTTCACAGTCTATGACATGGGTGAATATTGAGGACATTCAGCTAAGTGAAATGAGCCAGTCACAAAAAAAACACTATGATTCCACTTACATGAGGGACCTAGAATAGTCAGATTTATAGACAGAAAGTAGAATGGGGGTAGCCAGGGACTGCAGGGGTGAGAAGAATGGTGAGTTATTATTTAGTGGGTTTCAGTTTGGGAAAATGAAAAAGTTCTGGAGATGAATGGTGGTGATGGTTGCGCAACCATGTGAAGCACTTAATATCACTGAACTATACACTTAAAAATGGCTAAAATGGTAAATTTCACATTATGTGTATTTTACCACAATCAAAAATCTTTTTAAATTTTAAATGAACTTCACTGTCTAATAAGAGTTATCCATAGGCTTACAGTCTTATAGTTAGAAAAAGTAATTAGAGGTTACTTAGCCCAATGTTTCTCAATCCTTTTTCTTACTGAAATCCGCAATAAAGAACTACATTTTATATCATGATCCAATAGGTATATGTCATGATACTGACATATATATGTATACGTATATATATGTATATACATATATATACATACACATACATACACATATATATAACTGAAATATAAACATATTCATATTTATTTATAAATATAGCACTATTATTAAATATATGTATAAACATAATAATATATTTATATTTAACATAACTGAGAATATATAACTAAAAATGGTATAGGAAACATTACTATATGGGATGCATTTTGACTTTTTTTCTACTCTAATTTATCCCATTTTAACTAAAAAAAATACCAGTCACAACCCACAAAATTGATTTCACAATCCACTAACAGGTCTCAACCTGCAGTTTGAAAAACACTAATCTAGTCCAGTCTCCAACACAACACAGAAATCTCCTCTACAGCTACCCTGCTGGGTGGTCATCCAACTTCTGCTTGGATGCCTTCAGTGATGGGGAACTCACTCCCCGCAGTGCTCTGTGGTGGATCCATCCAGCTGTTGAGGATCCCTGCCCACTTCAAACATGTTCCCCAAGCAGCCTAGGTGAAGCTGGGGATCCCAAAAGGGCCGGGACCCGCTGACAGGTGCTCTGGCTCTGGCAGTGGTAAGTGGGCTTCAAGGAGGGGCGGAAGCACAGTTCCCAGTGGCAAGGCGAGGGTGTGGCACGAGCTGAGGAGAGGGGGTCTGGCTGACCCTAGAGGGTGGGGCAGGGTCTCCGGGCAACTCCAGCTCTGTTCTGTGGAGCTGTGGATCAGACCTTTCCCCTCTGCCCCTTCACGGCTCGCTCTAGTGCTACGATTATCTCCTTATCTGAAGGATGATCTCATCCCCCACCCACCCACCCCCCCGGCACCCTGACTCCCCGCCTGTGGGAGAGGCTTCCTCCCCCTAGAGGGAGCCTCAGCCTCAGTGGAGACAGATTCCCCCGCATCCCCTCTCAACCTCCCACCCACCCCGCAGGACTCCCGCAGGCCACCGCTGGCTGTCCCTCCCCCCTCCCCCCCCCACTATTCTCTTGGTCTTGAGACACGGGGGTCCCTGCACAAGGTATTTCGACACGTGCTGCCTGAATATTTCTGAGCCACCCAAGAGGGTCCTGGAGACCTGCCCTTTTCAGGACAATGAGACTCCTTCACACCTGACCGTGCCTTCCAAGAGGAATAAAACAAAGGCAGCACCACCACGTGGGGACAGAGCTGGCCACTGGCTGTCAAATCCCTGGTTCCTGGGGATGAGGTGGGGACAATGCCTAAACTCCTGGCCAGGGTGGCAGGCTGAGCGCCAGGGGTGGGCGGCTGGGTCACAGGCAGGGACCAGGGTGTGGCAGGTGTGGGTTCCAGCAGTTTGCAGCTTTACAGCCAGCCATCCCTGCCCAGGTAGGACCAGGTTGACCTCAGGGTGGGGCGGGGCGAGAAGAGATGGTGATTTCATTGTACCCTTAGAACCAAGAGAAAAAAAGTAACCCAGTGCAGACAGAGGAGAAAGCAAAGGATGATGCAAATGGGAAAAGGAGACAGAACAGCTGTGGCTGAGAAAGGCAATGTAAACCACGGGGCAGCTTCCAGCTTGAAAGCGCTCTGGCGGGCCAGAGCCGCTCCAGGGAAAGCCAGACTCTGAACAAAACCTTTCTGCCTCAGCAACAAAACGTTTTTATGCAGAAAGAACTCACAGTGGACATCCGATCTGAAAGAAACTCTGGCGATTCCCACCCATCCTCTGTCCCCTGAGCTCCAGAATAGAAAAAACACCTGGAGCCCACCCTCACCCCTCTGCCAGGCACCATCCTTTTCACCTCGCCCTGTTTCCACCAGGATTTGACAAAGTTTAATTGATTGAGTGAAACCGAAAGGCAACACAATAGGTGCCAGACTCCTTGCTTCTCCTCTCTGCAGCTGTTGGGTTGTTTTTGTTGTTGTTTTCTTTTGTCTGAAAAGCCTCAAATAATTTGCATTCTATTTCTACTTACCTGCAGTCCAGTTAGAAGTGAGCTGCTCCCTTCTTCACTCCCTCAATTAGTGGTACCCTGGGCTTCTCTCCACATCAGCACCACTGCTCAGCTCTTGCCATGACATCACCTCCAAGCTCCGTGATTGGCCAACAGTGGGTTGCTTGGCAATTGGACAGTCTCCTCTGGCGGAGCAGGGATTGCCTGAGTGAGTAACTCTTAGCAGGCCGGGGAGTAGAAGATGATGTCAGACAAATAGCTTGCTTTCTGTGCTGCCTCTGGAGCTGGTGAACCAGAGGGTGAGGGTGGGGATGAAGAAAGAAAGAGGGAGTGGTACAGGAAGGTGAGGGAGAGGGCCCAGCTTGCAAACTGAGCTGCCCAGTGAAGAAAGAGCACCTAGACAGAGGGAATGATGCATGATTTCCAGATTCTTTAGCTTTTTCGGATCTGGGGGTGGGAGAATATGGAATCTAGAGGAGAAATCAGAAAGAACAGATGAACCCTAAAAATAGCTCCCTGGAGGGCTTAGTGTCTGCTTCCAGCTCTGTCAGAGGGCTGGTGGGTTTGAACAGTGAATCAGAAGGCAAGGAGGGGCTGCAGGCACCCCGGGCCCTGGAGCTGGTGTGGGCATGGCACGGGGGTCCCAGGAGAACAAGGCTTCCTTCTCGTCACCTGGCTGGCACATGGGCCACACATTTGCTGTGGTCACTTGGCCAGTACTGGTGGGTCCTCACAGCCCACCTAGCCCACCTGCACCTTCCAGAGGAAGGGAGACCATGACTGAAGCTGAGGGTCATCACCACCCTGGTGATTCTTAAATGAGATGGAACCCTACAAGGAGGTGACAGGTTATCCGTGGTGGCTTCAGCAAACGGGAGCAGGGAGCCCGGGACACAGACCTCTCAGCCTGCCCACCCTCAGCCAGTTGGCTGGAGGTGGCAGAGTGAGGCAGTTAGGGGCACAGAGGTCTATGGAGCCCTGCAGAATGCTGCTCCCCATCAAAGCCTTCTTGAGGAAGCCCTGCATCCCCACACCTCCACGGCAGGGACAGCCAGCCACCTGGCCACCAACCAGCCTCGCCTCCCCCCGTTTTTTGCGGGGAGTGATTTCTGTTATTGTGGTAAAATACACATAACATAAAAGTTACCATTTCGACCATTTTTTAAAATAAATTTATTTATGGCTGTGCTGGGTCTTTGTTGCTGCACGCGGGCTTTCCCTAGTTGTGGCGAGCGAGGGCTACTCTTCGTTGCGGTGCGCCGGCTTCTCATTGCAGTGGCTTCTCTTGTTGCAGAGCATGGGCTCTAGGCGCACAGGCTCAGTAGTTGTGGCGCACGGGCTTAGTTGCTCCGCGGCATGTGGGATCTTCCTGGACCAGGGCTCGAACCTGTTTCCCCTGCATTGGCAGGCGGACTCTCAACCGCTGCGCCACCAGGGAAGCCCCATTTCACATTGTTAAGTGTGCCGTTCAGTGGCATTAAGTACATTCACAATGTTGTGCTACCATCACCCTGTCCCCCATCTTAGGAATTTTTTCATCTTCCCGAACTGAAACTCCGTCTCCATTAAACACTAACTCCCCTTTCCCTCTCCTCACAACCTCCAGTAAGCTCTAATCTATTTTTTGTCTCAATGAATCTGCCTATTCCAGCAAACTCATTACCTCATGTATTAACTCATGTAGGTGGAATCATACGGTAGTTGTCCCTCTGTGTCTGGCTTACTTCACTCAGCAGAATGTCCTCAAGGTCCATCCACTTTGTAGCCTGGGTCCGAATTCCATGCCCTCACCCTTTTAAAGGAGGGTTTGTTCAACCGCCATCAATTTCATGGACCCTTACCTTCTACCACCACAGCCCTGCTGACTGAGAATGCACATCATGACAAAAAGTTACCTCGAATTCAGCCCATGCTTTGAAATTATTTTTTCTAACTATAAGAGCACCAATGAGCTTTTATCTGCATGTCGCAGGTCCTGCATGTATAAGACGTACGTGTGTTGATTCTGCAGGTGAGCTGGGGAAAAGTAGGTTCTCAAGATCTGGCGCTGACCCCCCGGGCTGCACCCCACAGCTGGGACTCACTGGTTGGCATCTCGTGCCCACTGCCCCTGTGTTGTCCTCCAGGAGGTCCCATGTGGACATGTATCTCCAAACCCCCCACTTCACTTCAGGAGGGGAGACCTTTCATTAGGCTGCTTCGCTCTGGCCAACCACACTGGGAGGGGCCAGAATAACGAACAGCCCCCCGACAGCCTTTGGCATTTGCAAAGCTCGTCGCCACTGGTTCTATCATGTAATCATAGATAGAACCAGCAGTGCTGCAAGAGCAGCCGAAGAGACCGATCTTCTGTCTGAACATCACGCTTACCTACCGTGCGTGCCATACGCCACTAGCCCATCACACTCGGGCCCCACGCTGGCCCATCTCAGAGGGAATCAGGAGTGCCTAGGGATACCTAAAAGGTTTCCTCAACAGGCGGAGACAACAGAGGCCACACTGCATACCCGGCTGGGATCGGGGATCCAAGCCAACCTGAACCCTGTGGCTGCCTCTGCAGTCAAGGGAGCTTCTCTCCCCTCCCCCAGTCTTTTTCTTCTTCCCTCCCAGCCCTGAGAAGTCTGGAACTCCACAAATCTGTCGGCTCTGGAAAGTGAGGGGAGGGGGGAGGAGGCAGTGAGTTGCCATGGTGATGGCAGCCAGTGAGCGGTCCTCCGCTGCTGGGGAAGCTCTGTGAGTCCCCCTGACTGACTGATAAGAGGGTGGGGCTGGGACAAGGGGTGGGGGACAGGTCATCACGACCTGCGAGCAGAGACCAAGATGGGGGAGGGAAAGGGGGAGGGCTGCCCATTTCTAGAATTGTCTAATTACGATCAGAGTACTAAGATGTGATGGGATATATAAATATATTTACAATGACGTGCTGCCATCCATCTCCAGAACGTTTCATCTTCCCAAACTGAAAATTTGTGCCCATTAAACAAGAATTCCCCTTTCCCTCTCCTCACAACCCCTGGTGTAACATAATCCATAAAGCTCACAACAGCCTTGTGAGAAAGGGACTCACAAAAAAGGACCCCGTTTATAAAAGAAACAGAGTCAGATAGGAAAGGTAACTTGCAAACAGCCTAGCTGGTAAGTGGTGAGGCCTGGAGTTGAACTGGGGGGAGGGGGAGAGAAAAGAACATTGGGAAGAGGGAGAGTGGGTAGAACCACCACCCCTGGAACCTTACTGGAAGGGAGAGTCCCAGGGCTGCTTCCCTGAGGTGGCGTAAGGCAACACGGTGACGGAACAAAGAAAGAAACACGGTTTGTAAGAAAATGGACCAAGCATCAAGTCCAAAGGATAAAGGGTGCGGAGAGAAAAGAGCAAGGTCAAAGCTGGGAGGCTCAGAGGGCTGGGGGTGGGGGGTGCCCAGGGAACAGAGGGAGGTGAGGGTGGGTGGGCTGCGTGCTCCTCACACCTCAGTGTCCAAAGCTGCCGTGAACTTCGCTGAGAAAGACGGGCAGGGCAGAGGATGTTCCTGGACCTGCTGGGTCTGCTGGGGGTTGGGACAGCTGATTGTGATCAATCCATCGAAACGCAGCAGCTGGATATTGGTCAAAGTGACTTGGGTCCACGATGTGCAGATCTGCAGCTTCACTCTGCTGACACCACCCTCCACTGTGGCAATGGCGCTGGTACCAGGATGGGCATGTGTGGCCACTCCCTGAATCCCATGTGCTGCCCGGCTGCAGCATGGGGACCCCATTCATTTGCCTCTTCCAAGGGTGGAAACGTGACTGTCTAACATGTGGGAATGGGCTGTGCATCCTCCTGTTGATTGGAAGTGTGGAAAGAAGCAGCAGCACAGGTGATTGATCATCCAGAAGCCAGGTGCCCAAGGGCAGTTCTGCTCAATGACGCACCAGTAACTCCCACTGACAGCCCCGGGGCACAGAGGAGCGCGTCCAGTCCCCAAAGGGGCCCTGCCCGTCACGGGCTGGTTCTACTGTATGGCCAACTGTGCAGTCGCCTTGCGGACCCTGAACAAACTTCCCACCTCCTTCCAAACCTCAGGAAATATGGTCCCAACCTCTTCCAGGAGCTCAGAATATCTGATCACTGCATGTGTATCTGCTTCACTCACACCAATGCGGGTTTTTAAAAACTATGTAATGGGGGAGGGTAGGAGGGAGGCTCAAGAGGGAGGGCATATAGGTATACATATAGCTGATTCACTTTGTTTTACAGTAGAAACTAACACAACATTGTAAAACAATTATAATCCAATAAAGATGTTAAAAAAATAAAAATAAAACATTAAAAAAAAACTATGTAATGTAAATGGGCATTTATTTTCTGCCCTTGTTTTAGGAGGAGACTAAAGTTTGGGGGATTTTTTTTTGTAGAATGTGTTGAACTGAACATTGTCAGATATTCACTTAAAACAAATACAAAGGTGTGTACTAGGTGATATGTTTTAACTGTGAGCACTGTTATTTCACTTGAAGAGCAGCTATCCTGACTTGCGTATCAGTGGCTTAGAATTTTTTCAATCAACTAGAACACAAATAAACTCAGCCAATCTGAATTTAGGCAATGCCAGAGCTGTTTGTTTATGCTGACAGTTATTTGTAAACTAAATTGTAACAGCGGGTAATGTTTAGAACAAGAATATATGATGTTTGTAAACAACGAATATCCAGTGAGCTAAAACCTGGGAGTCACTTAGGACAGTGCCTGACACAGTGTGTGCTCAATAAACATTAGATGTTATTATGATTGTCACTAAATACAAAGTAGACTACCTATAGGTTTGCAAGTAACAACAGCCCATTTCAAACTTGTTAACAAAACAAGATAATTTCTATCAAAACTTGATAGTACTGGGATTGACATATATACACTAATATGTGTAAAATAGATAACTAGTAAGAACCTGCTATATAGCACAGGGAACTCCACTGTACAGTAGAAACTAACACAACATTGTAAAACAACTGTACCCCAATAATAAAATAAACAAATAAATAAATTCAATTATAAAATACTAAAAAAAAAAAAAGATGTTGGAGGAGATACATCCTCAACCAAAACAAACAAACAAACAAAAAACTTGAGAGTAAACACACACACACATCAGTTAGAAATGGGCAGGGCTTCCCTGGTGGCGCAGTGGTTAAGAATCCGCCTGCCGGGCTTCCTTGGTGGCGCAGTGGTTGGGAATCTGCCTGCCAATGCAGGGGACACGGGTTCGGGCCCTGGTCCGGGAAGATCCCACATGCCGCGGAGCAACTAGGCCCGTGCGCCACAACTACTGAGCCTGCGCTCTAGAGCCCACGAGCCACAACTACTGAAGCCTGCGAGCCACAACTACTGAAGCCCACGCGCCTAGAGCCCGTGCTCCGCAACAAGAGAAACCACCGCAATGAGAAGCCTGCACACTGCAACGAAGAGTAGCCCCCGCTCGCCGCAACTAGAGAAAGCCCGCGTGCAGCAACGAAGACCCAACACAGCCAAAAATAAATAAATAAAATAAATAAATTAAAAAAAAAAAAAAAAAAAAAAAAAAAAAGAATCCGCCTGCCAATGCGGGGGTCACGGGTTCAATCCCTGGTCCGGGAAGATCCCACATGCCGCGGAGCAACTAAGCCTGTGCGCCACAACTACTGAGCCTGCGCTCTAGAGCCCGCGAGCCACAACTACTGAGCCCATGTGCCACATCTACTGAAGCCCGCGCACCTAGAGCCCGTGCTCCGCAACAAGACAAGCCACCGCAATGAGAAGCCCATGCACCGCAACAAAGAGTAGCCCCCGCTCGCCACAACTAGAGAAAGCCCGTGCACAGCAATGAAGACCCAATGCAGCCAGAAATAAATAAATAAAATAAATAAATTTTTAAAAAAGAAAATGGGCAAAAGATATGAAGAGACATTTCATCAATTAGGGCACGCAAACAACAAACATACCTGTGAAAAAATGTTCAACATTACTAGCAATAAAGGAAATGAAATTTAAGACCACCAGGAGATATCACTCTACACCTATGAGAGCAGGTAAAATAAAAAATGACAATACCAAATGCGGGCAAGGATGCAGAGAAATTGGAACTCTCGTGCATAGGTGGTGTGAACATAAAGTGGTAAGTCACTCCAGAAAATAGTCAGTTTCTTAAGAAAAACAAAACGTACACTCACCGTAATTGCACTCCTGGCATTATTCCCAGAGAAATGAATACAAGTTCACACGAAAACCTGTACACAAATGCTCACAGCAGCTTTATTTATAATAGCCCCAAACTAGAAACAACCAAAATGTCCCTCCCTGGGTGAATGGTTAAAAAAACCCTGGTCCATCCGTGACATGGGCTACTAGTCATCAATAACGTGAGCGGACTAGTGATACACACCCTAACTTGGACGGATCTCAAGGGAATTATGCTGAGGAAAAGAAGCCAGTCTCAGAAAGTCACAAACTGTGATTCCACTCGTAGAATATTCTCAAAATAATGAAATTATAGAGATGAAAAACAGATTGGTAGTTGCTGGGGATTAGGAATGGTGGGAGGAGGGGTGACTATATCGAGGTAGCAGTAAGATCTTTATGGGATGCATAGTTCTGTATCTTGACTGCAGTGGTGGTTACACAAATCCACACATGTGATAAAATAGCACACATTATACTGATGTCAATTTCCTGCTTTGATATTATATTACAGTTATGTAAATTGTAACCTTGGGCGAAACACTGATAGACACATGGGACCTCCCTGTCCTGTCTTGCAACTTCCTCTGGATCTATAATTATTTCACAACTAAAAGTTTGTTTTTAAGGCAGAGGGAGTATCAGGGATGGAGCCCAAAGCAGGGTGCAACACCTCCCCCCAGGAAACAAACAGCAGGAAAGCAATCATGAATCAGTCTGTCTCCCTGTCTCTCTCTTTCTGTATCTCTCTATCTTTATCTCTGTCTCTGTCTCTTTCTCTCTCCCCTCTTTGCAAAGGTGCTTCCTTCTGTCTTCGTAGACTACCGTCTCTGCTGCTCTGTGCGTGTGGCTGCTTCACGGCCATGAGGGACCCCGTTGCCTTCTGGCCTTGCTGGTATACTTTGTAGTTGGGCCACACAGAGAAATCCATTAGCTCTCTTTGATTCAATTCAAAATTTCCAGGAAAACAAAATGAACCAGGCCTGTCTGGGCCTGGAGTCCTGCCTCACCCCATGGCAGGGGGTCACACAGCATGTATGTACCTGCCAATGTCAACACCTTCACTTCTCCCATTGAGGCCCTATTCCCAGACCACGCCTCCTTCTCCAAGTCAGCCCCAAGCCTGTTCAGTCTGTAGAGGACATGACAAAAACCTGCCATCTATACCCCATCTGATACAGAATGCAGGGAGAGAGACCAGATAATAAGCACAAAGCCTCCACTTAAAAATGAAGACGGAGGGGGCCTCCAAGACAGCAGCCCCAAGCCAGTCGCTGGTTATCTGATGAAGTGCGTGGCCATCACCTGTTGAATCCTGCAGGAGGAGCTCTTTGGTTCTCCAGTAGAGCCACTCCAGGTTCCTACCCCAAGGACCTGGCCCTTGTCCTGGGTCCTCCAGGGCCACCCCTGGGAGGAGACTGGGAAGGAGTTAGCTGTGCGGCGTGTGACACCTTCTGAATGGAGCCGGCAGCCTCTGAGCTTGAGCCTGGGTTTGCCTGAGGGATCAAAAAGCCCTGTGGCGTGGATTTGTGTCCCTCCAAAGACCCTGTTCTCCAGGCTTGAGGTTTCCTGGCAGTGTAATGCCTGTAAGACCTTAACTGGTAGCCCGTTAAGTTAGAGAGATTCAACTTGCAGGATGCCTTTTCTAGACAGCTTGTTCAGCTGGGCGGTCAGAGGTGGGCCATGCATGGCGGGCTTCAGTTTCTTAGAAGGGCTGTGCCCAGTTCTCTGCTTAATGGGTTTCACCTTAGGGTGCAAGAGGGCAGCGGAGAGCCTGTTTCACCTCTTTAGCTCAATAGAGCATCCAAAACCTGTCCGAAGGAGTGCTTCACAGTGGCAGGTGTCAGCACCTCTGTCCTGCAAGAGGGTGCAGCAGACAGACTTGGAAGAAGTGTTGAAAGATCAGGATTCCCCAACACCCCTGGCACATCCCAGATGTCCCTTTCCAAGCGCTAGGACATCACTGTTTCATAACTGATTCACCACGTTTAGTTCTCAATGTAGGTTGCCCCACAGAGTGGAAGTGCTGCAGCTCAGTAAGTCCTACGATGAGTTTTGAAAACGGACCAAAAGTGGTCTCAGCTCCTATACTATAAGCAGAAAGGACTTCCAGGAGCAGAGTTGCATAACTGACCTGTTTTCCCCATCCATTTTAAGCCAGGCAGCCTCAGACTGGTGCATGTCTCCCGTGCACCATACCGAAGTCCCAAGGAGTCGCCAGCACAGTCAGACATCCTTCAAGGTGGCCTTTGGAGCCTCCTAAAGTCTCAGCCTCAAAAGGAAAATTATTGAAGTCCCTGAAACAACTGACACTAATTTCACTGGCTGCTTTAGTCTCTGTTCCACTAACATTCCTCCGTGTCCCTGGATGGAGGAATCCTTACCGTTCCCAAGCCCTGAAATGGGCCAGTTCTGTGGTTATGTGCAGCTTCATTTCCTGATACCAGGTTGCATCTTATTCAGAGTCTTTTGGCTTCAAATTAACAGGAAACTACTCCAAATTACCGTAGGCAAAAACAGGAAGTTCATTCAAATTTACCGGGCTATCATATAGAAGCTAACACAAAAGAACAGCTGGGCTGGAACTAGGAACTAGGAAACCAACAGAATCTGAGCAGCGGATTTCTCTCTCCCTCTCCCCCTCTTTCCCTCTCTCCCAGCCTCTCTCGTTCTTTCTGGATGTGGATGTGCTTCCCTCCCACATCATCACATGGTCACTCATGTCCACATCTGCATCCATCTAAAGGCTATTTCCTTCCACTTCCTCCCCCCTCCGGCCTGAGGGCGTCTGGGGCTGGGGTCAGCTCCTTCCCCACCCCTCTGCCTTGCTTTCTCCCCCTCTTGCCAGAATGGGGATGAAGGGGTGGTGGAGTAGGAGAGTGGGGGAAAGAAGGGTCTTCTGAGGATGCCCCGGTCACGATGGTGAACTGGGTGCTCTCTGGGCCTCGCAGGTGTTCAGAGCTGACTTTTTGCCATGGAGCACATTGCAAGGTTCTTCCAGGTGCCTCTCAGCCCCTATTTCTGGCTTTCTGATTTGCAGTTCCCTTATGGTGGGTGGGTGCCTGTCTAGCTGATTGCTTGGGGCTCTAGCAGCCCCTGGGCGGTGGAGGTACCCAGCAGCTTCTTTACGTCGGGATCCCTCTCTCCTCTTGGTTGGCCCCCTGGGGCAGAATCTAAGACAACTCCAGGCAGTTCCTTACACAGACCACCTCAGGTCCGGGAGATTCACACAGACTTTGTTCTGACAAACCTCGTGAGGCCGGGCTGTAGCTGATGCAGCCGCCTCTCTCTCCTCTGCCGTCAGCCAAGGGCGGACCCTCCCAAACCTGATGCTTCAAGCATCGGTCAGACGCCAGCGCACTGTGACCTCTGAGCTCCAGAGGTCACGAAGGAAGTACTCCAGGTGGTCCCAGTGAAATCCCTGTTCTCAGTCTTGGGGGAAGAAGAAAGCGTGTCTTTCATTCCCTGTGGCTGTGGAAGTACAGGTGAGGGCTAAAGGGATCGGGAGGAAAGATGGGAGCCACAGAACTCCAACAATGCTCCTCAGAGAAATCCTCCCTCTAATCCCAGCCCTGCCCTTTGGTTTCCCAACTTCTCTTATCGGTTGAAGAGGGTGGTGAGCTGAGGTTTGCAACACCGGCTGTCAGTTCCCTTAACACAACCTGCATTGGGGTCCATCCCCTCATTTTAGAATGTGAGGGGTGGGATGGATGGCCCTATTTTCTTGGAATCTCAGCCTGAAACAATACCAGCAACAGCTGCTACATGCTGATTCCTACATGGGTCAGCTACTCTGCTAGGTTCTTTTTTTTTTAATTATTATTATTTTTATTTATTTATTTTGGCTGCGTTGGGTCTTTGTTGCTGCACGCGAGCTTTCTCTAGTTGTGACGAGCAGGGGCTACTCTTCGTTGCGGTGCACGGACTTCTCATTGCGGTGGCTTCTCTTGTTGCAGAGCACAGGCTCTAGGCAAGCGGGCTCAGTAGTTGTGGCATGTGGGCTCAGTAGTTGTGGCTCGCAGGCTCTAGAGCGCAGGCTCAGTAGCTGTGGCACACGGGCTTAGTTGCTCCGTGTCATGTGGGATCTTCCCGGACCAGGGCTCGAACCCGTGTCCCCTGCCTGGGCAGGCGGATTCTTAACCACTGCGCCACCAGGGAAGTCCCTCTGCTAGGTTCTTGACATAGATTATCTCACTGAATTTTCATAATGAGCCTATACGTTGGGAATGACTATTACCATTTTACAGATGAGAAAACTGAGTCTCAGGGAAGTTAACTGACTTGGCCAAGGTCACGTTTCTATGTAATGGAGCCAGATGATGAACCCAGGTTTTCTGCCTCCAATACTCTATGCTGCACTGGTCCTAGGCGTAAATAACTCTATGTAGGTTGATATTAGGGAAACAAAATCCATGTGTCCAAAAGCCTTCAAGGAACATACAATCCAAACAGTGCAGGGGTGACCCCATTCTCCCTCCAGGTCCCACCCTCTCCTGCTCATCCTTCCTTCCTCCTTGTAGGAAACCCCCTGCCTTCTCCATCCCACCCCCACTCTTCTCTGGCCTCCAGCAGAATGTTGACACTAAGCATTCACAATATATTTTATTAACTGTCTCTCCCTTAGACTGTGAGCTTCTTGAGGGCAAGGACTTATCTGCCTGTTATCCTCGGCATGGATCTCAGTACCTGGCAGAGTCTCAAAAACTGTTGAATTAAGGAAGCATGAAAAAACCATGATCAAACAAATGACAGGGAATGAACTGGCCTTGGAAATCTCAATCTTTGAACAAGAATTTGGTCACAGAACTTGATGCAGGGGGTCCTAGGTGTTCTTTGGGATGGAAAAGGGAAGTGGAGATTCAAGCTCCCAGCCTGTTAAGATGAGAGGGTTGAGCTGGGTCATATCTAAGGCACCTTCCCAGGGCTATCACTGCAGCTTTTAAGGAGTCCAGAGAGAAGAAAAAAGGAGGAAGACAGGACATTGTCTCTGTCTGCTCCCTTCTTTCCTCCAACTAGGTGGTGCATTTCAGCAAAAACGGATGTACGGGTGTTGAGGATTAACCCAGCAGGCTGGGAGCCCAGAATGTACCAGAAACAGCCCAGGAAGAGGAAAACAAAGAAGGGAACTTTTAGGGACAGAGCCAGTAGATGGATTCATTCCAAGGCAATAGAAGCAAACTACTACTTTACGGGTTGTATGTTTCAAGTTTGGAACAACTATCCCCCAGATGAACTGTTGGAACCCCATCCATTGTGATTTAAGGTCTGCCTTCATGGACTCTGAGGAAGACTAGAAAGGGGTAGAGCGGGGAGCCCAGGGGGCCAAAAGGGAGTGGGATCCATCTCGGGGGTCTTGCACAAAAGGACTTATTGCCACTGTGTCACCATTTCCCTATCAGAGCTGATGTAGAAATGGAGAGAACGGGAGCCACCGCCAAGCCGTTGTTTAATGTTCAGAAAACATCCCAAGCCATCTCTGGGCATTTATCTCAGCCTGAATCTCTGCTCATCATCTTTGGCCTTCCTCAGCCTGTGGCCATGCTCTCTGTGCCTGGGGAGAGGCTGACTA
Source organism: Eubalaena glacialis (assembly GCF_028564815.1). Classification (NCBI taxonomy): domain Eukaryota; kingdom Metazoa; phylum Chordata; class Mammalia; order Artiodactyla; family Balaenidae; genus Eubalaena; species Eubalaena glacialis. The sequence continues at coordinate 113,590,491 of NC_083724.1, forward strand.
GTAACAGGCCCAGTGAATGCTGTCCATGGGGGAAGGAGGGTTCAAATCACAGTGAGCATGACATTATCCTGGCTGCTGAGGCTCTGAGACTCCAGTGATGCCCTCAGCTCCCCCAGGGACACCACAGGACAGGTCCTCCAAGGACCATGAGTGGTTGCAGTTCTCTGAGTAATGAGCACCATGGCTGTGGAAGTCAGGTCATTATTGCCATCCTTCCCTCAGAGAGAGAATAACCTCTTGGGCTGGGGACCAAGAGAAAGAGAAAGAGGGGAAACCTGTTCCTGATCATACATTGACCATTCTTTAAAACCTTTAGTGGCTCCCCAGCACCTACAGGAAAAAGTCCAAACCTCTCTGTGTGTCCCAGGGTCTCCCATGGGCACCACTCTCCCGTCCTGCCCTCCATCCCTGCCACACACACACAGATCCACCCTACACACTGAACTCCTTTCAAGCTGCAACAAAACACAGTTGGCTGGCCAAAGACGCCACAGCATTTCTTGCCACTCACCTTTGAATACACTGACCTTCCTTACGGCTGGGGTGACCTCCCACCACCTCTCTGCCTGGCTAGCTCCCACTTGTCTTTTAAGTTCCAGCGTACATGTCACCTCCTTGGAGTGGGGGGAGGGGCTTTCCCTGACAGCAGTCATTCTCATCCATGTGTTTCCCAAAGCACATGAGAGAGACAATGATTAAGAACAGCTAACAAGGGGGCTAAACATGAATCTAGCATTTTTAAAGGGGAATCCACAGGGAAAGTGAAATTCTTAAATTATGGGGAGCATAATGGTGATTTAGATGCTGCAGTATGAACATGGAGAATTTGAATAAGGGTGGAGGTCTTACTGTGGTCCTCCTTTTCACATGAATAGCCACCCTATTGCTTTGTACATTTTTATTATAAGGCTTAGAGTTTTGCTTTCTAATTTTGAAAATAATACATGTTCATTGCAGCAATTTTTTTTTATAGGCAGAGGATTTTTAATTAATTAATTAATTTATTTTTATGGCTGTGTTGGGTCTTCGTTTCTGTGCAAGAGCTTTCTCTAGTTGTGGCAAGCGGTGGCCTCTCTTCATCGCGGTGCGCGGGCCTCTCACTATCGCGGCCTCTCTTGTTGCGGAGCACAGGCTCCAGACGCGCAGGCTCAGTAGCTGTGGCTCACGGGCCCAGCTGCTCCGCGGCATGTGGGATCCTCCCAGACCAGGGCTCGAACCCGTGTCCCCTGCATTGGCAGGCTGATTCTCAACCACTGCGCCACCAGGGAAGCCCCATTGTAGCAATTTTTAAAACACGGCTTTACAAAATTAGAGAACTAAAGTCATTCATAATTCTGGCTCCAAGGTACCTTCGCACAAGCGGAGAACAGGACACTGCCCTAGAGAGAGGTGAGCAGCCACACCAGCCCCAGCTTCTTCCTGATGGGGGCAGCTGCACAAGTTCAGTGCAGAAGCAAAACTGGCTGTGTGTAACTAGGGCTCTGGTTCCCTACTATTCTTCCCACCCTGGCTCTCCGAACTGAGAAGGAATATATGTGGTAACTGAAAAGGTTTCTTTTCTCTCTCCATTCTGGCTTGGGATCTAGGCAGAGAACTATACCAGAATCCGTCTTTACTTTTTCATATACTCTAAATTCAAGCCCTTTGTCAGACTATATATATTGTAAATATCTTCTCCTACTCTTGTATCAGTACTTTCTTAATGACTTCTTTTGATGAACAGGACTTCTTAATCTTAACATAGTCAAGTTCATCAATCTCTTCAATATAGTTAGGTTTTTGTTGTGTGTGTTGTTTATTTCTCTACACTAAGGTCATGAAAATACATGCTTATTTTATCTTCTAGAAGCATTATTTACCTTTCACATTTGGATCCACGACCTACCCAATATTATTTTTGTAAATCATGTGGAATTTTGACAATCATGTTTTGCCTATAGACCAGTTGGGTGAGAACTGATATCTTAGCAATACTGAGTGTTACAATCCATGAACATGGTATATCTTTCACTTATTTAGGCTTTCTTTAATTTTTTCAGAAATGTTCTATAATTTTTTGTGTAGAGTCTTGCAAATATATTGTTATATTCATTCCTATATATTTCGTTTTTCATTGTTATTGAAAAAATTTTTGTTGAAAATACCTTTTCTTAAATTTCATATTCTAGTTTCTCACTAGACTGATTTATTAATAATAATATTTACAGAGGTTATTTTGATTTACCTACACAAATAATTATATCATCTGCAAGTAATGATAGTTTTATTTTTTCCTTTTCAATCATTATACCTCTTATTTATCTTGCCTTGTTCCATTGTCTAGAATCTCCAAAGAGATGCTGAATCGAAGTGGCACTTGTGGACATTTTCTTCTTGTTCCTGACTTCAAGGGGAAAGCTTTCAACATTTCACCATGTATATCATTTTCTCTAAACTTTTTTTATTAACTCATTTTCAGCTTGAGAAAGTTTTCTTCTATTCTTAGTTTTCAAAGAATTTTTTAATGAGTGGCTGTTGGATTTTAGATGATCTTTCTCCATCAACTGAGATGATCATATACTTTTTTCTCTTGTTAATGTGATGTAATAATTGACTGATTTTTGAACTTTAAAAGCAAAGTCTGAAATATCTTCCTGAAATAAACTTAACCTGATTGTGTTTTTTATATATACTATTTTAAAATAAGATTTGCTTCACTATTTGTTTAGAAATTTTGTTTGGGATATTTGGTTATGAACAAAGTTGGTCTATACTTATTTTTTCATATAATGTCCCTCTCAGGTTTTGATCTGTAATGCTAATTTAATAAAATAAGTGGGGGATGTGAGCTGTGTTTTTTAATAAAGCTAAAGCTAACAAACTAGTAAAACCACAAATAACATAAGTACTCACCAAATTTCTAGAGGAAAAAAATGCAAAGAAAATACACTTTACACAGCAAAAAATGGGGGGGTGGGTGGCAGGGGGGAAGAAATGAAATGAAGTGTAAAACACATAAAACAGAATGACAGTAAAAATAAGTTTTAGATTTTTCTATTAAAAACAGCTGAAAAATCTCATCTCACTATTTTACTACAAACATATCTTTCAAAAATGACATAGAAAGTTAAAACTAAAAGGATGGACCAATATACAGTAGACAAATGAGCACAAAAATAAAATAATAGTAGCAGTATTATGTCAGATAAAGTAAAATTCAATGGGAAACATAATGTGCAGTAGGCATCTATTGTGAAAAATACTACTTCAAAACTTAAAATGACAAATATTTATTATCTGACACAGTTTCTGAGAGTCAGTAATCCTGGAGCAGCTTAGCTGGGTGGTTCTGGCTCTAGGTCTCTTGTGAGACTGCAGCCAAGGTGTAAGCTGGGGCTGTGACCATCTGAAGGTTTGACTGGGGCTGGAGGATGGAGAAGCAGCAGAGCAAGTGATCCAAGATGGGGAGAGCAACCAAGACAGAAGCTGCAACAGTGTCTTTATCTGACCTACATTCCAAAGTTGCCCACCATCACTTCTGCTTCCCTCTATCCCTTAGAATTGAGTTGCTGAGTCCAGCCCACACTTAAGGAAATGGGAACTCCATCCCTCTCTTCAAAGGAGGAGCATCAAAGAATTTATGGACACAATTTTTTAAACCACCACATGGAGCACAGAATATTTTTTTAAATGTTTAAAAATAAAAACAAAAGCACAAAGAAAGCATCAACAATTACAAACAGCAGTAATTACACAGGCCGCATTCACTGACTTCAAAGAATAAAAACAGCTTAAATAAAGTTTATAGTTATAGAGATGACTACTAGACTCAAAATAAAACCCTATCAAATTATCAAAAGAAGCACATACATACACACAAATACAGACACATAGTAAAATATAAAAAATTCAGACATTCACAGAAAGATAGACAAGATGAAGAGGCAGAGGGCTATGTACCAGATGAAGGAACAAGATAAAACCCCGGAAAAACAACTAAATGAAGTGGAGATAGGCAACCTTCCAGAAAAAGAATTCAGAATAATGATAGTGAAGATGATACAGGACCTCGGAAAAAGAATGGAGGCAAAGATCGAGAAGATGTAAGAAATGTTTAACAAAGACCTAGAAGAATTAAAGAACAAACAAACAGAGATGAACAATACACTAACTGAAATGAAAAAATACACTAGAAGGAATCAATAGCAGAATAACTGAGGCAGAAGAACGGATAAGTGACCTGGAAGACAGAATGGTGGAATTCACTGCTGTGGAACAGACTAAAGAAAAAAGAATGAAAAGAAATGAAGACAGCCTAAGAGACCTCTGGGACAACATTAAATGCAACAACATTCGCATTATAGGGGTCCCAGAAGGAGAAGAGAGAAAGAAAGGACCAGAGAAAATATTTGAAGAGATTATAGTCGAAAACTATGAAATGTCTACTTAGGTCTACATTGCTAGGAAAGATCCATAATAAACCAGTAATAATGGTTGCTTATGGGAAGAGGAAGTAGATGGTTGGGGGCAGAGAAGAGAGAGAAATTTAACTTGCAATGTCTTCCTTTTGAAGTTGCATTTGTTCCCAAGTGAATATTATTAATTAAAAAAAATTTTTTTTTAATTTAATTTTATTTATTTTTTTATACAGCATAATTTTAAAATTAATAAAGATATTGTAATAAAGTTCTAATTGAAGCTTTAACTTTTTGAACTAAAAATAATTTAAAATTTTAATACTTAGTAAAGCATAGATTAATTGAATTGAATTGACTAATAATTATGTAAAATATTTTAAAAGTGGTCAAAGAATTACCTCCAATAATGACTCTTGTTCTTTAAACTTTCCAGGAACATACCACGTAAACTATTCCATGGCACAGGAAAAAAATAGAAAAGCTGTCCAATTACACTACAAAAGTAACTGAACACTGAAACAAAAGCTCGACAAAAAATAGCATATTAAAAGAAAACCATACACCCACTTATGTATCTATTAAAAAAGAGTCAAGGGGCTTCCCTCGCAGTCCAGGGGTTAAAATTCCATACTTCTACTGCGGAGGATGCAGGTTTAATCCCTGGTCAAGTAACTAAGATCCCGCATGCCATGTGGCTCAGCCAATAAGTAAATAAATAAATAGGAGTCAAGAAAACAGTGTCAAGTTGGATTAAAGGTCTTGCAAATAGATTAGAATAAAACAAACATCCTGATATAAAAATGGGCAAAGAAGACACAGAACTCAGAAAAGAAATATGAGGCCATTGAATACATGAAAACATGGTCAACATCACTAGTAATGAGAAAGTGAATTTTGAAAAAGATTCATGAGCTACCTATCATTCTGTACTAGATTATCAGTGATGTAAAAGATTGAAAACACCCATGTTTGTTTAGGATGTTGAGAATTGAACACTCTCATGGACTGTTGGCACCTTGTCTGGAGAGCAGTTTGGGAACATGTATTTTAATCTTTGACACAGGAATTTCACTTCCAGGAATTTATCCTAAGGAATTAATTGGACAATGTATATATCAAAATATACAATGTATATATAACGGTGTTCGTTGCAGTATTATTTTCAATCGTGATCAGGGCACTTTAAAAATAAATTATGATATATCCATACAATACAATTCCTTGCAGCCAGTAAAAATGATAGCATTGATTTATATACTGGAAAATGGGGCACTTACGGAATGCCCATTTAGTTGAAAAGTTTTGCAGCCATTAAGTACTACCGCATTTGAAGACTATTAATTATTCGCAGTAAATGGATAAAAAATGCTACAAAAATTATAGTGTGAGTTAATTTCAGTAAAAATCTCTCTCTTTTGAGTTTAAAAATGTAGGAAGAAACTGCATTGAAATGTTTAATATTATTAACTCTAGGTGGTGGAATACGAGTGATTCTTTTTACAGTTTTCTGAATGAACATACATTACTTTTATACGTTAAAAAATCATAGCTATACCTATATCTACAAAACCTGGCACTATCTGGTCTTCCGTTTATTTCCAACCCCACCTGCTCACTCTCCTGGCAAAGAGAAGCCAAAAAAGATGACGTGCACTGTTTTTGCCTGCCCCTATGGTTTAGGAAGAGTTAATTAATTCCTAATTAACTCTCTCCTGGGAGGAGCTGCTGACTTCAGATTGGCTGATGGTGACATCATGCCAGGAGCAGGAACCAACAGCAGCGTCCCTGCTTAGGAAGTGTGCTTAAGACCCGGATGCTTTAAAGAGGCGTCTGGACCCACTTGGCGGCTGGCCGTTTCCACCCTAGACGTGCCCCGCTGAGCACTGTGGACCCGACCTGCGGATCTGGACTCCCCCCCCGCCCCCCGTCCCCCCCACCTAGTGCCCTGACGGGGCTTGTTCTGCAGGCACACGCCAGCCTAGGGTCTCCTCCGAGTCCGCGGTGCTGGCCCTTGCACGGCAGCTCTTTGAAGGGCTCTGGCTTCCTCTCCCACCCCCTCTGTCCAGAGCTTCACTACTTTTTTTCCGGACACCTCAGCTGCTTGCTTTGTCGGCAGAGGGCTGAAAACAATAGAAGATTCACGAGTCAATGCGACTGCTTCAGTTTGTCCGCATATTGTCATTCATCTTCTCTGTGAGGACCCAGTTCAGCGTTGATGCCCCCTCTCCCTTGTTTGTTCAGGCGTCCCCCTCCTAGCCTCATAGTTCTGGAAATAAAACCTGGCGTCACTGGCACCAGTAACCACCTAATAGCCGCATCTAACGGACTCTCATTTTCTTAAAGTTACTCTTTTCTGATTTTTCAGTGTAATGCTTTCTCTTTTTAGAAAACAAAGGAGGAAGAAGAATGAGGGAGGAGGAGGAGGAAGAAAACAAGTCATGTGTAAACATCATCCGAAGATATCCATGGTTAACAATATCAGATGTTCACTTCAAAAATATGATACATTTGCAAATTTGGAAATGCACTGATTATAGTTTGTTCATGCCCCCCTCCCCTTTGGCTTTTCTCGTGTGAGCATTTCCTCATGTCTTTAAATATTCTTAGTGGTTTTGTTTTGTTTTGTTTTGTTTTTTTAGTGGCTTCATAGTTTTGCAGCATACGGAATAATGTTACTATACCCCTATTCTTATATATTTAGATGATTTCCAACTATTCCCTATTTTAAATCTGTGATGAACAGGAGCCTTTGTACATAATTTCTAGTCCCAATATCTGAAGATTTCAGATGCAATCTTAGTGATAGGATTATCTTAAAGACTTTTTACCCCCCAAAATTTTGATTAATCTTCCTTTCTTGTTATCCCAAATTAAATTTAAATCACTTTGTCTAATTTCAGAATCAAACCTTAGTTATTTTGATCTATGGCTGCTTAGTCTAGTGAATTTTTTTTTTAATCTCAGTAAAGTTTTCTAGTTCAGTTTCAGAATTTAATTCAAGGTAGTTTTATATTTTAGTTTATTTTGTGAATAGAATCTTATTTCTATCATATTTTCTAGCTGGATATTGCTGACATAAAAATGTTGATTTTTATAAACTAATGTCATTTGGATTCACTTTACCAAATCTCTTATTAGTTCTGTTTTCAGTTGATTTTCTTGGGTTTGCAGAGTATGTCCAACAACTTGCCTTATATTTTTTGATGCTTTTGTCAGTATGAAATATCCCTTTAAATTCCACTTTGTGCTTTCTACCTCATTAGAGCCCAAAGGACCAACAGCAGAACCTCTGTAGCATCTGGTCCACACAATACAGATAGAGGAGAGCTGGGGGGAAGACAAAGTAGCTTTTGATGTCTCCTGGGTGGGCATTTCAAGAGGCAAAGTCTGAGTGGGTGCTAAAACTGCAGCTCCCCTGGGGGACGTTCCTCCTAATGTCTGCCAACAGGTTGGTCACCCATCACTTCTTGTGGATGATGTGCGTCTTCATCTTTTCTTTTGTCTTCACTAATATTGGGAGAAGCTGTGCCAGGGGCCATGAGTAAACTAGAGTCAGTGAATTATTTTCCATCTTCATTTTACCTGACTTTCTGGGCCTTTTGATGCCGTTGCTCCCTCCCTTCTACCTTGAACATGTTGTATTTGCTTCTGCCACACGACCTTGCCCTGGTTCTGCTTCTGTTTCTCTATTCCCTCGTGTCTCGAACCTGGAATCCTCAGCCCACCTCTAACGTGTGTCCGTGCCCCCAGGACTCTGTCCCTGCCTCCTTTTATTCCAGGCACTCTCCACGCGAGAGCTCAGACTCCAATAGCTCCAATGAGACAACTCTGCCGATGACTCCTGACTCTGTATTTCCCATCCCATCCAGATCCTGGGCTACAGAGCTGGATCAGCAGCCTTCTCTATACTTCCACGCAGTGCCCCACACACAACACTGAAGCCACCTGCTCTCCTGTGGTTCACAGCTCAGTGACTAGCACATCACTCAAGCCAGGAACCCGGCAGCCGTAAGACTCCTGATTTTCCTCACCTGGGACATTCCTCCAGGACACTTCCTGACCATCTTACCTCCTCCGGTGTATCTAATGCCCATTTCTCTTTATTCTCACTCCCCATCCCTTAGTTCAGGCCTCACAAACTGAACTGCCTCAGTTATGCCACATTTGATGCTGGGAACACCAGGACATGTTTTGGGATTTGGGGATGGTAACTCCAGGGGACCTGGGATTGAGGTCTGGCTCTGCTATGGATTAGTCACATGACCATTGGACAAGTCTCCTGACTTGGTGAATCTATCTCACAGGGTGGGCAAATGAGAGTGGGGATTAAAATGAGAGGGCACAATATAATTTTTTGAAAGGACACAGAAGAATATAACTGTGTTTAACACTGAGGTTAAGATAAGGAAGAAAACACAACAATGTGAATACACTTAACACTATCGAACCGTACACTTAAAAGTAAGTGAGATGGTAATTTTTTTTTAACATCTTTATTGTAGTATAATTGCTTTACAATGGTGTGTTAGTTTGTGCTTTATAACAAAGTGAATCAGCTATACATATACATATATCCCCATATCTCCTCCCTCTAGCGTCTCCCTCCCACCCTCCCTATCCCACCACTCTAGGTGGTCACAAAGCACCAAGCTGATCTCCCTTTGCTATGCGGCTGCTTCCCACGGGCTATCTATTTTACATTTGGTAGTGTATATATGTCAATGCTACTCTCTCACTTCGTCCCAGCTTACCCTTCCCGCTCGCCGTGTCCTCAAGTCCATTCTCTACGTCTGCATCTTTATTCCTGTCCTGCCCCTAGTTTCTTCAGAACCTTTTTTTTTTTCTTCCATATATATGTGCTAGCATACGGTATTTGTTTTTCTCTTTCTGACTTACTTCACTCTGTATGACAGACTCTAGGTCCATCCACCTCACTACAATAACTCAATTTCGTTTCTTTTTATGGCTGAGTAATATTCCATTGTATATATGTGCCACATCTTCTTTATCCATTCATCTGTCGATGGACACTTAGGTTGCTTCCATGTCCTGGCTACTGTAAATAGAGCTGCAATGAACATTGTGGTACAATACTCTTTTTGAATTATGGTTTTCTCATGGTATATGCCCAGTAGTGGGATTGCTGGGTCGTATGGTAGTTCTATTTGTAGTTTTTTAAGGAAGCTCCATACTGTTCTCCATAGTGGCTGTATCAATTTACATTCCCACCAACAGTGCAAGAGGGTTCCCTTTTCTCCACATCCTCTCCAGCATTTGTTATTTGTACATTTTTTGATGATGGCCATTCGGACTGGTGTGAGGTGATACCTCATTGTAGTTTTGATTTGCATTTCTCTAATGATTAGTGATGTTGAGCATTCTTTCATGTGTTTGTTGGCAATCTGTATATCTTCTTTGGAGAAATGTCTATTTAGGTCTTCTGCCCATTTTTGGATTGGGTTGTTTGCTTGATATTGAGCTGCATGAGCTGCTTATAAATTTTGGAGATTAATCCTTTGTCAGTTGCTTCATTTGCAAATATTTTCTCCCATTCGGAGGGTTGTCTTTTCGTCTTATTTATGGTTTCCTTTGCTGTGCAAAAGCTTTTAGGTTTCATTAGGTCCCATTTGTTTATTTTTGTTTTTATTTCCATTTCCCTAGGAGGTGGGTCAAAAAGGATCTTGCTGTGATTTATGTCACAGAGTGTTCTTCCTATGTTTTCCTCTAAGAGTTTTATAGTGTCTGATCTTACATTTAGGTCTTTAATCCATTTTGAGTTTATTTTTGTGTATGGTGTTAGGGAGTGTTCTAAGTTCATTCTTTTACATGTAGCTGTCCAGTTTTCCCAGCACCACTTATTGAAGAGGCTGTCTTTTCTCCATTGTATATTCTTGCCTCCTTTATCAAAAATAAGGTGACCATATGTGCATGGGTTTATCTCTGGGCTTTCTATCTTGGTCCATTGATCTATATTTCTGTTTTTGTGCCAGTACCATACTGTCTTGATTACTGTAGCTTTGTAGTATAGTCTGAAGTCCAGTAACCTGATTCCTCCAGCTCCGTTTTTCTTTCTCAAGATTGCTTTGGCTATTCGGGGTCTTTTGTGTTTCCATACAAATTGTGAAATTTTTTGTTATAGTTCTGTGGAAAATACCATTGGTAGTTTGATAGGGATTGCATTCAATCTGTAGATTGCTTTGGGTAGTATAGGCATTTTCACAATGTTGATTCTTCCAATCCAAGAACATGGTATATCTCTCCATCTGTTTGTATCATCTTTAATTTCTTTCATCAGTGTCTTATAGTTTTCTGCATACAGGTCTTTTGTCTCCTTAGGAAGGTTTATTCCTAGGTATTTTATTCTCTTTGTTGCAATGGTAAATGGGAGTGTTTCCTTAATTTCTCTTTCAGACTTTTCATCATTAGTGTGTAGGAATGCAAGAGATTTCTGTTCTTTAATTTTATATCCTGCTACTTTACCAAATTCATTGATTAGCTCTAATAGTTTTCTGGTAGCATCTTTAGGATTCTCTATGTATAGTGTCATGTCATCTGCAAATAGTGACAGCTTTACTTCTTCTTTTCCGATTTGGATTCCTTTTATTTCTTTTTCTCCTCTGATTGCTGTGGCTAAAACTTCCAAATCTATGTTGAATAATAGTGGTGAGAATGGACAACCTTGTCTTGTTCCTGATCTTAGAGGAAATGGTTTCAGTTTTTCACCATTGAGAACAATGTTGGCTGTGGGTTTGTCATATATGGCCTTTATTATGTTGAGGTAAGTTCCCTCTATGCCTACTTTCTGGAGGGTTTTTATCATAAATGGGTGTTGAATTTTGTCAAAAGGTTTTTCTGCATCTATTGATATGATCATATGGTTTTTATCCTTCAATTTGTTAATATGGTTTATCACATTGATTGATTTGCGTATATTTAAGAATGCTTGCATTCCTGGGATAAACCCCACTTGATCATGGTGTATGATCCTTTTAATGTGCTGTAAGATTCTGTTTGCTAGTTGTTGAGGATTTGTGCATCTATGTTCATCAGTGATATTGGCCTGTAGTTTTCTTTCTTTGTTACATTCTTGTCTGGTTTTGGTATCAGCGTGATGGTGGCCTCATAGAATGAATTTGGGAGTGTTCCTCCCTCTGCTATATTTTGGAAGAGTTTGAGAAGGATAGGTGTTAGCTCTTCTCTAAATGTTTGGTAGAATTCACCTGTGAAGCCATCTGGTCCTGGGCTTTTGTATGTTGGAAGATTTTAAATCACAGTTTCAATTTCAGTGCTTGTGATTGGTCTATTTATATTTTCTATTTCTTCCAGGTTCAGTCTCGGAAGGCTGTGCTTTTCTAAGAATTTGTCCATTTCTTCCAGGTTGTCCATTTTATTGGCATATAGTTGCTTGTACTAATCTCTCATGATCCTTTGTATTTCTGCAGTGTCAGTTGTTACTTCTCCTTTTTCATTTCTAATTCTGTTGATTTGAGTCGTCTCCCTTTTTTTCTTGAAGAGTCTGGCTAATGGTTTATCAATTTTGTTTATCTTCTCAAAGAACCAGCTTTTAGTTTTATTGATCTTTGATATCGTTTCCTTCATTTCTTTTTCATTTATTTCTGATCTGATCTTTATGATTTCTTTTCTTCTGCTAACTTTGGGGTTTTTTTGTTCTTCTTTCTCTAATTGCTTTAGGTGTAAGGTTAGGTTGTTTATTTGAGATGTTTCTTGTTTCTTGAGGTAGGATTGTATTGCTATAAACTTCCCTCTTAGAACTGCTTTTGCTGCATCCCATAGGTTTTGGGTTGTCGTGTTTTCATTGTCATTTGTTTCTAGGTATTTTTTTTATTTCTTCAGTGATCTCTTGGTTATTAAGTCGTGTATTATTTAGCCTCCATGTGTTTGTATTTTTTACATATTTTTTCCTGTAATTGATATCTAGTCTCATAGTGTTGTGGTCGGAAAACATACTTGATACGATTTCAATTTTCTTAAATTTACCAAGGCTTAATTTGTGACCCAAGATGTGATCTATCCTGGAGAATGTTCCATGAGCACTTGAGAAGAAAGTGTATTCTGTTGTTTTTGGATGGAATGTCCTATAAATATCAATTAAGTCCATCTTGTTTAATGTGTCATTTAAAGCTTTTGTTTCCTTATTTATTTTCATTTTGGTTGATCTGTCCATTGGTGAAAGTGGGGTGTTAAAGTCCCCTACTATGATTGTGTTACTGTCAATTTCCCCTTTTATGGCTGTTAGCATTTGCCTTATATATTGAGGTGCTCCTATGTTCAGTGCATAAATATTTACAGTTGTTATATCTTCTTCTTGGATTGATCCCTTGATCATTATATAGTGTCCTTCTTTGTCTCTTGTAATAGTCTTTATTTTAAAGTCTATTTTGTCTGATATGAGAATTGCTACTCCAGCTTTCTTTTGATTTCCATTTGCATGGAATATCTTTTTCCATCCCCTCACTTTCAGTCTGTGTGTGTCCCTAGGTCTGAAGTGGGTCTCTTGTTGACAGCGTATATATGGGCCTTGTTTTTGTATCCATTCAGCCAGTCTGTGTCTTTTGGTTGGAGCATTTAATCCATTTACATTTAAGGTAATTATCGATATGTATGTTCCTATTACCATTTTCTTAATTGTTTTGGGTTTGTTATTGTAGGTCTTTTCCTTCTCTTGTGTTTCCTGCCTAGAGGAGTTCCTTTAGCATTTGTTGTAAAGCTGGTTTGGTGGTGCTGAATTCTCTTAGCTTTAGCTTGTCTGTAAAGGTTTTAATTTCTCCTTCGAATCTGAATGATATACCTGCTGGGTAGAGTAATCTTTGTTGTAGGTTTTTCTCTTTCATCACTTTAAATATGTCCTGCCACTCTCTTTTCGCTTGCAGAGTTTCTCTGAAAGATTAGCTGTTAAGCTTATGGGGATTCCCTTGTATGTTATTTGTTGTTTTTCCTTTGCTGCTTTTAATATTTTTTCTTTGTATTTAATTTTTGATAGTTTGATTAATATGTGTCTTGGCATTTTTTCCCATGGATTTATCCTGTATGGGACTCTCCTGGACTTGATTGACTATTTTCTTTCCCATATTAGGGAAGTTTTCAACTATAATCTCTTCAAATATTTCCTAGTCCCTTTCTTTTTCTCTTCTTCTTCTGGGACCCCTATAATTTGAATGTTGGTGCGTTTAATGTCCCAGGCGATAGTAATTTTTATGTTATGTGTATTTTTACCACAATAAAAATAAAAAATACGATAACAGAGAAGGGAAAAACGAGGGGCATGGTGGAATGCTTTGTAAATAAACAAGGGAGGATTCACACGCTAAACCTATTTATTGATGGATCCCCTTTAGTCAATAGCTGAGATAAAAGGGGCAGCAAAAGAGCGGGAATATTTGTTGAGCCCCCAGTACATGCCACGACCTGTAGGGGGCGCCGTTCACGCACCACATCCTTGGATCCTCGGGGCTCCAAGTTGCCACCTTTCCAGAAGGTAGGGGAGGATCCCAGACCCGCGTCTTCAGAGGAGGGCTGAAATGGAGCCTGACTACCCAGACCCTCCAACTCGTTTCCATGTGCCTCTACGTTCCTCCTGGGCCCACAGTGTCCCCAGACTGTCTGTCTCTGAAATACATTATGCAAATCCCAGCTAGCCCAGTATCCATAGAAACCAAAATCTCCCATCTTCCTCGGCCTGTTCTGCAGTGAAAGAAACCCACCCAAGAGACACCCACAAACGAGGACAGACAGCGCCCAGAGGAGCACTTCCCCTGTGCTGAGGAATCAGGCTTTCACAGCCAGTGATCCATCTCGCTCAGTCCACCAGTCATGGCTGGGGAAGGAATGGGTGACACAGGCGCGTGTGAGAAGATGCATTTTCTTTTTGAAAACTGAAGTGACCTGCTACAGTCCCCACCACGAACAATCAACAATCAGTCATCTTCTGCCCAATCCAACAGCTCTGCCGCCACAGAGATCATATTCACGGTGCATGCGAGTCAATATTTGACATCATCTTATTTTATTATTTTTGGCTGCACAGCATGTGGGATCTTAGTTCCCCAACCAGGGATCCAACCTGTGCCCCCTGCATTGGAAGCGTGGAGTCTTAACCACTGGACCGCCAGGGAAGTCCACTGACATCATCTTTAACCTCCCACAAACAAGCACATGAGCCATCTGTGGAACATGACAGTACAATTTTATTGTGCGTGATTGATTACTAATCTTAGGAACAAAGTTTCAAGACCTGCTGCTCTCTGGAATAACTTTTCTATCCTTCACACATTACGACTCATTAGTTTTCTTTTTCTCCAGACTCAAACATGAGGCAAGCCTTCTGGTACCACATGCAGAGTCTTGGATACTGGTCGACAGCAGCACCCTAAATCAGCAGCCCCTACTGCGTGCAGGATCCCAGCCTTCGCTAGGGACACAAATTATGAATCACAGGACATTAGAACTGGAAAAGACCTTGAAAAAATCATGCCCGCGTCTTCATTTCCCCGTTTACAGAAGAGAAGTCAAATGGCTTTATCTGAAGTCACAGAGCTATGGAGTAGCAGAGCCAGGGGAAACAACAGTAAACTCTCAATGGCAAAGTATATGCCAGACCCTGTCCTAAGTGCTTTACACATTTGCTCACTTAATCTCCTAACCACCTTATGAAGTAGGTTATTATCTCCATTAATCTTAAGATATTATCTCCATTCTTTCACATGATGAAACTAAGGCACTGAGAAGTTAAATAACTCTCCCAAGGTGACACAGTGGCTGAGGCAGAGTTTGAATCCAGGTTGTCCATCCCATAGCCCAGCCTCTTAACCACTAGCTATGTAGGTCACTAGACACCTTGGTGAGGATTGAGATTTTTAAAACATATGTTGAGGTCTCAAGTGTAAGGTTTGTCTTCCAATGTCAGGAGTAACTAAATTCCACTTTGTTTTTTCCCTGTTTTAAAACCCTAGGGTGAAATAAACAATGAAAAGCTGAATCCGCCAGTGAACTGACTGCATGAAAACATCCATGACAAACCTCCCCCTGGAGGGGAGGAAATTATTTGAATAACATCCTTTATTTTGAGTTTTCTCCTCTTGTTGGGTTGCTTAGAGATACAGATCTAGAGTATCTGCTTTTAAATTACAGTGTATTGGGGGAACCAGAATATACTCATAAAACAAGAGTATTGCTGTACATAAAATCTCTCTGGAAGGATTTTTTAATGGTAATGATTGCCCACAAGGAAGGGAGCTGAGTGTTTGGGCAGAAGTGGGAGACTGTTCTAGAACCTTTTGTACCTTTGGAATTTACAGCCACATAAATGGATGATCTAATCAAACAACACACACAAATTAGAGACAAACTGTCTTTCTGTGTGTGTTGCATGTCTATACATATAAATCCTAGTCTTCTCGGTCATCAGAACATAACCATTTTCCCATGTTACTGAAATTTGTCATAAACATAAGTTTTGTGTATACATTCTTGTTAAAAGTCTCAAGAAATCTGAGCGCTCCTAATATTGGATAACTTACATTTCTCAGGTTCCTTTGGGATTTTTCATTAACATGATTCGTAAGGTCAACATTCAAAACCTCCCACTTTCTGAAGAATTAGCCAACAGGTATTACATCTATACTATGTTTAGGATATACCACATGGCATTTGTACACCAAAATCCCCACAACAGCCTGAGGTAGGTATCCTAATCCTCATTTAGATGAGGGAGCAGAGGCTCAAAAGGCTCAGGTAGCTCATGAATCATTAAGTCAACCTCCAGCCTGCATGTCACATTGAGCAGGAGAGTGAAATGGGGGCTAGTGAGAGAGGGAGGCGGCAGTAGGAGGGCTCAAGGGAAGAAGGAACGGGCTCTTGGACTAGGGCTCCTTGTCAGCAGGATAAATGCCCAAGCCGGAGCCAAAATCCAGAATTTGGAATCTCTGAGCTTAAGGGCAGTGTCAAAGGTAAGAGATCTAGGATACACAAGCAACGAAAGGAAAAATAAACTGGACATCATCAAAATTAAAACTTTTGTGTTTCAAAGGACATCTTCCAGCAAGTGAAAAGACAACCCACAGAGTGGCAGAAAATTTTTGCAAATCATGTATGTGATAAGGGACTTGTATCTAGAATGTATATAAAGAAGTCTTGCAACTCAATAGTAAAGAGACAAAAAACTCAGTTAAAAATGGGCAAAGGATCTGAAGTCAGTTCTCCTAAGAAGATAAACAAATGGAGAATAAGCACATGAAAAGAGGCTTGATACCATTAAGCATCAGGGAAATCCAAGTCAAAACTACAATGAGATACCACTTCACACCCACTAGGATGGCTAAGTTAAAATACAGACAATAACAAGTGTTGATGAGGATATGGAGCAATTGGAACCCCCATACCCTGCTGTTAAGACTATAAAATGGTGCAGCCACACTGGAAGTCCCTGGCAGTCCCTCAGAAGGTTAAACAGAGTTACCACATGATCCAGCAATTCTACACCTAGATACATACCCAAGAGAATGAAAAACGTATGTCCACACAAAATCTTGTACTCAAGTGTTTACAGCAGCATTATTCATAACGGCAAAAAGTGGAAACAATCGAAATGTTTCCACCAGCTGAAGAATAAATAAAATGTAGAATATCCATACAATAGATTACCCAATAATAAAAACAAAAAAAGTGGCATACATGCTACAAGGTGAATGAACTTTTGTTTACAACAACACTGAAAGGAAAATGTCAAAAGACGAAGTGGGCTTTAGCTCAAATACCGTTTTTCATTTTGGTAAAAAGGGGCCTAGGCTATGCAAATTATCCTCTAAAAAAACCTCTTCCAACACCTAAGGTGGAAAGGAAGAACATTTTTTAGAAGTTTATTACAACTAACAAAATAATTTCAGGTCAAGATTATTATGTAGAAATTATATTTGATGGGCTAGATAAATACTTTATGGTAGAAAGTGCACACGGGACTCAGATGTGTTGGCTGCAAAGTGCCTTGAGCTTTGCTGAGTCTGAGAGCCTTTAGCAGGGCCCTGCTCAGCTCACACCTGTTTGCCAACATCCTCACCCCCTCGCCCACACCTGCTCTCCTTCACTCAGTGGCATATCCTACCACGTCCCTCCCCATGGCCGCCAATGATGTACACATCCTATTTATAACCAATTTTTAGTTTTGAATCATCATTTCTGCTTAAAATGTCCATTTCTGTGAACAGGGGACACAAGCAGGAGAAAGTTTGTGAGTCCTCGGTCAGGAAAGCGCCCCCATTAGAACACTGCTCCAGTGGGAAAACATTTCCTTTTACAGTACTGTCCCAGGACACAGTGAGTTGACAATTAAAAACTCTCTGCAGGCAGGTATGAGGAAAAAAAAGGTGGAGGTAGGAGTCTGTAGGCATGGCAGAGGGAGAAGAAATCAGGATGAGAACGCAAAAGCCAGGAGAACAAGAACGAGCAGGCTGAGGTCAGCAAAGACAAGAGCCCTGGAGCTCCCTCCCTCCTTGTACTTCCCCTGGACCGCGTCCCCTTCCTACCTTCCTAACTGAAAGGGCCCCTCTTTCCCTCCCTTCTGTACCTTTGTGAGAAGAATCAGAGGAAGATGCTCCACACAATTACAGAAGGACACCGCCTTCCAGGCCTACAACCTCATTTGCAGATGAGGAAAGTGAGGCCCACAGAGGGGACAAGTCTAAACCATGGTTTTTAAACTGTGTGTTTTAAAGTGCTCTGGAACCTCTGTTCACAGGAAATCATCCAAGAAGTGTAAATCAATAAATCAGAGCCGAGCTGATGGGCAGCCTTGCCCCCAACCCCACACTGAAGGGCCCCAGGGAGGCCCTTGGAGCAGTTTTAAATACTGGTATAAAGTGACAGACAAGCTTGGCCATGGGTCCTCCCCAAAGCCATGGCAATGGTCCTGTATTAACTGTATTTTCTTCTTTTCTGTAATCTTGACACTTTGGTATCTGGGGCTTCTCTGGCTAGCAAATTCCTGGATACAGCAAACAACTCCCCTATGAGCACGTCTTTCAAATGCAGCCAACCTTCTACACGCAGAGCTATACCCCCCAACCACCTCCTGTATCAGGCTCTCACAGGGTTCCTCCACTCCAGGCCAATATCCCCCTGTCCTAATCATCCCAGGGCCAGGTATCAGACAACTAGGGGCAGCCCCTGCACCCTAGAGCTGGTCAAAAGTATTCCAACTTGCCAATCATAAACCCACTTACCCTGCCTGGTCTGTTCCTTCCCTTGAAAAGTACAATAAGTCTCCCACCCATGCTTTCCCCTCACGCCCCCTGCCTCCTAAGGACCCTGGTGCTGCCCCAACCCCCCCCCCCCCCATTGCAGGGCCCCTCCTCCTGGGGACTGTGTGAGTAACAAACTCTTGTCAACAGCAGTCCTCTTCCAGTCTGCTGGCCTCACCACTCTCGGAAAATGATGAAACTTACATTTTTAAACAGACCCATTCTAGAAGCAAACATTATCCCCTGCAATCTTAGAATGTCAATCAGAAAATTCACATCCAGAGGATGCCACAACTTTGGGAAAAGCCTAATCAGGGAGGTGTCTCCTGGATGACTTTCAAAGGTGGGTAGAGAAGGGACCAAAACTGAGGGAGGAGGCACGTGGCCTGGAGCCACATTAAAGGACAAGGAGGGCCATTAGTAAGATCCTGGCAAGAAGGCGGGAGGCAGAGAGGTACCAAGTCGAGTGTGCCTTTGGGAAGAGACAGAAAGAAAACGGGACCGGGGCGCGAGACCCGGCGGCATCCGGCAGGGCGGGCTTCAGCCATCCAGCTCCTCCTTGACGGTGATGCGCAGGGGGCAGATGCGCAGCGGCTCGGGGGGCCCGTCCCCCCGCGAGCCGCCCAGGTAGAAGTAGGGCCGCACCTCCCCGAAGCGGGCGTGGAAGGTGTACAGGTGGCAGTGGCGCTCCGCGTCGTAGAAGGACAGCTCACCCTCCTCGCACTCCAACTCCACGCGCAGGCGGCGCGGGATGGCCGGGACCAGGGGCGATGTGGCGGGGTCCGAGGTCACGCAGTGGTCGCCGTCCACGCCCTGCGTGCGGCACACGTACCAGAAGCCCGAGCGCGTGTCGTGGTAGCAGCTGTGCGAGTGGCCCTCGGCGCCCGCATCCTGACGCGTCCGCACCACGCCCACGCGCCAGCTCGGCAGTGCCCCCAGGTCCACCTCCCAGGCATGCGAGCCCTGCGACAAGACGCAGGAGCCCAGCAGGCAGGGCGCTGATGAGAAGCGCTCCGGATTCTCTACCTGGACCCGGTAGCCGTGGTTGGTGACACTGGTGAGGTCGTCTGACACGGAGAGCCAGCCAGCTGCAGTGTTGGGATCAAAGCTGAAAGGCACTGGGTGGGCAGTGGGAAGAGCGTGGGTGAAATCAGCAAACCAGCCTGATGCCTCCAGTCCCCCTAAACTGACAGATTGTGTCCCACCGGGCCCAGTGCATGGAGGGGGCTGCCCTGGGCTGAGGGGTGGTGTTATGGGTTGAAATGTGCCCTGCAAAAAAAGCTATGTTCAAGTCTTAACCCCCAGTATCTCAGGAGGTGACCTTATTTGAGAATGGGGTTGTTGCAGATATAAGTATTTAAGATGAGATCAGACTGGAGTAGAGGGGGCCCTTAATCCAATATGACTGTTGTCCTTATAAAAGAGAAGAGACATAGACACATAACGGGGAAAAGCCCTGTGATATTGGAGGCACAGGTCAAAATGCTGCAGCCATCAGCCAAGGTCTGACAGCAAATACCACAAGGTATGAAGAGGCAGAGAAGGATCCTCCCCTACAGGTTTCAGAGGGAGCACAGCCCTGCTGACACCTTGGTTTTGGACTTCTAGCCTCCGGAAGAATAAATTTCTGCCATTTTAAAGCATTCAGTCTTTGTCCCTTGTTCGGACAGCCACAGGAAGCCAATGCAGGCAGGGATCCTGACCCTGACACAATGCCTGTGACATCTAACAAAAGCACGTAACATTCCCCTGGGTCACTGACATTTCTCCCTGTAAAATCATGTTCGGACTGCTACTCCAAAAGTATCAAGAGACTGGGTGGCTTAAACAACAGAACTGTATTTCTCACAGTTCTGGAGGCTGGAATTCAGAGAACAGGGTACCAGCATGCTCAGTTGCTGGTGAGGGCCCTCTTTGGTTTATAGATGGCTACCTTCTTGCTGTGTCCTCACACAGGGGAGGGAGAGAGAGAGAGGAAGCCAGCTCTCTTGTGTCTCTTCTTAAAAGGGCACTAATCCCATCATAGGGCCCCATCCTCATGACCTCTTCTAACCCTAATCACCTCCCAAAGGCCCTGCTTGCAAATTCCAGCACATGGAGGTTAGGGCTTCAACATATGAATTTGGAGGGCAGGGGGACATATAAACATTCAATCCACAGCACATGATATAGTGACTCATGTGGGCTGGAATCACCTTGGAGAGGCACCCCTGAACTGAGGAACTCTTTCATTATATTATATATACAATACGTTTCGGAATAGAAAGGGAAGTCAGTTGCTCTTTCTGAAGAGGTGGCCAAGAGTCAGGACCCAAAAAGGAAGGGTTCAGCCAGGAGGGGTCTGAGCAGTGGGGCAAGAAGGGGAGCAGGGCACGGGGGCTTGAATGAAAGAGGCTGGAGAAGGGACCAGTTGGGGGAGGAGGAGGAGGGGTGGGAAGCTGGAAGGAGTGAGTTCAGCTGGCTCTCTGCCTTGCATGACCTCCCCCCTCTTACACCTGCCTGGGCCCCTCTCACCAGATTCGACACACACGAGCATCTTCCTCCAGACTCGGTACTGCAGGGAGTCCAGGTACTTGCAAACGTCGATGAGCATACCAGGTTGGACAGGCTCCGGCTCCATCGTGCAGAAGAGGCTGGGAAAGGAGAATTGGGCCTGGTGCGCTGGGCCAGGGCCATGCATCCTGGGGCCTAACTGGGTCAGCTGGAAACAGGATCCCTTGCCTCAGGCCTAGACTCCCTGGCCATCTTACTCAAGACAACAGGAGCCAACTGGGCAGCTCACACCCCTTTGGGACTCAGTACTTGAGCCCATCCTGCCCCCACTGGGATAAATATAAATAGGAGGTTCTCAGACATGCATGTGGGCAGAAATCACACGTACACATCAGCTCACAGGGTATATGAGTTGGAAGGCACCTTAACGGCCCTCTAGTCCCACATTTTGAAGGTGTCACTGGCCTTTGCTTCAACACCTCCAGTGACAGGGAACTCACTACTGCCCAAAGCACTTTCTTCCATCTTTGTACAGCTCTGATGGGGACACAGTTCTTCCATATTCATCCCTGTGAACTCTACAACCATCAACACAAACCAGCATGTCCTGAGGCTCTCAGAGGCAGGGGGCTGGCCCCCAGAGAACTACAAGCCCTGTGCACGATGGCACTCTCTCCCCACACAGGGAGTGGTCACGTTCCACACTCAGGAAAACAACACTGCACCACTGCAAATCGGAAGTGGGTGCCTTGAAAGAGGGCTCTCCACCTGGTCAGTCCCCCTGCTCCCTCTGTATTGCACCCAGACAGCTTCATTACATGCCTGGCCCTGGAGCCATGGGAGTTTGCACCCCTGGTATTTCTGCCGACTCCTCCCCGCCCCTCTACCAGCCTTGGCAACTTACCGGCGTTTTCGGCTCTTGTGTTTCTGAAAAAGAAAAAACCAGAGACACAAACAGAGACACAGAGAAAACATGAGTTTCTGACCTCAAAAGGAGCCATACATCCCATGTTCACGGATCAGAAGACTTAATATTGTTAAGATGGCAATACCCCCCCAAACTGATCTACAGATTCAATGCAATTCCTAGCAACATAACAGCTGGCTTCTTTGCAGAAACTGATAAGCTGATTCTAAAATTGATATGAAATTCAAGGGACTCAGAATAGCCAAAACAATCTTGGAAAAGAAGGACAAAGTTGGTGGCTCACACTTTCTGGTTTCAAAACTTATTAAAAGTTACTACTCGGCCATAAAAAAGAATAAAATTTTGGCATTTGCAACAACAATATTATGCTAAGTGAAATAAGTCAGGGAAAGACAAATACTGTATGTTACCACTTATATGTGGAATCTAAAAAAAAAAATTAAACAAACAAATGAATATAATAAAACAGAAACAGACTCACAGATATAGAGAACAAGCTAGTGGTTATCAGTAGGGAAGGGGAAGAGGGGAGGGGCAAGATAAGGAGAGGGGATGAAGAGACACAAACTACTATGTACAAAATAAACAGGCTACAAGGATATATTTACAGCACAGGGAATATAGCCAATATTTTATAATAACTTTAAATGGAATATAAATCTATAAAAATTTTGAATCACTATGCTGAACACCTGAAACTAATATAATATTCTAAATCAACTACATCTCAATTAAAAAAAAAAACCTCATTAAAAGCAACACTAAACAAGACGGTGTGGTACTAACATAAGGACATACAGATCAATGGACACTGAAAGTCTAGAAATAAACCCTCATATTTACTGTCAACTGGTTATCAACAAGGGTGCCAAGACCATTCAATGGGAAAAGAAAGGTCTTTAACAAATGGTGCTGGGACAATTGGGTATCCACATGCAAAAGGCTGGATTCCCACCTTGTAACATATACAAAAATTAACTCAAAATGGATCAAAGACTTAAATGTCGAGATAAGACTATAAAACTCATGACCTTGAATCAGGCTATGGTTTCTTAGATATGACACCAAAAGCGCAAACAGCAAAAGAAAACAGATAAATTGGACTTCAG
This sequence comes from Eubalaena glacialis, assembly GCF_028564815.1. Classification (NCBI taxonomy): domain Eukaryota; kingdom Metazoa; phylum Chordata; class Mammalia; order Artiodactyla; family Balaenidae; genus Eubalaena; species Eubalaena glacialis. The sequence goes on from NC_083724.1 coordinate 113,613,670, forward strand.
CAAAGGAAAACTTTTGTGCTTCAAAGGATGTCATCAAGAAAGTGAAAAAGATAACCTACAGAATGGCAACTTTCCATAAATCTAGAAGAAGCCCCACGTAAAAAATTATTTAAAAAGTACTCCACTGTATCAAGAAGGCGTCAAGAGAGAAGAAACAAAAAAAGAGAGAGAAAGAATAAGTGCAAGAGAGGAAGGGAGAGGGAGGAGGAGGGAAGGAGAGAGGCAGAGAGGAGTGGAGAGGCCCTCAAGGTCTTGATTAAAAGCTCCTCCGCCTCCTGACACAAGCCAAGCACCGCATCTGTAAGCTCCTCCAACCCTGGGTCTGGAAGCTACGGGAAGGCTGGGTCGGCCAGGGCCGCTGGCCTCAGGCTCCCCGCTGGCCCCTGAACGTCTGGCCCCTGTCACTGACTCTGCACATTGAGCTCCTCACCATGAGAAAGGAAACGTCGTCCTCCTTCATCTCCATCTGCAGCCGCTCAATCTCATGGGCCAGGGCCTCCGTGTCTTCCGCCAGCCGCTTCATCTTCTCCTCGGCCAGAAGCTGCTTCTGCCTGGCCTCCTCGGCCATGGCATCCAGGATGGCCTGCTCCTCCACTCTCAAGAACTCTCGAAGCTTGTCAAACTCCTGCCGGATTCGCCCTTCCAGCCAGGCAGCCTCCACCTGCAGCAGAGGGCGGGAGGGGGCCTCAGCCATCACCGAGCCCGGTGGCTCCCAGATGTTTAGCAAAGGAACTCCATTTTTCAGGAGAAATCACATGCAAAACCTCGAAAGACAAAATATACATGCAGCTTTCTTAGCACGAATTTATAAGTTTAAAATAAGTCAAACAGCCTAATGAGGTTGTTTTGATACATGAAAAATACAATCAAATCACTGCTTATAGATGACAACTGTAGTCCTATAAATTCCTCAGCAATACTCTGTACCTGTATAGGTTGTGCAATAGTGAGGGAAGCCCTGAATCACAGAAGTGAACTGTGGCAAACAGCAAAGATTTTAAAAAATTATTTGCCTTCCAGGGAGTTCCCTGGATGTCCAGTGGTTAAGACTCCGCACTTCCACTGCAGGGGGCAGGGGTTCAATCCCTGGTCAGGGAACTAAGATCCTGCCTGCAGCGCCGCACGGCCAAAATAAGTAAATAAATAAACAAAATAAAATCCAATGTCTAATCGTTTAAAACAAATTATTTGCCTTCCAATATCAGGACTTCAAATTTGATAAGAGAGGCTTACCAAAAAAATAGTAGGAAGTATTTATTTTAAAACTGAATCATTAATAATATGCACACTCCTAATCATAACTATGAAAAGCATTTAAAATAAGTTAAAACAAAACCATAAATATACTCAAAGAAAAAGCAGAGACCTATTTCTCATCTTGGAATGAGAAAGACCTTTCTTATCATGATATGAAATTGAGAAGCCTCAAAGAAAGAATGAGATAATTGGATACATGTAAAAATAAGAAGTTTTACATGGCAAGAGACTACTAATACATTTAAATACATAAGTACAATTCCATGACAACTTCTGGAAAAACAACTCGAATTGTGTGCTCTAGCAATGGCAGGTTAGTAACCCACATCTTTGAACTGAAAATTCAATATACGTTTATGGCTCTGATAATACGATGACAAAATGATTCACTGAAAAAAGGAAAATGACCAAAAAAGGGGGGAAATGATTTTTTGAAAAAGGACGAACTAGGAAAAATACTTCCAACCTATATGGTAGATTATTATTCTTCTTCATAATAGTGTTCTTATGAATGCGCAAGGAGAAAAGACAAACATTCCAAGAAAAAGAATGTGAACTTCACAGAAGAAATGCAAATGGCTGTTATACTTGTGAAAGGATGTACACACTTATTAATAAACAAAGAAATGCATATGAGGAGAGATGGCACTGTTGAAATATCAGGTAAAAAGACTGATAACGTATAGAAGGAGAGAGTGAGATCTGGGGTGATTCTTATCACACCAGAAGATAAAAAACAGAGTAGACAGGAAAAACCAGCCAGTGTAAATTCAGCTCCAGCCACTCTCATGCTGGCAATGGCAGCCCCTCAATAAAGAGGTAAACACAAAACTTTCACTTTTCATCCACCTGGATTGACTGGCTTTAGAGGAAAAGCATTAATGAAGCCGGAATCCTGGAATCTTCACACCTGACCACCTGAGAATTCCACAGTGCCTGGGATGGACAGACAGCAGCTGTCACTTGGACACATGGACACTCCCTAGGTGTCCCCACCACATCCTGCACCAGGCCAGCCAGGCAGACGGCACAGGCCAAGCTTGGGAGGAGATGAAGCTGAGGGGCAGACGGAGGCTGGATGAGGGCCTTGGATGGTGAGGAGTCTGGACTGTGCCATGGGTGCTATGGAAACCACTCGACAGTTTTAAGCAGAGTGACATAATTGATCTATTTTTCTAAAAGATCAGCCCACTCCAAGGAGCGTGGACTGCAGGACAAGAGTGGAAGTACGGGGCCCAGGTAGGAGGCGGGGACCTGGACCAGGATGGTGGCAGTGGAGCGGGAGTGTCAACGGACGGGATGCATTCTGGAGACCATGGACGTGGCGAGTGAGAATGAGGGTGTCGCTGGCTTGAGCGGCCGGGCAAGTGGTGCAGCGTGGCACGTGCTGTCAGCCTGAAACCACAGGGCAGGTGGCGCAGGGGGCTGTTGAAGCTGCTCCATGGCTGCTGGCATGGTGTTTAAAGAGGCCACGCAGCCACAACCGGCATCCGAGGGCAAGGCTGTGCGAGGCCATCAGGGCTGGCGAAGGCCGACCCTGTGGGCAGCAGCATGGCCAGGGCCAGCCCACCTGCACCTCTCCCCCCAGCAACCCCGGGTGTCCCCATCGCCCCGTTCAGCCCCAGCGTCACTCACCTGATTGTGCTTGGCGATGGCCTCGTAGGAGCGCCGCATGGCCCAGAAGGCCTTGGCTTTCTCCCGCAGCGCGTGTTCCATGTTCCTGCACTTGGCCTGCCGTGAGGGGCGAGGAGGAGGCAAGGAGGCAGGTTAGGGCGGAGGCCGGGCAGGGATGCGGCACGCCACATCACAGCGGGAGTTGCACTTCACCGTGGGTACCACTCGACCACATTTACTGAACCCGGTCCGGCCACGTGCTGTGGGACGCAGCTGGAAAACAGCCCTGACCTTGAACTGGATGGGGTACGGCATAAAGGGCCTCAGATACCCTCTAACCCGGCCCCTTCTTTATACCTGATACAGACGGAGAAACAGGGTGAGGAGGTAAAGGGACCTGTTCCCTCCCACGCTGGTCACGGGACAGCACAGAAGGCATCCCGCTTGGCCTAAAGCTGGTGCAGGCTGGGCCATGAACCCGAGCTGTGGGCCCGACGGTAAAGACAATGTGCTCACAGGCTCCCTTGGTGACTTTCTGAACTGGACTGGTCTGCAGTCACGAAAGAATACGCCTGATAGTGGGGTTGACCCAGTTCTTCCCACAGGGCCTTATCTAAACTGCAGTCTTCCCTTGGTATCCATAGGGGATTGGTTCCAGGATCCCCATGGATACTGAAATCCAAAGATGTTCAAGTTCCTTATATAAAAATGGTGTCGTATTTGTATAAAATGCTATGTAAGTAGTTGTAAGTACAATGTAAATGCTATGTAAATAGTTGCCAGAGTGGCAAATTCAAGTTGTGTTTTTTGGAACTTTCTGGATTCCCCCCCCCCCCACCGAGTATCTTTGATCTCCCATTGGTTGAATCCACAGATGTGGAACCTGCAACTACAGAGGGCCTACTGTACACGTCTCCCCGCATCCCTGCCTTATCCTGATATTCTAATAGTGCTTGGATCGTGTGAAAGACTTTAATCAGCAGATTCAAATACTTCTTGCTTAGTTTTTGTTTTATAAATTTAACCTCTGCTCTGATCTCCCTGGGCTCCTAGAGGAACCACTGCTGGTTTTAGGTTGGATTCTGACCTTTTGTATCCCAGGCCTAGCATTTTCTCTCCATCTTTATCCTTTTCCCTCTACATTCTGAAAAAGCCTCGCAAGTTTTCTCTTTGGAAAAATAACAATTCTAACAACATTAATTATAAATGACTACCATGGATTGCGCATTTACTATGTGCCAGGGACTTTGCTAATTACTTTACACGTTACATCACTTAATCATCACATTATTCCTATTAGTAATTTTGTCAGCCCCCTTTTAGAGATGAAAAAACTGAAGCACAGAAAGGGGAAGTGACTAGCCCAAGGGCACACAGCTAATTCATGGCAGAGCAAGGATGAGAACCTAAACAGTGATGGCAGGAAGCCTCTAAGATGGTTCCCAGTGATCCCTCCCTCCTGTGAGATAAGAAAGTTTGTTGTTTTAAGCTGCCAAATTTGGGGGTAATTTGTTATGAGTGACAAATACAGATTTGTCCTCAAAAGCCTCATCCCTACCTGGGCCTGATTTAGATGGCGAGATTCTGGACTTCAAGCTGATGCTGTAATGGGACAAGATGCTTGGGAATCTTGGGAGGGGGTGAACATACTCTGCATGTGGGAGGGACATCCATCATTGGGGCCAGAGCACAGATTGAAGGAGACAGCCTCTAAAATGGCCCCAATGATCCCACCTCCCAGTACTCATGCCCTGGTGGAATCCCCTCCCTGTGGGCTGGATCTAGTGACTTGCTTCTAACCAACAGAATATGGCAAAAGTGATGGGACATGAACTGAGGTTACAAAAAGCCTGCACACACCCTTTCTTGCCCTCCCGTGCTTGCTCCCTTGGATGGAAGTGATCCACCCTCTGGAGCAGCCCATGGGGCTAGGAACTGAGGGTATCCAACCAACAGCCCCAAGGACCCAAATCCTGCCACCAACCACACAAGTGAGCCTGAGTGGGGATCCTGGCTTACTTGGGCCTTCAGATGAGACTGTAGCCCCAACCAACACTGCAGCATCATGAGACCCTGAGGCAGAAACACCCAGCCAGGTCATGCCAGATTCCTGACCTACAGAAACCATGACATAATAGACATTTTTGTTTTAAGCCACTATGATTGGGGTAATTTGTTACACAGCACTAGATAACTAGCCCATCTGTCCTGTTCCACAGTCCATTCTTTTAACCACGCTTCTACAGAAAATAAACAATGATTTCTTTTTCTGCAGCTTTTGTTTTCTATTCATTCTAGTCAGGTTTATGTTCTTCTTGACAATATTTAACAGATTTTAAAAAAATACTGTTCTCTGTAGTATTATCATCTCTAAGGTGTGTCTCCTCAACAGCAAAATAACATTAGCATGAGCGTCCCACAAAACCACTGAAATATCATCCCAATGTGTTATATTGTGGGACGAGATGTTTTGTTGCAAAGTTATGTAATAGGGTCCCCAAAGACAATTCCACGATTTGCCAAAGAAGTGTGAATGACAGGAGTGAAGCAAGTCACATTACCCAGGGGCATGCTGGCCCCAAACAACACAGCCCAACCCTCTGCCCTTCAACCTTCAGTCCGGGATTTACGGGGTAATGGAGATGGGAGGGCGGTGACAGTCCCTTGCCCTTCCCAAACTTTTCAATCACTTGGAGAGTTCTGCTTTAATTCAGCAAATCCCAACCCTAAATAAAATGTGCCCTTCTCTGAGATGCTAGGTGGTGAGACCCACCGATGATTATATTATCACCAGCAAGCAGTTATTATTGAGCATGTACTATGCACAAGGCACTAAATTAGGTACTTTACAAACATCATTCTATCGAATTCTTACATTTCTGCAAGGTAGGCGCTATATTGCTAATATACAGAAGAGAAAAGAAGGCCCAGAAGAGTTAAGTAACTTGCCAAAACTATAGTTAGCAGCAGAGCCATGATCTGTCTGCAGAACTGTCCAAGAATAAAGGCCACAGTCTTAACCACAAGACTACCCACCCTATTTCATTAAGGGAGCTACTACTATGTTGTCTAGTTGTCTTTTGTATTTCCAAATGTGTCATCTTATTTCCGAATTTGTTGACATCAAACATGTCAATTTCTTTAGTTCTGGAGAATAAAAGCTTATAGTTCAGGCCATACTTTGCCCAATTCCTTAAACAACCTAGCATGTGAATGAAATTTTCCTCCCATAAATGTCAAATTAAACAATGCATCTTAAAAACTTATGGAAAATCAAAAACTGGAAATGACCCAAATGTCCATCAGCAAGAGATGGGTGAGTAAATTATGGTATATTCATACAATGGAAAGCTACTTAGCAGTAAAAAAAGGAGCAAACTACTGATACGTATAAGATAGGTGAATCAAAAAGTATATGTACATACTACTCTGGAGGAGAGTACATACAGTATCATTTCATTTATGTGAAGTTCAAGATCAGGCAACACTAATCCAAGGTGATAAATCAGAAAGTGGTTGCTCTTGGTGGAAGACTGACTGGGAAGAAGGAGGGACCCCCTCCAGGGTGATGGAGATGTTCTCTACTTCGTTTGGAGTAGCAGGTATAGGGTGTGTGTAATAGAATTCATCCAACTGAACATTTAAGATCTATGCATCTAACTGTATATAAGTCATACCTCAAATTTTTAAAAGCCTATAAAATGAAAACTTCAGAAGTTTTAACCTTTTCTTATAACTTACCAAGAGCTTTCCTCCCTTAATGAGAGGAAATTCCTTCCTTTTCACTCCAATTTTTTTTTTTTTTTTTTTTGGCCCTGCTGCGCAGCTTGCGGGATCTTAGTTCCCCTACCAGGGATGAAACCCTGACCCACGGCAGTGAAAGTGCAGGGTTCTAACCCCTGGACCGCCAGGGAATTAATTCCCTTTTCTCTCCAATTTAATGAGTTACTTTATACCTTTCAATCTCCTTTGTTGTTGTCACCAATTTATTTTCTTTGCATAAGACATAAACGTGCCATCTCTTAAATAATTATAAACTGAACACCCCTGTAACCACCACCCAGGACATGTCCCTTCTGAACCTTAATCCCTTTTTTCTGTCAGAGGAAACTCCTAATTTCTGTGGTACTTCCTTGCTTTTCTTTATAGTTATATCCACTATGTATGATCCCTAACCTAAATAATACACTTTAGTTTTGCCTGGTTTTGAGCTTTATATTAAAGGAATAAAACTACATATATTCTTTTGTGTCTTGCTTCCTCTATGTAACATAAAGTTTGTAGGATTCAAGTACATAATTGTATGTAAGTTTACCCGTTCATCGTTGCATTGTAATCTATTTTATGAATACACCACAATCAGGTATCCATTCCGTTATCAATGGATAGCTGAGTCATTTACAACTTCAAGTAATACAAATAGGATGAACATTCTTGTATAGGTCTCCTAGTGCACAGGTACACTGGTTCTTCTACAAAATATTCCTGGGGGTAGAACTGCTGGGCCACAGGTACATGTATCTTCAACTTTGGTAGATAAATGCCAAACGTTTTTCCAAAGCAGATGTACCAATTTATACCACATGAACAATGTTAATGAAAAATGTTTATTAACCATTTGGATCTCTATTTTTAAATACCTGTTATTAAAATCTTTGACCCTTTTTCTATTGAGTTGCCTGCCATTTTCCTACTGGTATGTAAGAATTTATTATAAATACACAATGTATGTCTTTTATGGGTTAAATGCATAACGAGTATCTTCTATTGTTATCACTTCTATTTCTTAATTTCATTGTGGTCCAATGTATCAGTGTTTTCCTCTGGAATTAGTGCTCGTTGGTTTTAAGAAATACCTCCCTACTCTGAGGTCATAAAGATAATCTCCTATATTATTTAAAGTTGTAGCTTTCCTTTCACATTTGGGTCTAATGTGGATACCTGACGTTTATTTTGTGAATGGTGTGACCCAGTAGCTTGTTTACTCCAAAAGCATTATTTAAGAATAAACTAGAAACTAATACAACATTGTAAATCAACTATATTTCAATAAAATTAAAAAAAAATTTTTTTAAAAAGAATACTACCATTCCCCTACTGGTCTGAAGGCCATCTTTGTTATACATCACATACAGATCTGTTTCTAGGTTCCCCAGTCTGTTTCCCTGGCCATCTGTTTATCCTTGTGCCAGTATCACAATCTTAACTTCTACAGCTACAACATAAACTGAGATCTAATAAATATTTCCTAAGAATGCTTTGGCAATTCTTGGCCCTTTGAGCTTGCATGTAAATTTTAAAATCAGCTTGTCAAATTCCACAAAATAATCATGTTGGGATTTTGATTGGGATAGAATTGACTCTACAGGTCAGTTTGAGGATAACTGACATCTTTAAAATACTGTCTTCTAATCTATGAATATGGTATATCTTCCCACTTAGTCTTCTTTGATGTCCCTCAACAAAGTTTTCTATTTTTCCCTGCCAGAGTTCTGCACACTTCTCATTACATTTATTCCCAGATATCTGATTTTTTAAATACTGTTGGAAATGGTTTTTTAAATTTTCTATTTGCTACTGATATAAATACAACTTTTAATCTTTATTTTGCAAACCAGCATTCTGTCTAAACTCATTTACATATTTATAATTTATCTATAGCACCTTTTTATTTTCTATGCAACAGAAATTTCTATGCAGATGCAATCATATTATCTGCATATAATGTCAGTGTTGTTTCCCTCTTTCCAAACCTTATGCCTTTATTCCTGACTGACTTTATTTGCTAGGCTCTCCAATACAAACTTGAATAAAATTGGTCATAACAGGCATTCCTGCCTTTTTCTTGCTCTCAGTAAGAAAACTGTAAGTTTCACCATTAAATATGATATTTGCTATAAGTTTTTTGGTATTCTTAAGCAGTTTAATGAAGTTCCTTCTATTCCTAGTTTGCTCATTTTTTTTTCAATCACAAAAGGATACTGAATTTAAGCAAATGCAATTTTTTCATTTAATGACTTCATCAAATTTAAGTGGCCCAGAATTGGATTTTGTTTTCTTATCCAGTCAGACAGCTTTTGTCATTTAACTGGAGTACTTAACATAATTACCAATATAATTGCATTTAAGTCCACCTTCTCGTTCTGTGCTATCTGTCCTGCTTGCTCAATACGTCTTTTTCTTCTCTTCCTTGTCTTTTTTTAGATTGTAGATTTTTTATTCCACTTTTTTCCCCTATATACATTTAGTGGTTAACCTACAAAATACTACAGGTAGAAAGTGCGATTTCAAATGAATATAAACAATACACTTTTCATGTTTGCTTCTGATGTTCTGATTTTAACACTAAACACACTTGGATCACAATTGGACCCACCATTCAGGGACCTGCATGTAGTCCAAGGAGTGCCTGAAATGACAGAGACTAGTGGGGGCTCTGGTGCAAAGGCTGGTCAGGACCAATAAGGGTCATCACTGCCCTGGGTGGAGCTAAGTGGCCCATGACACATCTGGAACATCACCCAGGGCCCAAGCCCAGCAAGAGCTCTGATTTTGGCTTCAATTATAACATTCAAGATGACTTAAATTATAAATACACACAAAATAGGAAGTTTTTATTTACACTAAAGAATTCAGAATGTGATCATATAGTCTACAAAGTGTTTTTAAAAATTACAATTTGATACCTTAAGCAGCAAATTTCAATAGCATATTTAATACTGTAAGGATTTTACAATATTGTTTTACCCAAAATATCCATTAACACAGGTGCTATGTGATATAATAGAAAAGGGGAAGGGTGCCAGTAAGAGAATATTCTTTCCTGTCACAGCACCCTTTCAAGTACTTATCAAAGTGCTAGAGCTATGTGTGCAGCCAGGGTTGTCCAGCACAAGCCAGGTTCTCTGTCCTCTGAGGCCCTACATATACTGCTGCTTCTGACCGATTCCCACCTGCTTCACCCAACTATCCCAAAGTGGCCTTGAAAACTAAGCTCAGGCCCTCTTCATTTCCTCCAGAAAGCCGCCTTGGCCTCCCCAGTAGAGTTTAGTTGCCTCTCTGCGGACACCTCTGCCACTGAACTTCGTACCTAGCATCACCGCCTCACTTTCCTGCAAAGGCTGCAGGCTTCCTGGGGGCAGGTCCTCTTGCCTGGTCCTCTCACCGAGCACAGTGGTGCTCCATAAACTGCAGACGGAATGAAGGCTTGCTCTGAAAAGGTAGAGACTGTTTCAACCACTGCACATCTCCAGGTCTCAGCACAAACTAGATGCTCAACTAACCACTTGCCCAGGTGACAAATACACTGGGTGTTGACGTTCTCTCCACTACACCCCATGGCCTCCTGGATCGAGAGCTCGGAGGCCTGATCTGTACCTTGTCCTTTTCACTGACCACTGGTGAGAACTTTGGCAAAAGCTCTTTCTCGGGCAGTCAGGCTCCAACCCTGAAAGATAAAGGCAAGAAAGTGCCCATGGTCTCTCAAATGCCACCATAAAAATGAAGAATGCAGTTTTCTCTGTACATGCTCACCTAGCCCATCACCAGGATTTCCTGGCATCTGTCTCCAGGTAGTGTCATTTTTCCTACGTATTTCAAACATTTGTTTTTCAGGCAGATTGAAATAGCAGCTAAGAGCTCTGGCACTTGGCCACCCAGGTTCAAATCCCAGCTCCTCCACTTAGTAGCGGGTGATCTTGAGCAAGTTCCTTAACTTCTCGGCCCCTCAGTTTCCTCATCCGGATAAGAGGGATGAGAACACTACCTAGCTCAGAGGATGGCTGTGAGGATCCATGTTCAGTGCCTATAAGAGTGCACCAGGCACGTGTTAGCTCGTTACTATTGAGTGTCACTTGGTCCCAGGTAACTTAACTCTCCTCCTGGTTTATTTTCCAGGTTTCTTAAATGGACTGCAGAGATGCATCTGGGACAACTTGATCTCATTCAGATGCCCTTCTTCTCCAACTCCAATCCAGGCTCCCATTCTTCCTTTCCCCTTGGTGGTCAGTCCTCCTTAAGAAGCAGGTGTCTACCATGGCAACTAGTGCTAGGCCCCCTAACTCAGGAGCCTCAATGGGCGGTGCTCAGTAAGACCCCATCCTGCCCCTGGTCACAGGCCTTGCCAGGAGGCAATTAAACATCCTCCAGTACAACTTGGATCTGGGAAGGCCTGGCCCATAAGGAGAGATCCAGGATGAGGCTGAGCAGTTGGGAAAAAGGGAAAGAATTGGAAGGGGGAAGACTTAAGAGGTGCCTGGAATAAACCTCGATTAGGCTTGGCTAGACTGATTCTAAGAAGGTAACCCCAGAAGGGGAAGAGGCTGGGTCTGGGGCAGGAAGAAGCTGAAGGGCAGAGAATGGCCGTCTTATCAGTCCGGTGAGATGGAGAAGCAAGGGGTCTAGACAAGGCAGTTCTGAGGCCTGGGACCTGGTGGAGGTTCAGGGCTGGTTTGCTCTGAAGATGCAAGCTGGGCCAAACGTCAGACTGGGAGTCAGGAGACCTGCGTTCTAATCCTAGATGTACCGCTTTCACTCCCCGTGACTGACCATTGGCGTGATTAGTATTCGATCACGCCCACCTGACTCCAAGAAGGCAGGGGCTTGGACCACCCTGCCCTTTCCTGCACACACTGTGCCTGGCACAGAGCGGGCACTCAGTCCACACCTGTCGGCCCACCGATGATGGTCCTCATCCACACAAGCCTCTAAGAACCCACACACAGAGGCAGCTGCCCTCACGGCTCCGGAACAGAGGGCTAGCAGGGACAGTCTTACCCTGGGACCAGAGACGCTTCTATCAAAGTCCATGACCAGAGTAAGAGCGGAGCAAGGCCCCAGGTGAACTCTACAGTAACTGCTCTAACTCTGGACAAGTTGCTTAACCTCTGTGAGACTCAGTGTCATTGCCTGTAAAATGGGGAGAACAGTACCCACCTATAGCAAGCTGAATAACAGCCCCTCCAAAGATGTCCACGTCCTAATCCCTAGAACCTGGGAATGTGTCACCTTACATGGCAAAAGGGATTTCATAGATGTGATTAAAATATGGATTTTAAGATGGGGAGATTATCCTGGATTGTCTCCAGGGGCCCCTTGTAATCACAAGGCTCCTTACGATTGGGTGGCAGGGGGGTTAGAGAAGACAATGGGACAACAGAAGCAGAAGTTGGAATGATGCACTTCACAGATGAAGAAAGGGGCCTCTGAAAGCTGGACAAGGCAATGAAATAAATCCTCTCCTAGCCTCCAAAAGGCATGGAGCCAACACCTTGATGTTGAGACTTCTGACCTCCAGAACTGTAAGCTAATAAATCTGTACTGCGTTAAACCACAAAGTTTGTGGCAATTTATTACAACAGCAAGAAGAAACTAATACACAACCTCATAGGGTTTTTGTGAGGATTAAGTGTGTTGACAAGTAAACACTTAAGAGCACATGGTACCTAGTTAAGTGGTCAAAAAGTGTTGGCTGGCATGATTATTTTTGCTGGAGTTCTTCATATGGTTGCCAAAGTAATCTTTCGAATGTACACATCTCACTGCAAAGCCCCTGTGGAAGAGCTTTCAGGGCTCCCCATCAGCCCCTTCTCACCTGTCCGGCCTTCCCACACTGTCCCCACCACCACCACCTATCCACCCATCCAGAACAACTTGTCTATTTGCTGGCTGACGTCCCCACACTACAGTGCGAGCTCCGTGGGGCAGGGGCTCTGGCTTACTGACCTCTGCAGCCTCAGCACCCAGGATAGGTCCTGGCGCACAGCTGTCTAACACACGAGTGATGCCACCCAGCACCAGGCTGAGCACACTCCTTAGACCTTTCGGGACTGGACTCCCCACCCCCTCAGACACCTCCCTGAGTGCCCACTGGTCTGTCAGCATCATTCCTCTGTTTAAAACCCTCCAACTACTCCCTACAGCCTTTAGGACAAAGGCCAAGACTGGGGCCTCCTGGCTCCTTCTGCATCTCCATCCTCATTCTCTCAGTGCCTGGAAAGTCACTGCTTCTGGACCCTTACACATGCTGCTGCCTCTGCCTGAAATACCCTCCCTGACCCCCCTTCACCTGGCTAACACTTCCTAACCCCTCAGTCTCTGCTTGAAGCTCCTTGAAGGTATGAATTACTGTTTAGCTCGTGTCCTGCAGTATCCCCAGGGCCTAGCAGTACAAGGCATCTGCTGAATAAACAGAAAGATGTCATTAGACCATATGCACTTCGGGGCACCTGGCTCACTGATCTTTTCTTTTTTTTTTTTTAAATTTATTTATTTTTGGCTGTGTTGGGTCTTCGTTTCCGTGCAAGGGCTTTCTCTAGTTGCCGCGAGCAGTGGCCACTCTTCATCGCGGTGCGCGGGCCTCTCACTGTCGCGGCCTCTCTTGTTGCGGAGCACAAGCTCCAGACGCGCAGGCTCAGCAGTTGTGGCTCACGGGCCTAGTTGCTCCGCGGCATGTGGGATCTTCCCAGACCAGGGCTCGAACCCGTGTCCCCTGCATTGGCAGGCAGATTCTCAACCACTGCGCCACCAGGGAAGCCCCTGGCTCACTGATCTTGAATCCTGGCTTAGCTCAGACCTGGGTTCTGCTTTAGTGCTCTTGGCCTTGACCCCTGCCCATCTTCCTGATCTATACTTCTGGCAGTCCCATGGTGATTCGTCATGACTTGATCCATGGTGGCCCCCTACCTCAACCCCAGCCCCCAGAATACCCAGCAGTTACTTCAGCTGTCCCAAATCAGGACCTGGCACTTCTACCAAGGGAAATGAATGAGAAAAAGCACTGCTGTGGACCACTGTGACAGCAGTTACAGGCTTATCCCGTTGCCGAGCTAGTGTAGGGTTCAAACAAGCATATTGATGACATTCCCCTTCACTTGAACTTTGTCAATATGTGTATGGAACTGTCAACTTTTGATATTTCTTAAGAAAAGCATTAAAGCAAACAAACTAAAACAGTGTCTGGAGACAGGCATTCTTATAGTGCCTCCTTTTCAATACACTCAGCTTCAGACCAGCAAAGCTGGGTTCTCCAAACTGTGGGTCTGACCTATGTATTAGTAGGTTTTAGTAGGTGATGAAATAAATTAATGTTTTACACCCTGTGCAGTTTTTAAAATAAAACGACAGAAAATACCTGAGTACAATAGACATTTTCACAGAACTTTTGCTTCAGCTGATACAGACACCATACATGCATGTGGCAGGTCTGGGTCACAATGGAAAAAACATGTCTTACCATGTGCTAGCTGAGGTCAAAAAATCTGAAAACCCCTGAGATGGCTAATCCTTATTTCCTGATCATTCTTCCTTCCTCTGCCAAAAACTTCTCCATGTTAGTTTGCCCTAAAATTGCTCCTTACCTTATTTATAGCCACTGGAACTCTAGGGGGATGCTGAGAGAGTGATCCAGAAGAGACCAGCTGGCCAGGGCCAGGGCCAGAGGCCTCCCCACAGCTACACAATACAGGGCTCCAGCCCGGGAAGGAGGGGAGAGATGTGGGGAGATCTAAAAGGCTCCACATCTTTGGCCAGGTCTTGGGGTCCTGCACCTCCACCCTGAATGTGCCAAGTTCCAGGGTTGCGGGCCTACCCACACCTGTGCTTCTAAAAGGGGCATGGGCCACACACCTGTGGTAGAAAGGGTGCACGGCCTCAGCCCTTCAGAGGTGGGGCGGGGTGGGGAGGTGTCTTGAGAACATCCTGTAACCCCAGTTCTCACACTTCCTGTTGACATTCTCTCTCCTCCCATCTCAGGCCCCTGGGCCGGCCTTGATGAAGAAGGCAGCCTCTGTATGTTACCAGCGGCAGGGAGTGGGGGTCCCGAGGAGGCACCAGCAAGCTGGCAGGGGGAAGAGGGGCAGGACCGGGCACAGCCAGCTCTGGCAGGCTGGAGTGCAGGAGCAGCGGGGTCAGGGTGCTGCGTTCCAGCCCACGTGCGCGCTCGGCCACCTCCGGCTCGCGGCCGCGCTTACCCGAAAGTCGTGGGCAGTGTCCTTCACCGGCTGCACGCGGTGCCCCTGGTGCCGGGGGTCGGCCTGGCACGAGCAGCACAGCAGCTCTTTGTCGTCGAGACAGAAGAGGTTGAACTGGCCGCGGTGCAGGCGGCAGAGGCGCGGAGAGCGGTGGCCGGTCCAGCGCGCGCCCTCGGCCTCCTCGCGCAGCAGCTTCTCCACGAGGTTATTGAGGGTGTGGTTGGTGCGCAGGTCGGCGGGGGCCGCGCGGTCCTTGCACACCGGGCAGGTGGGTGCCACCTGCACCTCCCAGCAGCGGGTCACGCACCCGCGGCAGAAGTTGTGGCCGCAGCGCAGAGTCACGGCGTCACGGAAGGGGTCGTAGCAGACGGCGCAGAGCAGCTCCTCCTTGAAGGAGCGGGAAGGCCCGGGGGACAAGGCGGGGCCCGGCTCCATTGCCCCGAATCCCGGATCCCGCGGCCGCAACTTTCGCCCCGGCCCCTCCCATCCGCCGCGCGGCTCCCGCGACCCTGCGGAGGCCGGCGGTCAGCCCCTTCCACTCGGAGCACTGAGCGACAGCGGTGCCGGCCAATCGCGCTGGGCGCGCTCAGGAGGCTCCGCCCCAGTTCCGGTCGGCTTGGGAAACCCCGGAAGAGCGGGGTGGACACCGTATGCTCCGCAGCCCCGGTCGGTCCCAGGCGAGCCAGTTTAGCCGGGAAGAAACTCCCCAGCAGTGTTCTAGGGCCTCCGTGTCGCTGCAACCTACTTACGATTTCAAATGGGAAATGAAGTCTAGGAGCCCCTTCCTTAAGCGGTCCCCGGAAATCTCAGGCCCGTGAGGTGGAAGAAGCCAGAGCTCCTTACTTCGTGGTTCTGAAGTGAAGTCTGATCTTAACGGCGTCGTTAGCTTTTTCACCGCTTAAGAGTTTGCAGTGCCCTTTCAAAGATCTGTGCCCGCTTTTGCATTAGTTGCTTACTTATTTTGGGCAGTCGTGTGCCTGCCCCCTGGGGTAAGGCGGGAACAAATGAGAGAAGGGGGCAGTGGAAGACCTCTGAGAAGATCCGATTCTTGTCCCGTGATTGAATAGGCGGGCAAGTCACCATCTTTCCAAAATCTATTTCCTTGTGAGTGAAACAGAGATCAAGGACGTCTGCAAAGTTAGCTGTGGGAACTGGAATCCAGGCTAAATTCCTGCCAGGTACAGCAGGCCTGAGTCTCTCCAACCTGTGTCACGTTGATCACTTCACAACGTTCAGATGTGGGATTCCTTTCCCCTGGAACACTTTCATTTCCGGTTTCCGTTGGAAGACAAGTCTCCACAGGTCTCATGTTTCTGTATGCCACCCAGAGACACTGCCTTTTTTGGACTGTCTTTTCAAGGACGTTTCTATGATGAGCAGCCTCGGAAGGCAGAGATAATGTCTCCCTCCAGGCAAAGATCTGGACATCTTACTCTTCATTATAAAAGATTTGGGTTCCCTAAGCTTCCTCCTGTGGCCCACATCATGTAGACTTTTGGGAATTAAGGCTCAGGAAACTGGCCCAAATGACTATAATCTGACTATTGCCATTGCTGTTAGTAATAAACTGTCCTTTGACTCAAGAGTTTCATCTACCAGCATTCCTGAAACTGTGGCATGCTAACTTGTGTTGACTAGAAAGAAAAAAAAAAAAAAAAGCACAACTTAAAAGCTGAGAATTACGTCTTATTTGACGGACAAAACAGAGGACTTAAGCTCTGAGGGACTGCTTGCTCCAAAGAGGTAGGCAAGGATCCAGGATATATAGTTTTTGCAACAAAGACCAGGTAGTCGGAACTTGAAAAGATTACTGTTAATTAAAGAAAACCAGATATCTCAAGTTAGGGAATTTAGCACTTTTCTGTGTATGGGAAGATGCAAGAGTCTGGGCTCACTAAAATCATTCCTTTGATATGCACCTCAGCTATCTGAGGCCAGTATCCTGTGCTTTCTCATCCTGAGTCTCTTCGGGGTGTATCATTGGGGGGAGGGGGGCGGTGGCTGCAGCAGTTGACTGCTAGGTCGGGGTAGCGTTAATGTGATGGCTTGATGGCTGCAGCATCCTTTGTTTACTGATATGGCAGGCAGCATTTTTTCCATTGATACTTGTTAGCTTGCAAGTAGGCTAAAATCTAGACAATTTCCTTTCAAACTTTTACTCAGAATAGGCCTTTCCCCACAATGCCAAGCCGATGGATGCCACTAAGTGTTATTGCTTTCTGGAGTGTTTCTTATACATGATCAGTGGTCCTCCTGCAGTTACCTGGGGAGCTTTCTAAATAAAAGCACAGATTCTTGAGTCCAGATTCTTTGATCTACTTGCCTCTTTGGGGGGAAAGGCCCAGGAATCTGCGTTTTTCACACGCTCTCCAGGTGATTCTCAGGTACACTAAAGTTTGAGGCCCATTGTGCTAGATCTACTCACCCAGCAAGTAGGTCTCCAGTTAGGCTTGCTGGTTCAAAAATTAACCTTCGAGACAATATCCGAAAAGGCCACAAGATGGGGCTAATAACCCCACATGCCAGGCACCTCCCTGAAAAATCTTGTCTCTTCTAGTCTCACTTTCTTTTTTTTTTTTTTAATTTTATTTATTTATTTATTTTTATTTTTGGCTGTGTTGGGTCTTAGTTTCTGTGCGAGGGCTTTCTCTAGTTGCGGCAAGCAGGGGTCACTCTTCATCGCGGTGCGCGGGCCTTTCACTGTCGCAGCCTCTCTTGTTGCAGGGCACAGGCTCCAGACGCGCAGGCTCAGTAGTTGTGGCTCACGGGCCTAGTTGCTCCGCGGCATGTGGGATCTTCCCAGACCAGGGCTCGAACCCGTGTCCCCTGCATTGGCAGGCAGATTCTCAACCACTGCGCCACCAGGGAAGCCCTTCTAGTCTCACTTTCTTTCACTGTTTTATCTATGTGTCCCAGTTGCTCTGCGAATCTGTTTTGCTGTATGTGTGTTTCATTCTGTTCTTATGATGTCCCTTGTTTGTTTTGTTGTTGGTTTTTTTCTCAAGTCTCTGAGTAGGGCCGCAAATCAAAACAAGGGTAAAGAGTAGAAATTAACAAATGGATCTTTTTTTTCCTTTAAGGAGAATACAAAGGTTAACATTAAAGCAATAAGGTCCTCCAGTCTTTCTGGAAATCTGTAAAGGACTTGGTCCTATTCCAAGCACCACCATTAGCCAGGGGCAAGACCTGAGGCATAATATTTCACTTTCCTTACTACCTTTTTCTCAACTGTAAAAGGAAAGATTGGACTAATTGCTCCAAATTCTTACCAGCTCAGACACTCTGAACTTTTTTAATTCTTTACATAATTTCAGGAAAGAGGGTGATTAAGATACAGAGACCAGGAAAGAGAAGTCTTGGTGATTGTAACTAATGTGTCACCAGCTCCTGTTTCTTCTTCCAGTAGAAAGGACCTTCTTCAGAGGCCCTGAAGTTCAGGTCCTCTGTATACCAGCTAAACTATTGCAAAACTCAACTGGCAGTTCTCACTACTATAACTTGTCCCATCCCATCCCATCCCCAGGCATCTTTGCCAGGCACTGCCACATTTCCAACCCCCCTGCTATCACCATGTACATTTATGTAAGGAATGACAACTCTTTCTTAAATGTCGTGTTAGGAAAAAAAATACTCCTAGGTGCAGAAAGAAGAACGGCTTTTTTTTTTTCCTTTTTAAAGCAGATGACTAGAAAGCGACTACTGCAAATAAAAAGCAGAGATTGTTAGATTAGATAAAAAAGCAAGACCCAGCTATATGCTACCTAAAAGGAACCCACTTAAATATAAGCCTACAAGTAAGTTAAAAGTAAAAGGATAGAAAAAGATAAACCATGCTAACACGAATCAAAGAAAGTTGGTGTGGCCCTATTAATATCAGACAAAGCAGATTTAATATCAAAGAATATTATAGGGATAAGGAGGATGACTGCTGTATTTGACAGTTACAGGGCTGGCAGTAGCAAGAACCATTTTCAGAAACGGGCAACCAGAGATGCAGATGTACTTGAACTTGTTCAGCAACGTTACCAAGGACATCTTAGAGGAAATCACTGTAGTCTGATGCTTGATGTTGGACACAGTGATGGCTTAGGCCTTCTCTGAGGTCTCTGCCATGGAGAAAAGGAGGGTAGGGTCTCTGAGTTTGACATGCAGGGGGAACTCCCGTAAGAAGTAGTGCTTAATGCAAGTGATTAGGGAAACACCTGGGGTAGTAAATCGCCTGCCTCTGGATCAAATTCAGTTGCAGACTTCTTTTATTTGATCCATATGCTTTTTTTCCTCTGTATCACTTATGATCTTCTAAGCTGCAACTTGTAAATTGCAACTCATAATGATTAAACAATAAGGGCATGGAAGATCTCACATAACAGAAAGTCTGGAGGCAAGAAGGCTGTGTCCAGCCCTGTGACACTGAGACCCCAGATTCTTTCCATCTTTCTGGTCTGCCTATGGCTGCCTTTGGGTTAGAAAATTACTGCAGCTGCTCCAGATATCTTATGCTGATATAAATCAATGTCCAGAAATGGAATAGGACCATTTCTCCCTAGTATGTTTCATTTTCAGAGCCACGAAACCTTTCCTACAAACCTCCAGATTTCCCTTCACACCTTATCGGTCAGAACTGGATCACATGCCCACCTCTAAATCCATCACCAGCAAGGAGGATGAGACTGCTATGATTGACTTAAACCAGTTAGGCTTTACCTGAGTCATGCGCTGGAGGGCTGGTCACTGAGATACCTTTGGGACTCAGCTAGTTGTTTTGAAAGATGGGGAAATCGCCATAAGATAGGCAACTACAGGATCAAAACAGTTGCCAACATATGCAAATTGGGAGAGTTCCCATAAAAATTTTTTTTTTACCTCTGCTTTTTTGTTTAAAAAAAAATTAACTGTGCTAAAATAAGCACAAAACTGAGTGTACAGTTTAAGTGTACAGTTCCCATTATTGTGCAACAAATATGCAGAACTTTTCATCTTGTAGAACTGAAACTCTGAACCCTTTAAACAAATGCCCTCTTCCTCCTTTCCCCAGCCCCTGGCAACCACCCGTCTACTTTATGTCTCTAAGAATTTGACTATGCTAGGTACCACAAATAAGTGGAATCACTTGTTTGTGACCGACTTATTTCACTAAGCATAATGTCCGCAAAGTTCATCCATGTTGTAGCATATTTTAGAGTTTCCTTCCTTTTTTTAAAGCTGAGTAATATTCCATTGTATGTGTATACCACATTTTTGTTTGCCCATTCATCCATTGATGGACATTTGGATTGCTCCCACCCCATGGCTATTGTGAATGATGCTGCTGTGAACATGAGTGTACAAATATCTCTTTGGGACCCTGCTTTCAATTCTTTCGAGTATTGAATATATGCCCAAAAGTGGAATCTCTTGATTTATTTTTACTTTTTTGAGGAACTGGCATACTGTTTTCTACAACAGATTCACCATCTTACATTCCCACCAACAGTGCACAAGGATTCCAATTTCTTCACATCCTGACCAACATTCATTATTTTCTTTCTTTTCTTTAATAGTAGGCATCCTAATGGATATGAGGTGATATCTCCATGTGGTTTTGATCTGCATTTCCCTAATGATTAGTGATGTTGAATATCTTCTCATGCTTTTTGGCCATCTGGATATCATCTTTAGAGAAATGTCTATTTAAGTCCTTTGCCCCTTTTTTAATCGGGTTATTTGTTGTTGTTGTTGAGTTGTATGAGTTCTTTATATATTCTGGATATTAGCCCCTTACCAGATATATAATTTGCAAATATTTTCTCCCACTCTGTAGGTTGCATTTTCATTTTGCTGCACAAAATTTTTTTTAATTTTAATGTAGTCCTTCTCTCTTTTTACTTTTGTTGCCTGTGTTTTGATGTCATATCCAAGAAATTATTGCCAGTGTCATGGTTTTAGGTCATATATGTAGGTCTTCAATCTATTTTGAATTAATTTTTATATATGGTGTAATGGAAGGATCCAACTTCATCCTTTTGCATGTGGATATCCAGTTTTCCCACCACCATTTGTTGAAGAGACTGTCCTTTCCCCATTGAGTGGTCTCGGCACCCTTGTTGAAGATCAAATGACAAGAGTTCATTTCTGGACGCTCTATTGCATTGCTCTATATGTCTGTCTTTATGCCAGTACCACACTGTTTTGATTACTGCAGCTTTGTAATAAGTTTTGAAATCTGGAAGTGTGAGACCTTCAACTCTGTTTTTCTTTTTAAAGATTATTTTGACCGTTGGGATTTGTTGAGATTCCATATGAATTTTAGGATGGATTTTTTTTCTATTTCTGCATTAAATGGTGTTTGGATTTTCATAGGGATTGCATTAAATCTGTAGATCACTCGGATTTTCATAGGGATTGCATTAAATCTGCAGATTTAATGGGGTAGTACTGCCATCTTAACAATACTGTCTTCCAATCCATGAATGTAGGATAGCTTTCCATTTATTTGTGTCCTATGATCTCTTTCAGCAATGTTTTACAGTTTTCAGTGTACAAGTCTTTCACCTCCATTTTATTCTTTTTGATACTATTGTAAATGGAAATATTTTCTTAATTTCCTTTTCGGATAGTCACTGTCCCTTTGCTTTTTTTTTTTTTTAAGATTTTTTTTTTTTGATGTGGACAATTTTTAAAGTCTTTATTGAAATTGTTACAACATTGCTTCTCTTTTATGTTTTGGTTTTTTGGCCCCGAGGCATGTGGGATCTTAGCTTCCTGACCAGGGATCAAACCCGCACCCTCTGCATTGGAAGGCGAAGTCCCAACCACTGGACCGCCATAGAAGTCGCTGTCTGCCTTTGCTTTTAAAGAAAGAAAGATCTGCCTACATTGCTACATTAAGCTCCCTCTCCTGCATGGCAAGAGACTTGAGCTGAATAGCAGCTGCTTCCTGTAGGGGGGACATTTGTTCCTGTTTGCCACGGTCCCTATCCAGCCAGCTTCCCTCACACTCCCTACCCTGTCTCTGTCAGCATTTGGGGTTTTGACCCCTTGTTTGGAGGTCCCCAGTGAAGCCTGCACACTGCTGCTAGTCATTGTGAAGGATCGAGGGTGGTAAAATACTCTGGTACAGACTGGCAACTTGACCACTTGACAAAATGAAATCTAAACTGATGTTCCATGTTCCTGAAATTTATCTTTAAGCCCCCAATTATTTTATGGCAAACATTTTTAACAGAAAATTTTCTGAAATACATCGTGTGCTTTTTTCTCTCTAAAATAGAGGATGCAGAACAGAATTTAAGCTTTTCTTCACGACTTACCAAAACAGACAATAATTACTGGGCTGGGCTGGGCTGGGTAATAACGGGGTGCCCTCGGGAGTTAATGAAGTGTGTGGGGTTCTTTGTCCCTTAAATGGCCACAGATGCCTGTGATTTGTGGGTTCTTGCATTGGCTAGGCATTTGTTCTTTCTTGCTTAGAGGTTCTTCTTGCTACTAACAATGAATCTGCCTGCAGCAACCTGCTCTCCCTTCCTAGTTGATGCTTCTAGCATAGTGTGGGCTGGGACCTGATAGCCACGTGTGTTAGAATCGCTGGCATCAACAATGGCAAGAGTCATGCAGTCACTCTGTTGCTTCAGAGGTTTTCCATAGGCAGTGGAGGACCTGGTGAGCTCACTCACAGGTGGGGGTAAAGGACTGGGAACCAAGAAGGTCAAAGTCACAGGAGTCATGGAGCTGACCCGGAGTGGGCGGGGCGGGCTCCATCCGCTTCCATGCAGGCACTTTCCAAGAGGATCCCACAGCCCACTGTCCTGTGGCCACCTTGGGGAGCTACAGAAGGGCTGGCAGCAGTGCCCCGGGCTGTGGAAACTGCTGAAAATAAAAACACTCTTCGGCCTGATCCGTCTGCCCTCCCTCTTGGGTACCCAAATTAATTTCTCACTGCATTTAATATGGTTTCATTTTTCCCAAGGAGACACTTTGGATTATGTCCAGGAATTCCTTTTTTTTTCTCTGTGGAATAATTTTATTTATTTTAACTTTTTCACTGTGAATATTTTCAAACACAATATTAGAGAGAACAGTGTAATTAACCCCCATGTACCCATCTTTCATCTTACATCAGTTCTCAATTTTGCTGTTTTTGTTCCTCCTCTCCCCTACACTATTGGGGGGTGGCGTGTCTGGAATATTTTAAAGCAACCATGATTTTTATTTCAGGAATGCATCTTTTAAAGTTACAACAGGTTATAATATTGTTGTATTATATTATTGTCCACTGTGAACCACAGCACTAGCAAGAAAACTTACATGTATTATCTCTAGTCTTCCCCAAACCCTGTCAATTATTCCCATTTTATAGATGGGGATGTTGAGGTTCTGCCTTAATTTGTATATAAAAGAAAATGGGCTAAATGATGGTATATTAGTTAGAATTCAGTTTAGGCTTTGGTTTTCCACAGAAAAGCCTCAAGTTCAGTAACGTGAACAATTGAAGTGTTTCTTTCTCTCTTGCATAAAAGTTCTCCCAGGTCCAGACCATGTCTGGGGCTAGCATGGTGGCTTGATGGTGTTCTTTAGGGACCCAGGCTTCATCTCTCACGTTGCTCTGCTATTCTCAACACCACAGACCAAGATGACTGTTCCAGGTCCCATCATCAGGTGGAAGTGGAAAAGGGACTAGCGGAGGGCATACCCATTCCCTTGAAGGACTTGGTCCTGAAGCTGCACACATAACGTCTACTCACCAGCCACTGCCCAGAATTTAATCACACAGTCACACCTGCAAGGGAGACTGGGAAAGGTAGTCTTTATTTTGGGCAGCCTCTGGCCAACTAAAATACAGGGATTCTCTATAAGTGAAGAAAGGGGGACAACCAGGAATGCTTTCATGGATGGAATAAAGGGTTCTTTAGAAGTCAAGGGTGTGGCTTTGAGTCCTCCATTTTGGCCTCAACTGTGGTCCATTTAGTACACCTAGTGGTGCCTGGTTAAATTAGAGATAGATGTCCTTTGGTCGTGAGCAACTTCAATTATTTAGTCCTTGTGCCCATGAGTTTTTTCTTTGTTAATTTTTTTTTTGTTCTGAACACTTATAACCATACTATCCTTTTAAAATGAACCTTATTGAAATAGTAAATTTATATTGTGTGATTTAATTCCATTGTCCATAATGGAGAGACTCTAATTACATACCATCACAGCCCTGCTATTAATGAGTTTGGATTCAACTTCACTCTTTACCACCTGGGTGGTGGACAAATTTTTTATTTACCTTCTCCAAGCCTCCTTTTCCTTTCTACAAAATAGGAATATTATTATCAACCTCAACTGTTGTGAAGATTAGATGATGGATGAAAGTTCTGGTCACAGTGAACACTTGACAAACTACCTATCTAACAGATACATATGTACTATCTCCCCACTAATCCTATCCTATTTAATTCCTATCACTTCTAAAAATAATAACTATAGCATTTTATAGCATCTTCATACTTATTAATTTGGGCATCACAAAACCTTGTGAAATAGGCAGAGCAGGTAGTCCTTAGTCTTCTCTTCTAGATTAGGAGATATGAGCTCAGAGAGATGGATTCACCTGCCCAAGGTCACGTATTCCCTCTAGACTGGATCCTTCCCATGTGCATTTAAACCTGCATCTTAAACAAATGATTAAACAGCCCTCTTTCAACCCACAGCCCCCTCAATCACCCGCATCTCTCAAGTCCTCCTTCACCCAAGACATGCTGCCTCCATGACTTCACTTCCAATTCACTAATCAGCCCACCCCATCCAACTTTTGCCTCTTCATTAAGTTTGCTCCTGGCAAGAGTCTGACCTTAAGATCTCTGCTCCCTCTTACTCCGCCCCAGACCAGCTCATCCATTCCTGTGGTTTCAGATGCCAACCAGAAGTTCATCACCAGCTCAGACCACTTTACCGAGCTCCAGTCCCAACTCCTTTTGGGATGGGAGTGGGGGACAGGTTAGGAGAACCCTTTTCACAAGTCTGGGCATAAGACAAACAGACCATGAACCATGGTAGGGTCAATAGGACTAGAAAGAAAATGATGAATAGGAAAAACGCTTGGAAGAATTCCCAGAACCTAGAGATAGAATGGCTATGGGGTAATAAAGGAGAGTCAAAGGTGATTCGGGATTTAACACTTGGTTCCTGGGATAATGTTACTGACACTCATGGGGAAGACTGGAAAGGACTGTGTTGGGGGAGCCATGTGATGCAGGGTTGAAGACTTGAACCTGGGGTGAGGGTGGAACATTTAAATGGAAAATTCAAAGTGTTTTTTTCTTACAGTTTCCTTCTCCTGCTGAACCAGCCCCACATTTCTCCCCCCACCTCCAACCAGGGCTTCCCACAATTGCACTGTCTCGGCTTGAGACAGACAGAAGTAGATAGAAGGGAAATTTTTTTTCTTCTTCACTGGCATAGGTCACTATCCCAACCCACAAAGAGCCATGGGTAGAATTTTTAAGAGCCTTTATATAGAGTTCTAGGCTCCTGAAAGTGTTTCTGATAGGTTTTTTTTAGAGGCAAGTAACAGGCAGAGATGTTTGACCCTGTCACCTTAGCCTTTCACGGGCAACACTGGACAGAGCATAAGACCTGAAGACAGAGTCATCCACTGCAAGGAGTTTCTCAGGGTCTCTTTCATAAATAAAACCTATGATGCTACGATTCTAGGAGCTAGATATTGGAGCTTCAAAAAGATTGCTGAAGACTTCAACAACCTCAAAATTTTGAATATCTGAAAACTTTTCTTTCCCTGAATTAGGACCCAGTGAGAATGTACTTCATGGATTTGGCCACAGGAAGGCAGCATACACAAACTCACCTTTTCTTTTTTTTTTTATATTTTATTTATTTATTTATTTATTTATTTTTTCACCTTTTCTTAAACCAGTCTGGAGTTGCCTTGCTCTTGAGTTCCCACTGTCATCACCTGGCACCAGACTCTCCACAATTCACACAGGTCCCCAGCCTTCACACTGCTGAACCTTCATCACCTCATTCCCATGTACAGGAAGACGGATGGGCCACCTGCTTGCTGACACCCTCTAAAAATCTTCCTCGCAGAGTGGTCGGTTAGTGCCTCGTCTTCCCCCATATGTCCTCTGCTAACTCCAGTTTACCCCATCTGACTTGCCTTGTCGCCCAAGCCCTAGCCAAGGTCTCCCTCGATACCTACTTGTATGTCTTCTCACTGCTTTGCAGACCGTGGCATTACCTGGTGCTGAGAACATGGCTGATCGGTGGACGTGATGAACAAGGCAGAGCTCCAGCAGTCGTGTTCGTGAGCTCCGTCAGGTGGGTTGTAAGTTACCCTGAGTGAGTGAGTGGGCCCCAGGCACAGAGATTCTGATTTTCAGTAGACCTGGAGTGGCATCCAGGTATCTGCTTTTTTTTTTTTTTTTGGCCGCGTTGCATGTGGGAGTTTAGTTCCCTGACCAGGGTTCGAACCTGTGTCCTCTGCACTGGAAGCTCAGAGTCTTAACCACTGGACTGCCAGGGAAGTCCCAGGTATCTGCATTTTAAAAGCTACAGGTAGTCCACTGATCATACTTGGAGGAACACTGATTTTCTGATTTTGTGGCCTTGGACATGTTAATCTTTTAATCTCGGTTTTCTTTTCAGAAAATGGAAAGAATTAAAGGAAACGTAAACATAGATGAAATGTAAACTGAGTGCTTCCTTAGCACAGTGGTTGGCATTTAGACATGCTCACCAAATGCTGGCTTTTCTTCTGGGGTGACCCGTCTGCTGAGTTTGGGGTGGGGGGTGAGAGAGTCTGGGGGTGAGTATAGTGTATGCAGGGCTGTCACATGTGGCTGCACAACACCAGGGGGCACCATCCTCAGAGATGTCTTTGTGAATAGCATCCTCTAGAACTGTGGGAGATCCCAATCCTTCACAGGATACAGAATGAAGAAGTTTGGGGTGAGGGCTCTGGAGAGGAGCTCTGAGGGTGTGGGGCAACACTGTGACACACACACCAGCTTTTTGACCTTATGCTAAGACCGGTTCACCTCCTACTCAGGAGAAAGTCTGGAATCTTTCTAGTGATAGGGAAAAGGGTTGCTAAGTGCCTTGACTCTCACTGCCCTGCTGGCCTGAGTGAAGAGGTAAACCAGCCTCTTGGTTTAGGCAACAAACCAAGTGGGCTGATGTAGAGATGGGGTGAGAAAGGCTGCCCAGTTTCTATGACTATTCTTGTGCCTCTGGTCCTGGTTGTTACAGCGCAGGGACCTGGTCCATGGCGTTCAGGCCCCTCGACCAGTTCTGCCAAAGCTCCTGGTGATATTCACCTGATTTCTGGTGCCCCCAAAAGGGCCTGGGCACTTTAGGACTTGAAGAGACCGGGAGGAACACTGATGCTGAGAGCGTGGCAGGCAGGTGAGTCTCCAGCGCTGAAACATACCTGGGGGCTAAGAGGAAACGCCAACCTCTAAGTGTGGCCTCCCAAAGTTTCCAAGTGGACAGGAAGAGAGAGGGAGGGGTGGTAGGAATGGGGGGCTCAACTGCTCACGGGGGGGCACAGAACGGCAGAAGACCCCACCTAGGGTCGGGGCGTGGCAGAGACGGCCCCCCATCTCTGGACACGTGCAGCTCCGGAAACTGGCGGCGGCGTCTATTTCAGAGTTTATGGTAAGAGGCTGGAGCGGCACACGCTCGGCACCGCAGACAACACACCCCACCCCTTAAGGAAGTGGGGAGGAGAGCAGCAGGGGTGTGGTTAAGTCGGAGGAGGAGAGGGGAAAACACAAACCTGTCAGCGCTGTTTCTCAGCGGAGGCCTCCGGAGCCGCCGCGCACCTCTTAAGAAGAACCTCTCACCTGCCGCCGCCCCGCAGCCCCTGGCCGAGCCGAGGAGCCGCCGCCGGGGTCGGCGCTTCGCTCCGTGTGAGTCCCCTCCCGCGATCGCAATCGGGGCTGAGCGCCCAGCCAGAAGGTGGAGGCTGGACGAGGCGGGAGGGTCGGGGTGACTCCGGGGTTGCGGGGACCCAGACGGGACCGGGAGCCGCGGGCCCAGAAGTGGGCGCTGCGGCGTGGGGCGCTCCCGGGGCCGGCGAGCCCTCCGCGGAGGGAGAGGGATTCTATTTTTGGAGTTAATTTGCGACGAAAGGGTGTTTTTCCCTCTTAGTTCTCTTATCAGACAGGGGAGGATGGGGGGGTGATGGGAGGGCACAGAAAGGCCGCCTGCCTCTAAAGGTCAGGCCAGAGAGCTTTCAGAATCCAACTTCTTCAACTCCTGCCTTAGAGCCTCTGCCGCTTCCTGCTTTGCCCCCTGCCGTGCCCTTCAGCTCGCCCACCCTGCTCACATTCCCACGCACACCCCACTGCGCTCCCCGCCCCCCAGAGGGCATCTTCTGAATCTAGCGCCGACTGGAAGCAAGCAGGGCTCTGCAGGGGGGTAGAAGCAGAACTCTGTGTGTGGGCGCGTGTGTGTGTGTGTGCGCGTGTGCGTGCGTGTGTGTGTGCGCATGTGCGTGTGTGCGTGTGTGTGTGTGTGTTGTGGGGACTAAAGTTAACGCTCGCTGCCACCCCGGGTCTTTGTGACATTACTTCGGAATGCCCCTAAAGGGTTAAGTTCTGTGCCGCCTTCTCCTCCTGTCAGGCTGTGCGTGGGCAAAGCCTTGGGTGGGTGAACAGGCAACATATGGGTGCTGTTCTGAGCCCACCGAGCCCCACCACCTGCCCTAAACCTCAGCCATCTGACACTTGCGTCTCCCCACACGCCAAGCTTGGAGCTCAATCCAATTAGGCTCCTCCAAGGGGTCGGGGCGGGGGAGAAGGAGAGCCGAATTTTGGACACACAGGGGGCATTCGCCAGGGGCGCTCAGAAACCAGAAGAGGAAGAGCTTTCCCCGACCCACAGCTGGACGTGAGCCCTCGGGGCAGTTGGTTCGAAAAGATCAGGGAAGGGGCACAAGGAGGCCCCTCCCTTGAGGGCAAGGAATGCAGGTGTGGACCTAACCCCAGCCTTTCACAACTCCTCTGGGGGAGGGCGAAGAGGAAGCAGAGACAAAAAAGTGCGTGAAGATGGAAGGAGGGAGGGAAGTAGTCACATGGAGAGACCAGCTCTGGCACGACACTCTGCCCTCATTCCTTCATTCAATAAGCATTGGCTGACTTCCTACCTGAGGCCAGGTGCTGGCGCTGGGCATGGGAGAC
The DNA here is from genome assembly GCF_028564815.1 of Eubalaena glacialis. NCBI lineage: Eukaryota > Metazoa > Chordata > Mammalia > Artiodactyla > Balaenidae > Eubalaena > Eubalaena glacialis. Next base: position 113,642,672 of record NC_083724.1, read on the forward strand.
CAGGGTGCGTGGGACCCAGCCCTGCGCGCCGAGCAGTGCCGTGGGCAGGGAAGGAACAGGTGCTGACCAGCCCAGGGCTGGGGGCTGTGGGTGGAGCCGGTCAGCGTGTCCCGGAAGGCTTCCTGGCAGAAGTGACTCTAAGTGGAGACCTGAAGGATTGGTAGAATTAGCCCGGGAGGGAAAAGGGGGGATGAACGGCATAGCGCACAGCAAGTGCTGAGACCTGAGGCCAGAAGCAGCGGAACGCACCCCGGAAACTGAAAGTAGCTCGGGGTGTTCAGCACGTGGAGAGTGCAGGGGCGAGTTGAAGCTGGAGAGGTGGGAGAGACAGCTCCAGAAGGGCCTGCTCTGGCTGCCATGGCAACTCCTGTCACTTGGGCCCTAGAGCCAGCAGCCTCCGACTTGACTCAAGGGTGCAGGGCTGCCAGATTTAGCAAATGAAAATACAGGACACTCATTTGAATTTCAGATAAGCAATGAATATTTGTCAAGTATAACTATGTCCCATGCAATCTTTGGGGCATACTTATACTAAGACATTATTCACTGTTTATCTGAAATTCAAAGTTAACTGGACATCTGGTATTTTATCCGGCACCTGTCCTCTAGGGGAAAGCTGAGGATGCTACAGTGCTGGGAAGTGAAGGGTAGCGTAGTGCCCAGGCACCACGGGAACAGTCTCAGGACATATTATCTTTTTTTTTTCTTTTTTTATTATTTTTTAAAATTTATTAATTTTTAATTAATTTTTATTGGAGTATAGCTGCTTTACAATGTTGTGTTAGTTTCTGCTGTACAGCAAAGTGAATCAGCTATACATATACTTATATCCCCTCTTTTTTGGATTTCCTCCCCATTTAGGTCACCGCAGAGCACTGAGTAGAGTTCCCTGTGCTATACAGTAGGTTCTCATTAGTTATCTATTTTATACATAGTATCAATAGTGTATATATGTGAATCCCAATCTCCCACTTCATCCCACCCCCGCTGCCCAGGACATATTATCTTGTAACCAATCCTCCTAGATTCCACTTTGGGGCTCCTTCACTGATTAAGCCTGTTATTTCTTAAAAACAAAAGAAAGACAATTCCTTGGTCTTTGGAGCCCAATGAACCTGGATTCAAATGCCAACGTGGCCACTTGCCTGCTATGAGGCCTTATGTAAACCACTTAACTCCTTGTAACCCCAGAATCTCTTTTCAGAAATGAGGATAAGAGTATCTGTTCGTTCAGGTTGTGGAGTGGATCCGTGGTAATGTATGTAAATTGCCCAGGGAGTGCTGAAGAAAAAGTGGTAGATACTAATCTTCATAGCACTTTCACAGGGGTAACCAAAGTAGCATCCCTGAAGTGCTTGGGGCTTGTTTATTTCTGTTTATATTTATTGAGCACTCAGAGGTCGCAGGGGAAGTACATGGTAGAGGTCCTTCTCCTAGTGAGAGAGTGGGTTAGCTCCTGAGCAGAAAGGGAGAGCTTGGGTCAGTTTTTCAGCTTTGTCATTGACTTGCTTCCCAGATGCCGTGGAAGACCCTGGGGAGGGGGGGTGGGCGGTAACTCAAAGTTGAATTAACTGAAAGGAAATGTGAATGAATTAGAAGGGAGAATCCAGGTAACACACCAAGCACAACTGACACAGACAAATGTACCATAAAATTTAGCTGTCAATATTCCCATTTTTAAAAGGAGTACCTTATTAGAACAATAGAGTTCAGGGGTAGAAGAAGTAAGGATGCCTTGTTTTGACTTTAATGGGGGCATTTATAAGAGCGAATTAGGGGGCCTCCTAGAAGGGAAGCTGGAGGGAGTTAAGAATTTGTTAAGAGAAAGAGGAAATGGAAAGTGTGTTTCCCTTGTGGGAACCACTGGGTTACAAATGGTCTCTCTTTCCAGTGGCAAGCATTTTGTCCCCAGTTCTTTAGAGCAGCATTTGCCAAACAGTGTTCAGAGAAACTCTCTGCCATGAGATAGTTACAGGTGTTGCACTGGTGAAACGTTCCAGTGAGCCCACTCTCGGAGATTTGTCCTGCGTATTCATATGATCAAGGCTATGGTCAGTTCCTCAGAAAAGACGCCTGTATCGCTGGACTTACTAGCATCCCCTAAATTTGACTATAGACCCCTTGTAGTGGGTTTGGGGGACACCTACTACCATCTCAGTGGAAATAGCACTCCACTCCTACTGACTGTTTATGTAGGTGCAGTCCTGGAACCAAGCAGATCTTTCTGCGGACATTATTCATCCCATAACTCTAACCTGGATTTAGTAGTGTCCAATTTACAGAAGATCTTCAGGGACCGAAGCCCCTGTCCCAGCATCACTCATCCCTCACAGACACAAACCCCCACTTGTGTCAGCCTAAATCTTCCTACCACAGTTCACACCCATTTCCCATTGTTCGGAGGACCCTGGAAAAGTATGTCTCTCAGCATGTAGCCCTCCAGGGTGTGGCAGTCATTCCATATGTTCTTACTATTGTTAAGGAAAGTACAATTGAGGCAGGGGAGGGGAGGAAGCGTCCCTTGGGTGAACCCCGAGTGGTAGGTGTCCTATTCCTACTTTTCTCCCTGCCCAGAAGGCTCATAGGCTCGGGACTCTGTGGCCCTGGCCTCCCAGATGAATGGATTTCTGAGGGGGCTGGAATAAAGAGGTCCTTGGGCAGAAAGGGTGGTAATTAACAGAAGTTCTTGCTGGCTCCCCGATCAAGAATTTCTCTTAGACTCTGGGCCAGTTCTAGGATAAAGAGAGAGTGGTGAGAGTCCCCGAAACATTAGCGTGGTTGGTGGTCCAGTGGTCCAGTGCCCGGACTTGGTCAGTCAGCCTGGGTTCCAGCTCTGGCTCTGGGACTCATTGTGTGACCTTGGCTAAGTCGTGTAGCCCTCTCTTCCTCATCTCTGAGATAATGACAGGGCTTTTTGTGAGGGTATACCAGGAGTAATATGCCAAATATCAACAGCCACTAAGGCGTGGGCAAGGATCTTACAGAACTGAGCCTGCTGTGCCAGTGGTCACGGGGAACCTGGGAGGTGGACGAGGCAGGCAGTCAGGGCCCTGGGGGGGACGTTTACAAGCTTGGATGGACTAGTCCAGTATTTTAATGTCCCAGATGGCCTTATGCACCAGCTTAATAACCTTGGCTGTACATAAGACAGTCAGTCCTTTTTCAGGCACACAATGAATGTAGCTCTCCTTGTCATTCTATTTCATACTTTGAGTTGATCTGAGCTGGTGGGGAAGGGCCATTTCCCGCCCCCCCCCCTCCCCGGGGAAAAAGGCCATGTTCTGAGAGGCAGAAGTGGGCTTCTCCTGTGCATCATGTACAAGACAGAATTTGCTTCTTGCCCCCAACCTGCATCCCCACACCCCGCCCCCAGTGCACTGTGTCTGTGACAGCCTGGCCTGATTAGCTCTGTAGCCAGCAAAGAGACTTTCTACTGCTGCCCACCAGACACTGGAGTCCGCATGGCCACTGAAGGCGCTCCGAGGGCTGACAGGCAGGGGAAAATGGTGGCTTCGGCTTCCGGGGTTCTAGGCACCCAGCACGAAGCTCTGAGCCATGCGAGGGGGCGGCGGTGGGGCAGGGCGCAGCTCTTTTGAGTCACTCTGCCGTTTCCCAAGGTATAATTATTACTCATGATGACGGTTTGATTAAGAGAGCAGGCTGGAGACTGTGTATTCCGATGCACTTTTTACCTAGACACGAGGGGTGGGTTGATAGGAGTGCAGGATTTTGTCTCCAAGTGACCCTCTAGGTGGGCTGCAGATGGGCTGCAGACCCCACCCAGCTCTTACCTTGCCCAGCACTAAAGGCAGCTGGTCAACGTGATTAGAACTAAGATCAACCACCACCAAGGCCGTGGAAGGGGAGCCTTCCCCTTTTCTATCCTGGTGACAGCTCACTAACATTTTCCTCCTCTCCCGTCACCTTCTTCCCTTTTATGTCCTGAAATCCACCCATGCAGAACCTGGCACCATCGCTCACTAGACAGGAGCGCAAAGGAATGTACTTGCCCAGAGTTTAGAGCTTGCTGCTGGGTTTAGTTCTTGACTCGTGGACTAGTCTCCCTTTCAATAGGCCAATTCTCCCAACAACTTTGAGGGCCCCAGGACCGCAGTCCCCGTGTTTCATGCCCTTTCCTTCTCTAAGGGTCTTCCAGCTGCCTCTCAGACTCCCCGGTTGTTGCAGTCCCACTGGGACACATGTGGGCCCATTGGGAATTCTGCCCTGAGTTCGGGTTTTGCTCTTCTGGGGGAGGTGTACCATTTCCCACCGGTGAGGGAACCGTCCTTCTTCTGGTCCCTGCCACTTGGAGCATCACGTGTTTTTCTGGTTTCTAAATAACTGTCAACTGTCTCGTCCTCCCCCACACCTAGCCTCAAGCACTCTCTTTGTTCTTCCGGAGCTTTGGGGGTGAGAACCCAGCTCCTCTGCCTGGCTCAGGTGTACATTCTCCCCACCCCCAGTTCCAGCTCCAGGCAGGTTACTAGAGATCTGATACTCCAGCACCTTCGAAGATGCTCTTACCGGCATCGGTTTACCTTTGGTCTGCTATATACACAGATGCTGGGCACGGAAACATGGCCATGTCCATTTAGGCAGTTGTGAGTGGCTGTCCCGAGCTGAAGTTCTCAAGCCCCCAGCTCAATGCTGGCAGATTGTCAGCCTGGGTGAGTGGACAGACGGTCAGGGGTCAGGAGACATGGCTTTGGTCTAGATTCTTCCAGTTGCTAGCTGTGTGACTTTGGGTAAGTCACTTCATTTTTCTCATTTGAAAATGAAGAAGTAGTACCACATCCCTGATAGGGTCGTTGAGAGAAACACTTGGCTTATGTGAAAATGCCTCATAAAACACCGCAGGGCAGGATCCCTGGAAAGATGAAGAGTTTGGGTCAGAAAGACGTGGGTTGAGTCTTAATCTGTCACTTTCTCCTTGGTTGACATTGCCTAGTTATGTAACCCCTCAGAGCCTGAGTTTTCTCACCTGTGACTCATTCTTGGCATTTGTTCAATATTTCTCCCCTCCTTCAGCCCCCTTGTCACTCAGAGTATATAATCTTTCCCTGCGTTTGAGGGACTGTATCTGTCCTCAACGAGTTTACAGTCTGCTTGGGGTTGTAATACATAAAGATAAATAACTGTAAGACAAGATGGGGACTTTTGGTGCCATAAAAGAGGCACCAATAAAGTGCTATATGAGGTCAGAGAACGGAGAGAATTCTTCTGTCTGGGTTGTCTGGGAATGCTTCTTGGAGGAAGGGGCATTTGGAAAAGCTCTCAAAGGATGTTTAGTGTATGGCCACGGAAACTTGGAACAGTTGTTGTGGTCAAAGAGTGTAAATAAAAGGGAGGTGGCGAGGCATGATTTGAATGACTCATTTTGGCTGGAGCCAAGAGTATCAAAGGGCAATTAAGTTAATGGTGGAAACTTACATAAGGCTCAAACATGGTGGCTGAAGGGTTTGGACATCATTCTGAAGGCTGTAGGGAGCCACTGGACTTTATTGTAAAGGCTGCAGAGAGCTCTTGAGATATGAACTTGGGTGAAGGGGGCATGATCAGATTTGGGCAGCAGTGTATAAAGTGCATCAGAGAGTAAAGAGCTTGACCTCAAAGGAGGGGCATGTGGGAGTCTCAAGAGTCTGGATAAATTCTGTAATCTGGGATGATCTGTGGGTCCTGGAGAATATCTGCTGGTCGATCAGAGGCTTCTATGTTCTCTGAGTTGAAATTGGTCCTTACGTGGATTTAAAAGATGTAGGGTTTATGGGAGCATCAAATTGTTTAGGTTATGTAAGTAATTTGTCATTCCCCTTAATCTTCTCCTTCCTCTGTGTTCTCAGTTCATATGTAAGCCCTTTCCCATGGACCTCATCTTTGGTAGCGATGCACTAAGTGTCAGCCTGTCTAGAGGTCTAATGGCAGCCTCTGTATGGCAGCCTCCTGGAGAGTCATGCACTTCAGTCTGCCGCCCCCTTATCCACCATCATCAGTTCAGACAACTCCTGGTCTCCCCCTCCTGTCTGACCCTCCTCCCTTGCTTCAGCTCTCCACTTCCAAGAATCTGTAAGAATAACTCTAAGAGTTTCCACCTGAGTAACTCATCTTCAATGTTACAAGTTGAAAACTAAACTCATCGTTTTCTTACACCAAACTGTCTCCTTCTGGCATCCCTCCTGTTCATGAAGTTGTAGTTCTCCTAGACACTCAGGTCAAAAACCTTGGAATTATCTTCCCTTTCTCTTCTGCTCTTATCTTACCCATCACTAATCCTGCAAATTCTTTCTTCATGCCTCTCATTCCTTCCCTCCCTTTTCCATGCCCCTACCCTAGTCTGACCCATATTACCCAATATCACCTGATGTTACCTAAGAGCCTCTCCTTATTTCTGGTTCCCTCAGAAGCTCCTGTGCCTCTAGGCAAATCCAGATCCCTTGCATTTACTGTTTAACGCCCTCTGTAATCTGACCTTCGTTTACCTTCTCTTCTTACTTCCCCATACTTTCCAAACTAAGCCCTTCACCCCAGCTAGCCTGGTCTGCCCACTGGTCTTCATCAAACCTCTGCCCAAGTCCTCTGTCCTGCCTGGACCACCTAGCCCCTTCCACCTTCTTCAATCAGACTCCTCCCTCAGGCTCAGATCAAGCCCCTCCCATTCTTTTGTTCTTCTTCCAAACTCCCTCAAATTCCAAGGATTGGGGATTCCATGTGCCTCCTTCTTTACATACTCGTGCCTGGCTCCCCAGGGCCAGATGCGATCTTCCTCATTCCCTGTGCTGGGCTTCACAGCAGCCAGTTGCAACAGAGCAGGACCGCATTCTCCCCCAGGGTCAGGATGCTATCCTGGCCTCTCGGGGCATGTGAAGGTTTCTTAGAGCCCAGAGAGAGGGAGTGGGTGATTTAGAGCAGGAGCTTGATAATCCCTTTGCTGAGCTACTCTGGTGTCTAACCCATTGGATCCTTGCCTTCTTTTCCCCCCTCATCCTCCTGCTTATGGAGCCCATTCTGGCCAGGCTGAATGACAGGAGAAAAACAGGGAGTAGGAAAAAAGGCAGGGAGCCTTGGTAGAGGGTGAAGTCGCTTTGGGGATACAGGAGAGAGATTTGCAAGGCAGAGGTTGGCAGTTTTTAGTGACCTGGACTTCCACCCACCTGTGCACAGGCTTGCCGTGGTGGCTGCACTCTGAGCTGTCCAGAGGGTGGCCCTCCGTTGTCCCCAGAGTGACCTCTGAACCTTCTCCCTCTTTCTTTACCTGATTCTCTCTCTGTCTAGTAAAACCCTTCCTGTACCTGTTTGCTAAACGCTTAGCTGCCAACCTGTGTTCACTCCCAGGGAGAGGTGTGGCGACAGAGAGAGCGCTACCTAGGGAGCAGACCAGGAAGTCACTGCTCTGTCACCTCCCTGCCATGTAACCTTGGGTGAGTCACCTGGGTGGGCCAGTTCAAGCCTCAGTGTTTCCATTTGTACTTACAGTAATGGGGTTTGGGACTTCTTAACTAGAGGAGAACTTTCTTCAACATGGATCTTAGGTTAAAGCCCAGTGTGTAAACCAGGGTAAAGTAGATCTTGCCAGGGTTGAAGCGAGGAGGGCAGGTGCCTGCCAGGCCCTCTGCCCTTTCCACAGTGACCCCTGGGCCCTCCTGCCTCGCGGGGAGACCAGATCATCTGGGATCCTCTCCAGGCCTCCAATTCTTGAAGTCCTCATTGTTTATGTGTCTAAACACACATACACTGGAGAATGGGTCTCGATGCAAGTGGATTCAGTGAAGAATGATCTCAAAGTAAGGAATACAACCTGGGGCATGACGTGTGTATGTGCAAGGGGTGAGGGGGGATTGCATACATGAGCGCCCTGGGAGAAGATGCATAATTTTCACCTCTGAGCAAATGCACATGTTTACGGGAAGAAAGTCCAAAGCTTTCATCTGAGCTCCAAGGAAGTTACGACCCCACCAAATATTAAGAATGACCCACAGGTTTCGTAATCAATTTTACAAACTTTTCATAGAAATGACCTCAAACTTAAGCTCCATTTTAACTCGGTTGAACTAGGCTGTAAGCTCTGTTGAGGTCAGAACCGTGTCTATACTGAGAGTCAGAGGGACAGATGGTGCCTGACAGTCGACATCTGATATATACACGTGTGCCTCCTGATAAGGAGGATTGTGTAAAAAACAGCTAATGTAAATTTGTAAACATTTCAAAATATTTAATATGATTTTAGCGACGCACGTTTTAAATCACATACTATATAAAATAATACATTACATTTAAAATATGGCTTTTCCCCAACTCTCCCTGTTTATGAAACAGCCGACACCTGACTCACGTCTTGACATCAGCGTCCTTCTCATCGCTAGCACCCCTTTTTGAATCATCTGTGTTCTGGCTTATATCATCGTCCCTACAGTCTAAAGAGAGTTTGCTATTTCTTATTAACCCAGCAAGTGTTGATTTATATTTTTTAATAACAGCTTTTTGGAGATAGAATTCACATACCATAAAATTCATCCTTTTAAAATGTGCAGTCCTGTGAATTTTGGTATCTTCACAGAGTTGTGCAACCATCACCACTATCTAATTGCAGGATTTTTTTTTTAATCACTCCGTAAGAAACCTCGGCCCATTAGCCGTCACTCCTCATTCTCCCCTCCCCCCAGTCCCTGGCAACCACTAATCTACCTTCTGATTTTTGGATTTGTTTATTCTGGACATTTCATATAAATGGAATCATGCAACATTGTGGGTCTTTTTGTGACTGACTTCTTTTTTTTTTTTTTTTAAATGAACCCTTGTTTTTTTTTTTTTGTTTGTTTGTTTTTAAATTTTATTTATTTATGGCTGCGTTGGGTCTTCGTTTCTGTGCGAGGGCTTCCTCTAGTTGCGGCAAGTGGGGGCCACTCTTCATCGCGATGCGCAGGCCTCTCACTATCGCGGCCTCTCTTGTTGCGGAGCACAGGCTCCAGACGCGCAGGCTCAGTAATTGTGGCTCACGGGCCTAGTCGCTCCGCGGCATGTGGGATCTTCCCAGACCAGGGCTCGAACCCGTGTCCCCTGCATTGGCAGGCAGATTCTCAACCACTGCGCCACCAGGGAAGCCCTGTGACTGACTTCTTAACGCAATGTTTTTAAAGTTTATCCATGTTGTAGCATGTATTGGTTGGTCCTTCATTCCTTTATATTGCCAATTAATATTCCATTGTTATGTATAGTCCACATTTTGTTTAACCATTCATTAGTTGATGAACACTTGAGTTGTTTCTACTTTTTGACCATTATGAGTAATGCTGCTAGGAACATTCATGTACAAGTTTTTGCACAGGCATATGTTTTCATTTCTCTTAGTTACATACCTAGCAGTAGAATTGCTGGCTCATGTGATAACTATGTTTACCATTTTGAGTAATGGCCAAACTGCTTTCCATAGCAGCTGCACCATTTTACAGTCCCGTCAGCGATGTGTGATCATTCCCATTCTCGTTAACACATGTTACTGTCTGTAATTTTGATTTTAGCCAACCTAGTGGCCATGAAGTGGTACCTTGTCGTGGTTTTCACTTGTATTTCCCTAATGACTGATGATATTGAGCATCTTTTCATGTACTTATTGGCCATTCATATGTCACTTTGGAAAAATGTTTAATCAAATCCTTTAGAAGGTATTTCCTTTTGATGTCTACAGTATAACTACTTAGTGCATTGCTTTTTGAAAAATGATCTTTTACAAAGTTCAGCACTTATAATTGTGAGGCTATGCCCCCAAGCAAAGTTACTGAATCTATATTATAGTACCGTGCTTCCTTTCTTAAAAAAACAATTCTATCAGGTGACCTTTGTAAGCAGCCCAAACTAGCATTTATTGTAGTGATGTCGGGCTAATTAATATATTTTCCCAGGCCATATATTTTTGTTCAAAATAGGGTGATCGTGAGAGCAGCCCATAAAATGAAAGATTCTATAAAGGCTAGAATGTAAGCTTCCTATTTTGTGACAGATAATTTGGGGAGGGGAAGAGCATATATGATATTGAAAATAGATGGATGGATGGACGAATAACTTTAGGAATAAATGAATGAATGAATGAACAAAGGAAGGAGTGCAAGCTGGTGAGACAGTCAATCAAGCAGCCACGCCGATCTGTCCCTTTTTATTTCCTCTTTATTCCCATGGAGAAAACCAGCACTGGTCTTTCATTTAGACTCTGTAGAACCATATGTAAATTATTTAAAAAACATACTTGTAGTTACAAGTTGGAAACAAGATACTATATTTTCTGTTGTCTGGACAGTCTTTATTATCTTCTTTAAAATGGGAGAACCAGAGTCTGCCCAGTTTCTGGAAGTGGTTGAGAAACCCAAAGACCACATAACATGACTGCACGGTTGAGGGTTATAAATTGCTGGAGCGGGACTTTTAGGGATATGACGTGGTACAAGGCTTTTCTTGGGTTTGCCCCATTCAGGCCTCGAGTCCACTGCTACCCTTCCCACTAGCGTGAGGACTCGGGGTATCTGGCACTGGAGGCCTTTCCCCCTCCCTTCTTGGGAGTGGGACAGTCTGACCATCTCAGAAACCACACTCCCTAGTGATTCACCAGTAAATTCCTCCGAGAGAGACTGCCCCTTCCATACTTCCCCTCCAGTCTTCTCTTAAGAAGACACATGTGAGCTGGAGAACAGCACTGCTGAGTTTGGGGTAAGAGTGAGGAAAGGGAAGATGAAGATTGGCGGGCAAGAGGACCAGAGTGGAAGCTGTGGCCAGAGGTGTGAAGAAGTGACAGACATGGACAAAAGCTCGAGAGGTGGCTTTTAGAGGCCCAGACCCTGGAGGGGGAATAAGTGACGGATGAGACTCCTCTTTAGAAAGACCTTCACCGCAGTCACAGAGCGGGGAGCCACACTGTGGCCTGTTTGGGAAGCTGTGAACAGCTCAGGGAGGCTGGACCCAGCACGGTCATCACGGTTCCACCGGAGCGTGTATGTTTGGAGTTGGGGGTCGGGGAGCGAGGGACGGTGAAGGGAAGCCTTGGTGGGGGCTGGACCCCTTCCTTCATGGGTGGTGGTCCGTAAGGGAAGTAAGGGGACACGTCTGGTATATCAGGCAAAGTCTGAGTCCCTTCCCACCACTTGAATGCGTTCCTAGGCGGGGTCCCAGCATTCTCCAGTGATGGTAACAGCTAGCCCTTCCTCCTGTGCCATGACGGCATTGAGTCTAAGCTGTCCCCACCACCACTCATGTGAATGTTTCTCTTGGTATTAAACCTCTGCAAGGAAGGAGAGTCTGTATTCTTCTTCCTTGAAGTGCTGTTTCCTTCTTTAAGGATGTGGGAACAGTGGCTGTGATGTGGTGAATCTGAAGTCCAGCTCTGCATCACTTAGCACCTCCCTTGGGCCAGGTGCTGGGCGAGGTGCTGGGGATACTAAGGTGAATAAGAGACCATCCTCAAGATGAAAGAGCCACAGTAACACCAGATGTGCTGTGAGAGGATGGCCAAACACCGTACAGGCACAAAGCCCAGAGCTACCAACGTTACCGGGGGAGGCTGACAAGGCTTTACTGACGAGGTGATGCTGGGAAGGGTTTTGAAGAATGGATAGGAGTGTGTTATGCAGAGAAAGGGCAGGGAGGTGCCCTACCAGGCACAGAGCACAGCATATTTAAAGATAAGGCATCAAAGAGTGTGGCCTGTTTGGGAAGCTGTGAACAGCTCAGGGAGGCTGGATCTGGCAGAACGGTTGTGGGAATAAAGCTGGAAGGATGCAGAGAGACCGTTTATCATGGTCACTTGGTCCTGGACTTTGTTCTCTAGCAACAGGAAGTGACAGGATAGATAAGAGAGCATATCTATAGGATGTGTAGCTATAGGAGTATTTAAGCAGGGAAGAGAGTCAGATTTTTGTTTTGGAAAAGAGAACTCTGGCCCCGGGTCAGAGCATCTTTTGTGCCAAACACAGAGAAGGGTTTGGCTCGGAGACCTGTAGACAGGCATTTCTGGGGTGTGGCCAAGGGCTGCCAGCAGTGTCATGCCAAAGGCCCGGAGTTCCTGTCATCAGCTTGGGTGTCGCAGCTACCCACACTGCTGGCTGGCCAGAGAGGGGTGTGGTGAGGGCTGGCCCCGAGGAACAGCCTACTTCCTGTTTCCTTCCCCTGGACATCCACGTGCAGTGAGGAGGGGGCAGAGAGGACAGAGAGGGGCTTGGCCAGGGCAACGAGAACCGACCTGCCTTCAGTGGGGAAGTATGGTGGGGGAGACAGCGTTCAAACTACAGGAACGGGGACTCTAGGGAGAGGACGCCTGCTGCAAAGCAGGGGGCCAGCCAGGCATCCTTTCTTGCCCCACCAGTTGGAATAGGGTATCCCACAGATATTACGGGATGTACAGGACATTCAGGACCAGAAGACTCTGGTGGAGGGAAAGGGACTTGGTACAGGACAGCAGCTCATACCCCGCCTTCCCCGAGCCCCCCACCTCCCCCGAGCCCCCCTCCTCCCAGAGCTCTTGGCTGTACCATCCACTTATGCCAGGCACATGTTATCCTGAGATAAATTTATTTTTCACAAGTACATGCCTTGCTCAATGGAATGGGGTAAGGCGGGGACCTTGTTTCATGCCCCTATGTCTCCCGATCCTATTCCAGCAAATGTCAGGATACGAAACTTTTGCTCAGGAGACATTTGTTCGGATGGAGGAGGTTTTGGGGAAAAGAGCTGAGGAAAAAGTGCTAATTTAGAGATGGTCTCCAATGCCTGTGAAAATGAGGGGCACTGGAAGGATTCAAATAAAACGAGATATAAAAATCTCATCAGCTGCTGAAAGAGACGAGTGGGCAGAGGACTTCCTGACCCCAGGACGCATGCACTTTGGAGAACTTTCAGGGCAGAAGCGATCAACATCCTCCAGCATAGCTGACAGTGGTGCTTCTCCACTGCCAGTGCCTCCAGAATCAGCTGGAGGGCTTTCGAAAGCACAGATTACTGGGCTCCAACTTCCTTTGCATTTCTGACAGGTTTACAGATGATGGTAATGCTGGCGGTCCAAGGACCACACTTTGTGTAGCACGGATTCCATTACTTGGGGTGTGTATTAGAGACCCTGGGAGCTCCTGTGTCTGTCTGCAGTCAGACCCAGGCAGGCATCTCTTCCTTTTCTGGCTTTGCTCTGTTTTGTCCTTAACGCTCCCAGAACGGTTCCGATGCCCACCCTGGTTGAAATACCCACCGTGTCTCCATGGACTTCGACGTGGAGCCCTTCCCCTCCGCACCCTCAGGCTGGCTTCATCTCACCATCCTCTCTGTCCCCAAAGCCATCTTCCTGACCCTGATAGCACTTTCCTCCTGCCTTATTTTGTCATTTATTATGTGTGTGCCCTCTGTCTGAGTCAGCACAGGCTGCCATAACAAAGTCGACCGGGTGGCTTAAACAGCAGTCATTTATTTTCTCACAGGTCTGGAGGCTGGGAGTCTGAAGTCAGGCTGCCAGCACGGTCAGTTTCTGGTGAGGGCTCTCTTCCTGGTTTGGAGATGGTCACCTTCTTGCCGTGTCCTCTCACGCCTTTTCTTTGGTGGGTGTGTGTGTGTACGAGAGAGAGAGAGAGAGAGAGAGAGAGAGAGAGAGAGAAGGGGGGGGTGGGGAGAGGGAGAGAGGGAGCATGCTCTGGTTTCTCTTCCTCTTCTTATAAGGACACTAACTCTATCCAATCAGGGCCCACACTTATGACCTCATTTAACCATAATTACTTCCTTAAACGCCTTATTTCCACGTACAGTCCCATTAGTGATTAGGGCTTCCACATATGGATGGGGGGGGCACAAAAACATTGAGACCATAACATCATCTTTCCCAATTAGACTATAAACCTTGGAGGTCACAGGCATGGTGCCCATGTCCCCTTCAATGGGTCTGTGGAGGACCAGTTCAATCCATGTCTGCTGAATCACAATGAGTGTCTGAAAGAAACCAAAACAAACCAAGACCTGTTTACTTTGGCCCTCACTGGCCCCCGGTTCTTGAAATGTATCCACAAAGGCTGAGGTGATGGAGAAGAGAAGGCGTTTGCTGAACCCCGTCCGTGAGATAAAGGGGCCGAGTGCTAGCATTGTCGATGGGCTTATCAGCCTCAAAAATAATTTGATTACTAATCTGTGTCACTCAGGGAACTACCATCCCCAGAGCTGTATTAAGAATGTTTTCCTCGGGCAAAAAATGTGCCGTCTTTGGCATCCAAGTCAGCCTCAGAAATTTCATTTTATGATCGATCCTTCTTCTTCTTCTCTCTCTCTCTCTCTTTTTTTTTTTTGGCTCTTTCCTATACTTCCTCCAGATCTCTCACTTGACATATAGCCAACCCTCACTCTGCCCTCTCAACACTCAAAAAACTTCCAAACATAGTTGCTTTCCCCCAACACTGTCTTGCAGTTCTTGCTAAGAGAACTCATTCCTCTCAAATGAGGCCACTGAGGTTCCCCAGGCTGATGGTCTCCCTGACCTGAGGACCCCATGAGAATCACAGAAGCCCCAGGTGACCCAGATACATCTCTGATGACCACTGCCCTTCGCTGTTTATTTACAACTGTCTGATGACAAGGTGAGCAGGAGGAGACCACAGTTTGCAGGAGGCACTCTCGGTAACCCCTTCCCAAGCTCAATTTTCATTAACCTCGTCCCCTGCCTTCTGGCCTCCTCTCCTCTTTTTTTTTTTTTTTTGTTCCTCTGAGTGCCGTGACTAAGGGAAAATGGCCTAAGGTTGGAGAATGGGCTCCTGGACTCTGTTCTCGACAGTCTTTCACTTCTCAGGAAAATGGCAAGCACATCAGCTGCCTTGTTTGTGTGCCATCCCGTCCCCCGCCCCCCGATTCCACATCCTCCCCTCCCCAGTACAAGCTTGGGCCTGACATTATTGCTCCTTAAATATGGAGCAGTCGAGTTTCCCAGAGGAGGCAGCGGTACAGCCAGCTCGCACACAAACAATGACAGTCCATCAGCAGGCAGCAAGGTCAACGGGGAGAAGCAGTGCTTAGGATCCTGCGCCCAAGGTGTGGCTCCTTATTCCCCAGCCACGTGACCTCAAGCACTTTCTCAACCCAGTGATCCTCAGCTTTCCTACCAGCCAAACAGTGATAATGGTAGTGCTTTCCTTAAAGAGATACTGCAGAGATTAAAGAGAGATAATATGTCTATGTATGTAAAGCACTTAGCATGGTTGCAGTGCACAAAATAAGTACTCGATTCATTCAGCAGTTACTCTTATCAATGGCATCTATTATTAGAAGACAGAAGTATGTGTAACTGAAGTGTCGCCCGGGGCCCCTGCCTCTCATCTGTGTGGTCACGCTTGGCAGAAATCCCAGCTCCACAGCTTACGGCAGCCAGAGGCTCTGCCCTGTGATCTCTGCCAGTTCTAGACTCACTTCCTTGTGCTTCTGGTCACATCTGTGCTGTCAGATCTCGTTCTGTCACATCACCCCAAGGCACAGAACTCAGCCCCTTCCCCAATTCCCTACACACGGATCCTACAACATTCTGTTCATTCTCTGGTCTGCCCCCACCCCCACCCCTTGCTTTCCTTTTCTCCCTCCTTTCCCAGGACAATGAACAAATTGTACCTGCCCAGTTTCCTTGAGCCTCATCTCCTAGCTGCTGTGATTTAGTGGAGTGTTACGTTCGTCCATTTGGGCTGCTATAACAAAATACCGTAGATTGGCTTATCAACAGCAGAAATTTATTTCTCACAGTTCTGTTGGCTGGAAGTCCAAGATCAAGGCACCAGCAGATTCTGTGTCTCGTGAGGACCTGCTTTCTGGTTCATAAACAAACTTCTCCCTGTGTCCTCACATGGTGGAAGGGGCAAGGGATCTCTCTGGGGTTTTTTTATGAGGGCACTAACCCCATTCATGAAGGCCCCACCTTCATAAGCTAATCACCTCCCACCTCCTCCTAATACCATCATCTTGGGTGTTAGGATTTCAACATATGAATTTGGGAGGACACAAACATTCAGACCATAGCAGGCATCTTTCTAAATAACTACAGTTTTATTCCTGGAGGAATTCTGTTACCCTCTCCTAAGGGAGTAGAGATCTCATCATTCTGTACACGTGTTTAAACAAAGATGCTGCTACATCCTGGGGGCAGGACCGCCCAAGTTGACATCTGGGGAGCCCGAATGGTGAACAAGGCCAAGGGGGGGCAGCTGCCCACGACTGGGAGCAAAGCGGCTGGAGAACAGAGGTTGTGGGAACAGTTTGCCCCTGTGAAGGCAAACTGAGCCAGGTTGGGGTTTTTACTGCTCGTGAATGGAAGCAGCTGCTTTCCTCAGACTGCAGACCCGATGTTCTGGTGATGGGACTTGTTAACCACCACAATGACTTCCTGATCAAACAAGCTGACGAGAGATAAACTCTATTACATATGGTTGAGTCAGACATGAAAAACAAGCAAAACCTAAGACAGGGTTGATGCATCCATGGGCAGGTGAGTCAAATGAAAGTGTACAAACAGCTATCATGGAGGGTCCAGGAGCTCATGACCTTGGAGGCCTCAGCAAGGGCTCTGGGATGCGGTGCGGAAGTTTGAGAAGCAGAAGAAGCTCAGACCACTGGCTCCTGAAGGACTGAGCCTCTCCCCCTCACCCTGCCGGGGGGCTCCAAACTCCTAGTCCCCCAAAGTGCTATTCGCTTCTCACACCTTTGCCAGAAGCGCTGTTTCATCTACCCAGAAGCTCCTCACCCCCTCTTGCCTCATCACTCTTCTTCTTCTTCTTCTTTTTTAATGGCATATTTATTTATTTATTTTTTAGGTTTTAAAAAAATATTTATTTATTTAATTTATTTATTTTATTGGCTGTGTTGGGTCTTAGTTGCGGCACGCAGGATCTTTTTGTTGCGGCGTGGGCTTTTTGTCGTGGCGCTTGGGCTTCTCTCTAGTTGTGGCGCGTGGGCTCCAGGGCGTGTGGGCTCTGTAGTTTGCAGCATGCGGGCTCTCTAGTTGAGGCTCCTGCAGGCTCAGTTGCCCTGTGGCATGTGGATCTCAGTTCCCTGACCAGGGATCGAACCCGTGTCCCCTGCATTGTAAGGCAGATTCTTTACCACTGGACCACGAGGGAAGTCCTGCCTCATCACTCTTCTTATTTGCCCTTTAAAATCCTCCTCAGCTTTCTACACCACCAACCCTGAGGGGCCTTCCTGATTTCCTCTTACCTGTAGTCAGAGTGAGCGGCCCTGTTCTCGCTGGTCTTCCAGCTCACGGCCTTGGGTGACAATGGTCAACCCCTTCCTTCCGACTTTCAGCGAGCCCTGTAAAGCAGTCTCACCTGTTTTCAAATCCACTCTCTGCCCTCTCTAGTGGCTTCAAGTGTCTGGAACACAGTAAGTTCTCCACATATCTTTTAGAAATCCATTCAGTGCGATTCTGAAATTCAGGAGGACCTGCTTCAGCTGCAAGTCTGGTCACTGAAGACCACAGTTTGTATCACAGGTAGTTTGCCCTCTTGGAGTTTCCATTTCCCATTCACGGGTGGGGAAGAAAGAGCTCAAGAAGGAGGTTCTGTGGCTCCTTATTTTTACTCTACTCTTATAGAACTGCTTGCTTTCCGATCACCATGTTGCTATGAGTAATGGGGAAAGTGACAGAAAAGTGGAGCATCTGAAGGACCAGAGATGGCCCCACTGAACAGAGCATTATTTCGGGAAGGAGCGGGTAGACTGCTGAAGTCTTGTCAGCCAAACTCGTGGAGAAAGCTCTTCTCTCTTGAGCACCTGTGGGATATGCCTCACCCAGAGAACTCATCATTGTTGGAAAACTCTTATTGCTAGAAGGTTCTTCCTTTCATTGAGCTGAACTCTCTCTGAAACTCACCCCCACCAGTGCTAGAACTGCTCTCTGCAACAGCCGCAAATAATGACTGTATTTCCATATGACAGCCCTGAAAGATAGGGGCCACCCATCCCATGATTCTCTGATCTAGGCTTCACATAAAGAACTGTTTCCCCTCTTCCTCTCGTCCCCTGCCTTTCTGGCTCTCCGCTTCTGCATAACTGATTTTGTTGCCATCTTGAAACGTTGAGGCCAGCAGTAGACACTAACACTCCACAAGAAACAAGACCTTTTAGCTGATTCCAGCCTCTTCATCACAGTGGGCTGCTGTCCTTCCCCTCTCCAAATGGGCCTTCTGTTTTGAAGTATCCTAATTAAAGTTATTAAGTAAAACTTATCTACAATCCCATTAAGTTTGAATTTCTCGGCCTGGCTTTCCCAGAACTCCTCTCAGTTTGCCTCTGGTCCACTCTCACAGCCTTGCTTCTCATCATCCTTGTATTAGTCAGCTCAGCTGCTGTAACAAATACCACTGACTGGGTACTCTGTGACAGTTCTGGAGGCTGAAAGTCTAAGATCAAGTGTTGGCAAGATTGGTTTCTTCTGAGGCCTCCCTCCTTGACTTATAGATGACCACCTTCTCCTGTATCTTCACATGGTCCTCCCTCTGTTCATGTCCTTGTCCTAATTTTCTCTTCTTATAGGGACACCAGTCATATTGATGAGGGCCCACCCTGATGACCTCATTTTACCTTAATTACCTCTTTAAAGGTCCTAGCTCCAAATACAGTCACATTCTGAAGTACTGGGGGTTAGGACAGTAACATGTGAATTTGGGAGGGGACACAATTCAGCCCATAACATTCCATCTTACCGTTTTCTAGTTAAGCTGGTTTGACCCAGTCTTCTCAGAACACATCCTTTATTTTCTTCTCTCCTGCCTTTGTTCCTACTGTCTCTTGCCCTGCCTCCCCTGCTTCTCTTTCAAGGCCACTTTTCCAAGAAGCTGTCATGCCAAGTGGTTGTTCAGTCTGTGTAGACACTCCCAGAGATGGAGAATTCCCTTTCTCCTCTGAGCCAGCCCATTCTGCTCGCTTCAGCAGCTTTCTACACTAGCAACGTGGACCTAGAAAGGCCTCAAGCTTCACAAATGGAAGGTGCTTTTCCTTCCAATTCAGATAAAATGATCTCCAAATGAATAAATTATCTCTAGATACAATGAGAACTGAGTAGCATATGGGGAAAAAGTCTGAAATATTCCAGGAGTTGGAAACTATTGAGACTAGATGCCTGAGAGCTGTCTACTCTGAGATACTGTCCTTGAGGTAAGACTTAAACAGAATTCGGTCCTCTTCCTATATGGTGAGTACTCAAGTCTCTTACTTCGTTCCCCGCAATTCAGAATCTTGCAGCCTCTCCCACGTTCCCTCTGCAAGACAGGGCTCTCCCAAACTTCACCTGCCAAGACGCCTCAGTCAAAGCAAAACCCACAGAGCCTGCTCCTCTTTCCACTCCACTCTGCAGCTCTTCCCCAGCATGTACACCCTCCAACACACACCTCCTAGAGCTTCAGCCTTGCACATCGGCTTAATGCTGTTGCTTAGCAACCAGTAGGGGAAGTGTGATCACACCTCCCAGCACTGTCCACGGAGCACTGCAGACAATACAAACAGTTCCCTGGTTTCTCTCTGCAACTAGAGGAAGGTAACTGTCAGGGGTGGCCAGCATCATGCTCCAGAGATATTGGCTCTTCCCCCGGGGGCCCAAATTGGTTGCTGCTTCGCGCTTACTTGGCATTGGGTAATGTCTCTGTGGAGGCGGCTGGGTAGGTGGTTCTTGCAGGGCCGGATCTCTCTGCTTGCACTTGTTCTCAGGATGCCTGTGATGCAGTTAGGGCAGCTTGCAGAATCCTCTCTGTTCCCACGCAACCCTGCCCTGCACCAAGCCCGCGTCCTCCCGCCCCCAGCCTCTGCGTTCCCCTCACTCTCTTCCATTTGAAGGTTGTTCTTCAATGTTCTGGCACTGCCCTGTCCCCACCCCACCCCCCTGCAGCCCTCTTGTTCTTCTAGCCCCTGGTCCCTCTGTCTCTCAGATGCTCCTCCTTGTGGCTGGACAGCCCCCAGGTCCTCAGGTCAGCCATGCCCCTCCCCTTCCTGATGTTCTTTACATCCCAGCCTCAGGCCACTGGGCCAGACACCACACAGTGGACTGAGGTCCACCTCCTGCCCTCTATTGGTGTCCTGATCAGAAACCTGATCGTTGTGACTTGGAATTCCCAGGTGTCGTGTAGCATGAAAGAGTAGAGAAGGCAAGAGAGTCTGGAGTCTGAAGACGTATATTCCAATTCCAGATTCCTTTTTTCCCCCTTGATTCTACGATTTAGGTCAAGTTTCTTTAACCACTCTAAGCCTTTGTTTTCTAAGGGGATTGGAATCTTTGCCTCACTGGGCTATGATGACAATCATGCGAAGTAACATAGAAAGAGCGCAGCAAGATACATCGCATACAGTCGGAGAACTCTGACTATTTCCTTCCTCTCCTTCCATCTCTACCTCTTTATTCATCTTTCGGAAGCTGCTCTTCCTCAAGTGAAAACCAGTTTTCTGGTTGGATTCTCAAGAGGTGGTGCTATGCAACGACAAGGACACGGGACTGGGAGGGAAAGGACCAACTCCAGGTCTCCCAGGCAGTTCCTCTGATCTTGGGTCTTGCACTAGACAGCCCTGAGATTCCTTCTGTTCACTTGCAAAATGGAGCTGGGAACATCTGTGTTGTCGAACGCACAGAGCTGCTGTAAAGCTCAAGGAAATAATATGTGTCAATATCCTCCACACATTTCAAAGTCTTTTACAAATTTTAGAGATAAGAATTATCTGGGACAACCTTGGTCCCATTTCCCTCCCTGTAGAATGAGTTAGATTCAAAAATGTCTAAAGCCCCCTTAAGTGCGAAAATTGTGGCAAAGTGAGAGATGACAGTCACTTGCCCTCCAAAGGCCTCCGTGGAGAGAACCGAATCCTTCTTCAGAGAGTGTATTTGTCTTGTGGCCCAAAGAATAGATTCTACTCCCTCATCCCTGGGCCCCATGACCAAGATGGCTGGTTATTATCTAGTACTAGAGGCTTTTTCTAGTTCTGGTTTGGAAGTGTATAGAGCTGTGTCCTTTCAGTAAGGAAAACAAATGAGTCAGAACATTGCCTGATCACTGGGGAAGTGATCACTGGTGGAGGTGTTTGGACGGATGTCATGGAGACTTCTGTGGTGGTTCTGTGTTTAATAGTGGACTGAAAAAGTGGAATTTGCAAATGGAGTATACCTGAGGCCAGAGATATTAAAGTAGTTTAATATCAGTAGTTTACAGTAAGTTAAATAAATAAAAGTGTGACCAACCGATAGAATTTGGATGTTATTGAAATCTTGAAGCTTGGGAGTCTGGCCTAGGATGAACGAACATTCCAGAGCATTTGTATTCTCTTCCGTGAGACTTCCCCCAGGCAGGTACAGGGACTCCATATAAGGAGGATCCCAACAGGAAATATGGACACTGTGGGCAGCCCTCAAAGCTCTGGCTTTGCTTGGAAGATCTATTTCCAAGCCCTTCACTCAGGGCCTTTACTGCTACCCATCCTCCAATCCCATGGCTTCAGGGGAGAGATGAATAAATACATTAAAAAGTTGGGAACTCCTGCTTCGTAATAAAGTTGCAAGGGGTCGGATACAGCACAAGTGTCAATGGTTAACCACATTACCACTAACTTTTCAAAAACATAGGTATTTGGTGGGGGAGTTTCAGGGGGACACTTAATCTTTGTTATGACTGGATGCATGGAATAATTAGTCATAGAATCAGAGAATGTTAAGCTGGAAGGGACCTTGGCCATCACCCAGTGCAACCCTTTTGTTAATAAATGAGACAAGAGTCTCCAACGTGTAAACAGTGCTTAATTTGGAAATGTGGAAATGTGGGTGACTACCATTTTCTAGTTTTTTACTTTTCAAATAAAAATATTAAAATGAGAAAACAGGAAAGTGACTTGCCTAAGGCCCCGTAGCAGTGTAGGGACAGAAGCTGCCGAGCCCCCAAATCTGTTGACTTTTGTTCCTCTGCTTGTCCCTGGGGGATTCCATCCGGGTCTAGACCTGGGTTTGCAAAAAGATCTTTTACAGTAAGAGTGGAATCGTGCTGCCAATGAGTCTTCACAGTTTAAAACTTAACTTTAAATTACCAGCATTTTCCAATTTTCAGGTGAATCTCATAAACATTTTCTTTTGAATACAACGGGGCCTTACTGTAGGGGGAATGTTAAAAGTAACATGTCAGTTTTAAGCAAATCTCTCAAAACACACCTGTTTTTTTTGTTTTTGTTTTTGTTTTTATTAGAGTATAGTTGCTTTACAATGTTGTGTCCGTTTCTGCTGTACAGCAAAGTGAATCAGCTATACATATACATAGATCCCCTCTTTTTTGGATTTCCTTCCCATTTAGGTCACCACAGAGCACTGAGTAGAGTTCCCTGTGCTATACAGTAGGTTCTCATTAGTTATCTATTTTATCCATAGTATCAATAGTGTATATATGTCAGTCCCAATCTCCCAATTCCCCCCACCCTCCCCCCTCTTTCCCTCTTCGTGTCCATATGTTTGTTCTCTAGGTCTGCGTCTCTATTCCTGCCCTGGATATAGGATCACCTGTACCGTCTTTCTAGATTCCACATACACGTGTTAATATACGACATTTGCTTTTCTCTTTCTGACTTACTTCACAAACGCACCTGGTTCTACAGGGTTAAACCTGCCCGCTGAAGGGTGATGTGCAAAATGGAACCTGTGTTTGATGTTCTTAACGCACATCCCACATCGCCCATGCACTTGAGGAAAGAGAACCGCTGCGAATGGGTGGTGAAAGCAGTGTGAATGCTGGCCCCCGCACAGCCTCCTGACTACAGCTTTTGTTCCCATGGTCTCTTCAATAAGTATGACTCAGTCTGCTGTTTGGGCCCCACTTCCCCTGGGCAGGGAGCTGACTGAAGCGCGTGCTGTGCTGGGCCCGTCGTGCGTAACTCAGGGGGCACGCTCCCTCCCACCCCCGACCCTGGCCTCCCCTCACCCCTGCTGACCAAGCTCCCTTCTGCTCATCTGAGCGCCGAGATCCCCACCCTCCCCAGCTTCCAAAGCGCTCACCAATGAATACAAATGGTGTCGCCCCACCAACCCATTTAAAAAAAAAAAAAAAATGCGCTGTGCACGTACCTTGACAAACTGCCAAGGTGCTTTTTCTCACCCACCTACTCATCCACAGAATTTGTATTCTCCAGCATATGCCTGATACCCAGAAGGCCAAGTAAAGGTCAAAATGGGTTCCTGTGAACAACGAAAACAAAAGACAGGAAAAGCCTCCTAACCAGCTCACCTCTTGTTGGAGCAAAAGAACATTCTATCCTCACTGTGTAGAGGGGACATGTCATCTGGGCCAGCCCACACTTGTGAACTTGTTTTGGCTACATGAGTCAAAAGAGGAACTCTAATTAATTGGGAGGCACGTGATTTTGAACCCAAGGGGATGGTACCGTGTCCCAGCATTTTCTATCCCAAGAACAGCAAAAAGCATGGAATGAGAAGCATGTGTCCTTCCCCTAAGCCAGCTGAGGCCACAGCCCCCTCAAGGATACAGAGAGGCAGAGAACTACATGCTCATGGGACTGCCTGTCTAGTCTCAGGATTGAAGGGGATTCATTCCAAACATACTGAGTTAGCACCCACTCCAAAAGAGGCCCAGAAAGTTTAGAGCACAAATTTGCAGTGAGCTACACATGGATGGAGCTGGTAGTGTTGGAGGCTGGTTCTGTCAGATGCTCAAGATAAAGGCAGTGGCGTAGATAGAGAGCCACCAGGCCGAGCCAGTGGGTCACCCTTAGTCTGGGGGACGGCCTGCCTGTCCAAGAAAGTGCTGTTGTTTGCCCGGACAACTCTGAGGCAGTGCCCGTTGCTTGCTAATCCGCTGTTGAGATTTTCTCCCTCCTTATTCTCTCTTCTCGCGGGATAGGAAGGGCCCAGCCTGGCCTACTTGTACATGTTGACCTATGAGTATGAGTAAGCAAAGTCCCTAATGCATTCATTCACACATTAACACACTCTCTCTCTCTCTCTCTCTCTCGCTCTCTCTCACACACACACACACACACACACACACAGTCATGCTTTGGTTTCCACAACACAATCCCCATATGTACCCTGTAATGGCAGCGCAGACCAAGACCAATGCTTAAATAAATGAGGCACTTTGGCGATAGGATTATTCTGAGGCAATGCTGCTTTGGGGATGTGATCTCCCACTGTTCATCTGCTTGAGGATGAATAGTCTGGGAGTGCCAACTCATTAAACCTTATCAGTCACTTAGACCTCACCAAGGGTGGCTTTGGAATAAGTTTCCCAAGAGTAGGAAAAATAAAATCATCCACAGAAAAGAACCTACTATTGAGGATAAAGCAAGAAAAGGAAGGCATCACACACCTGTCATTGTCACAGTCAATAGCCATGTAGATGCAGATGACACAAAACCCCAAGATGGGATTCGCTGCATACCCAAACTAAGGGAAGATTCGGGAAGCAGCTGAACTCAGGGATGACTAGAACCAGGCGCTTAGACACAGTCAGGGGCCCCGGGGTCTGCCCTTCTGCCTCTCTGGCTCTCATTGCATGTTGGCTTCATTCTTTCAGAACAATTTCTGCAAAAGGCAGGGGGCATCATTGCTAACTGGGTCCATGCTCTCGTCTACAGCCTTCTCACCCACAGTGGAAAACCTCTTTCCCTAAGCCAAAGTCTGAAAAATGCCAAAGAAGAACTCTGGTTTGCTTAAGATCATGTGTCCGTTTCTGGACCAGATCCCCTGGCCGGGAAGGTGGGTGCCACGTTTGCCCCAGCTTGGGTAATGCATCCCATCCTGTGGTCCAGACAGGGGGAGGAGATAGAAGAGATGGTCTCCCATGACAGGAAGCCTCCACTAGAACTACCTGATTGCCATGGAAGGAGGATTAGCTCTCCACAAAGAAAGTGAGAGAAATTCTCTGAAGAAGGGGAAGGAGGCATGGCAGGCAGACAAAATCAAGGTCCCCTGCAGTAAATTTGCAAGCTTTGGTCCTGTAGCAAATTCACATCTGCTGGCAGGTATGTCTGTTGGGAGGATCATTCAACTTGAAAAATGGAAGGAAATGGTGACATTAAAAGTGCTTGGGAATTGGCAATGTAGAATTATGTTATAGCTAAGAACTAAATACAACTTTGCAGAAAGGATGGATGGCAGGGTCATAAATTGTACGTCAATAAATCATTTACATACTGCTGAACTGTTTGACAACAGTTGTTACATGAAAGAAATAACTGTGTTTGACTTCCTGGTCATGTCGCCCTACTTGTAGGATTTAACAGACCAAGTCACGTCCTCACTGGCTGGTCTTTCTTTCCTGGGCTTGAACGCGATGTCAGTATTAGTGACGGTCCTCCCACATAATCATCCCTGATTTTCAAGAATGATGTTTTTATTGTACTGCCTATGACTGAAATTGAAAAACCAGCGTGCCCTTCAGTCTCGAGTGAAAGGCATTCTTAGAGTAAATGACTATTTTTGATTCTGCCTCTTCCGTCTCCAGATTATACTTCACTCTTGTTCAAAAGGAGTCTTAATGTTTTAATATTCTGCAACTGAGGTATAATCAGGACCTCCCAAAGATGGCCAGGTCCTAATCTGAAAACCTGTGAATAAGTTAATGTACACAGCAAAGGAGACACCACAGATGTGATTAGGTTAAGGACCTTGTGATGGGGGGATTATCCTGGGTTACCTGGGTACACATCACAAGGGGCCTTTTAAGAGGGGGATAGGAGGATCCGAGTCAGAGAAGGTGACGTGACGACAGAAAGAAATGTGACAACAGAAGCACAAGTCACAGGGAGAGAGAGTTGAAGACGCTGTTCTGCTGGCTTTGAAGATGAAGGAAGGCACCAGTGAGCCAGCAAATGCAAACAGTTTCTAGAAGCTGGAAAAGACAAGGAAAAGACTTCTCCCTAGAGCTTCCAGAAAGAACGCAGCCCTGCTGGCACCTTAATTTTAGGACCTCTGACTTCCTGAACCATATGATAAATTTGTGTTGCTTTAAGCCACAAAGTGTGTGGTGATTTGTTACAGTAGAAAACTAATACAACTACCTTTCTGGAAAGCAACTTGGCAACAAGTTCTAAGAGATACGAAAGAGTGTAGGCCTTCTGACTCAGTCATTCTACCTCTAGGACTCTCTCCTAATGAAACAGTCAGATATGCAGAAATGTACTTCTTATATACTAAGATGTTCATTATGGTATTATCTATAATAGCAAAACCTTCTGAGGGCCCTGCTGGTTGTCTTTATTACAGTTACAACTTGACAAGTAAGAAAACATGACCCATGGGGTGATGGCCATCCGTCTCTATGATGTTGCTTCGAGAACGTGTCGTGATCACGGGTGGGGATGGCCTTGTGGTAGCATTGCTGTCAGTCTTGTGATTCAACAATGCTCGTTGAGCATGTGGGGTCCTGCGCCAGAGCCAGGGGTACAGAGGCAGAGGACACATAGATTCTGGGGAGCTGCAGGAGCCCAGCCAGGGAGATGGTCATTAACACAAAGACTTCTTGGAAAAGGCGATGTGCCACTTAAAACCTGAGGGATCACTAGGAATGAGCCTCAGCTGAAAAGCCAGTTCATGGCATGCAATCCTGTCCCCATTTCGTGGGTGCATAGTAACTGAAAGTGGAGAGAGATCCTGGCTACTCATCAGGAATTCCGAAAGCTCTGCAGCCTGAGGCAGGACTAGTCACCCTTTGGTCAAAGAGATGCAATCAATAGCCCCAAACTGGACATGACCCAGATGTCCTTCCGTGGGTGACTGGTATATCCACACAATAAAATACTACTCAGCAATAAAAAGGAATGGACTATCGATACACACAACAACCTGGATGGATCTCAAGGGCATTATACATAGTGGAAAAAAAAAGTCAGTGCCAAAAGGTTTCATGTATGATCCCAATAGGTAACATTCTTAAAAAGACAAAACTATAGAGCTGGAGAACAAAGTAGTAGTTGCAGAGTTGGAGGGTAACACAAGGAAGTTCTTTCTTGATGATGGAACAATTGTGTATCTTGATTGAGGAGAGGGAGGGAGGGAGAGAGAGAGAGAGAGATAAGAGTGCATAGAACTACACGTGCAAATCCATGTGGAAAAAGGTGAAAATGGAGTTAGGTCTGTTGTCTCATCATAGTAGTATACAAATGACAGTTTTCTGGTTTTGATATTATACGACAAGATGTCAGCATTAGGGGAAGATGGATCAAGGGTACACGGAACTCTGTACTACTTGTGCAACTTCCTATGAGTCTATAATTATTTCAAAATAAAACGTTTAAAACCAGCTACAGACTAAAATTCATCTGTCTGATGAGAATATTTCTTCTGTCCCCAAGAACTTTCTCACCACTCAGATAGTTCCAGATCCATTTCAACTGGTGTTTAAACACCTCATGTTTCCCCCATCACTTCTGGACGTCCGCTCAGGGCCAAATAGGGTGGGGAGATGAAGTTAGCAACTGACAGCAGAGGAGAATGGAAAACTCACTTCCTCCCAAACTTCCAGTGCACTGGACCACCCCGTGCCTGCCCTGTCTCTCAACAACCATCAGGAGCATCATTTCCCGACCACCAGCCTGTAAGGAGATTGGCTGTGTTTGTGAGACACCCTGGACATATGAGAGCCTGGCTTTCTTCTCTTTCCTTTGCCAAGTCTGGATGAGGGAGGGGAGATGGCCAGTAAACAGACTGGAGAGAGGAGAAGCCTTTGTTGGGGGGAAGATTTGGGGTGAAGTGAAGAGACAGAAAATTAAGATTAAAAGAGATACAATAGGTGCTCTGGCTTAATAGAAAAAGCACGGGTTTGGAGTATTATCTGAATTCATTCATTTATTCAGCAGGCGTCCTTGTCTGTTCAGGCTGCTGTAACAAAAGTACCATACACTGGGTGGTTTAAACAACAAACATTTATTTCTCACAGCTGTGGAGGTTGGGAAGTCTGAGATCAAGGCGTTGGCAGATTCGGTGTCTGGTTAGAGCCTGCTACGTGGTTCACAGCTGTCTTCTCGCTGTGTCCGCACATGGTGAAGGAGCAAGGAATTCCTCGAAGGTCTCTTTTATAAGGTCACTAATCCCATTACTGGGGGCTCCACCTTCATGACCTAATCACCTCCCAGAGGACTCAGCTTCTAATAACATCACCTTGGGAGTTAGGATTTAACATATGCATTTGGGGGGCATACAGACATTTAGTCTAGAGCAACAGGTATTTATCAAGTGCCTAATCTGTGTTAGGCATAGTTTTCTGCGGTGGGGATACAGGGTAAAAACGGTCCCTGGCTTCATAGAGGTTATATTGAATAGTCTGAACTCAAGTTGTATTGCTCACCAGTCTTGTGACTTCTGGAAAGTTACTTAATATCCTTGAATTTCAGTTTCTTCACTGTAAATTGAGGTTACTAATCCAACCTCACTGGATTTCTGTGAGGTTGCATCAGGTGGTACATACGTGCTTAGCACAATCTCTTAAATGTAGTAGGTGTTCCGCTTTTTCCCTTAGTTCTCATTGTCCTCTCTCTTGGCTCCCCTTCTGTAGAGATTGCTTATAATCATCTGAGTTCCATGGGGGGAGCACAGGGCTGTAGACAGAGCTCAGTATTGGAGGTTCTGTTGGATTGAATGCAGGGCATCTGCACAGTTCTGTAGAGCTCAGGCCAAATGAAGTTCAGAAGGAGAAATTTCTTTATGTATTTCTGTTACTTTTTGCTTTATATTTTTAATTCTTTGTGTTTGGATGTGTTCATTATTGTATCTTCTTGGTAAATTTTTTCTTTCCAAAATCACTCTTCCTCATAATCATATTTTTAATTTTTTCTTCAAATCAAGCTAGTTTATTTTATATATCTGTATCAACTTTCTTTCATTAAGTGATGGTCTGATTTATAGTTTTCCCCTTATTTTGAACTTTTCTAATGTCTTAATGTTTTAGGTTTCTTTCTTGTAAACTGCATACAGCTGGATTTTTAAAAGATTGAATCTAAAGGTCTTTGTCTTTTAACAGGGAATTAAGCTTTTTAAAAAATTTATTAAGATTTCTAACATATTCAGTACGTTTCTACTATCAATATATTATTTTATACTTGCAAATGCAGCTTTTCCTTTGCCTTTCTCCTGCTTATTGCCTTTCATTGGATTGATTATGTTTCTTTAATTTCTTCCTTTTTCACCCTCCTGGTTTAGAAGTTATATATTACAATTCTCATATTTTAATGGCTTTGCTCATCTTTAACACATTACTTGACTTGAAAGTCTAACATTAGCCAATATCATCATCCTCCTCCCCAAAGTGGAAGGATACAGCACTTCAACTCCAATCTTTGGCCTCCCATCTTCCAAGCTATTACAGACAAGCATTTTAATGTTACCTTGTTTTTAAAATTCTCCCTCCCAAATTTAGCCATTAGGATTATCATCTTGGATTTCTCATGCCTTTCTTTTCCCCTCTATTTAAATATTTCAAAAGACTCTTTATGGTCCTGGAATTATTCTGTTAACTCCAGGTCTTGATTTTCTAATCGATGATTTTTGTCTGCTGAGCCTTCTTCACGGTGGGTTGTTAGTCTGCATGGTTTGTAATTTTGAATTGTGTGTTTGTATATGTGAGGGCTGGGGATTCCCATTTCATTTCCGATTGTGGAACTGGCCCCCCGAGTTTTGCTTTTTCCTCTGCCTGAATCAGTTGTCACCATTTCTGGATATTGATTTATTGATTGATTGATTGCTGTGCCACAGTGGCATGTGAGATCTTAATTCCCCTGACCAGGGATCGAACCCGCCCCCCTGCAGTGAAAGCTCGGAGTCCTAACCACTGGACTGCCAGGGAAGTCCCTGGATTTGTTTTTATTTTAATTACTTGGATTAGGATTCAGGTGTACATGTGTAGAATTGCACAGGCTTTGGTTTCTAAATTCTTTCTTCCTTCCTTCCTTCCTTCCTTCCTTCCTCTCTCCCTCTCTCTCTTTCTTCCTTTGTTTTTCTTTCTTCCTTTCTCTCTCTTTCTTCCTTTCTTTCTTTCTTTCTTTCTTTCTTTCTTTCTTTCTTTCTTTCTTTCTTTCTTTCTCTCTCTCTCTCTCTCTCTCTCTCTCTCTCCCTCCCTCTCTCCCTCTCTCCCTCCCTCCCTCCCTCCCTCCCTTCTTCCTTCCTTCCTTCCTCTCTCTCTCTCTTTCTTTCTTTCTTTCCCCCAGGCAGAGGTCAAGGTTCCTCACCTCTGTGGGCTGGTGAGCAGTGTTTATTCTCTGTGCTCCCTCCCTGCCTCACAAGGATCTGAACCCGGATGACACCCCGCTGCGTGAACATTAGCCCCCAGCCCCTGGGGTCTCCACAGCGTCAGCCCCACTCACTGCTCTGCTGTGAGTCCCTCTGTTTCTGATACCTGAGAATTTTCTCTTTCCAGCTTGGCTGTGATAAGATTTTTCTGTTGTTATGTTTTGTCCAGCATTTCTACATATTTGAAGGGGGCGGGCCTCTTCTACACTAGGTCAGTCTCTCAGGATGATTGTAAATCATCCGACCTCATGTTCTTACATTGGCGGGAGCTCACTTTCATTTTTTTCAGTGAGCAAACGTCACTGAGTCAACTAGATCCGAGGGCTACAGTGCGGAGTGAAGAGACTCCACCTGCCCTGCCCTCCCAGAAGGTGACACCCAAAGAGGGAGACAGCCTTGAATCAGGTAGCCTGAGGAATAAATGTAAACTTGCAGCCCTAGCTAAGGAAAGGCACATTACTCGGAGGCCGTGGACGTTCCAAGTGGGGCCTGACTCAGCCAGCGGTCAGGAAAGAAGCAGCCCAGATGTCACAAAGGCCAGAGGACAGCCTAAGGCGGCGGAGTTGTCCCCGGGGCCCTCCCTCATGCCCTCCCTCCCCCTTCATTGTGTGAGCTCGGCTGGCCTGGGAGCTAACTTTCTCCCCACCAGGTAGCAGGCTCCCTGGGTGATGAAACCCTACAGATGTGAGGGTGGGTGGCAGGGGCAGGATTTCCCCTGGCACGATGCCCTAAAATGCTGTGAAATACCCCCAAATATGAGGCCATGCGTGCTGTGAACGAGAAAAAAGAGGGATGTGAAAGACTTGTCTGTGGAACATTGCACCTGGTATATTTTGACTAGCAGGATGGAGAAAGAAAAGCCAGAACTGTATTTCTTTTGTCCTCTGGGTCTAGAGTTGGGGATCTCTTCTCCTTCCAGATGATGACCAGAAAAAAAAGGGTCCTCTAAGTAAAACTTTTTGGTCATTCAAGTAGCCCGTGGAGTGATGAAGGAAGGATGGGGGGGATCTGGCTTTTTAAAGAAAGGGCCCTGGGAGAACCACAGCCCAGCTCTGCCTCTGATTTCCTGGTGGGACCGCCGGTCAGGGGCACCTGCAGCCAGGCCCCTTCCCTGTAAGGTGGAGGCTGCCCTGGGGCTGGAAGGACCCTTCTACCTCGGCTATTCAAGATGCCTCCCCAGGGTGGGTGCTGGTGAGGCCCAGCTGCCCCGCATCCCCATGGTCCCCAGTGAGCTGTGGCCCCTGGGGCCTCTGTACCCATATTCACGGGGCCGTGGAGCAGCCTCCCTGCTCACCTCCATGGCCCCCCACTTCCTGTCACCGATAGCCCCGTGATCCAGTACCTCCCTCAGGAATTTTTCTGTCCTCAAATCCATCTTGGCAGCCAGCTCCGCCCCGTTGTGCCATAGAAATGCAATCTCTGCCGCAAGAGTGTGAGTGTGGCTGCCTGGGTCAGGTGGTGGGAAGCGAGAGCCGGGCCTCCCTTCGGAAGCTTCCTTTTATGGACACAGCTTGCTGACCAATCCCTCGCAGGCCTGTGCTAATCCAGGGCTGGCCCCGAGCCTCCTTTCTGTTGCTGACCCAGTTTATAACCTGGAGGCAGGGCCGAGCTGAAAAGTTAGAGCCTGAGGCAGGGCAGGAGCCCGAGCTTCCCTGGGCCTCATTCCCCTCCCCTTTCCCCCACTCTGTGCTCCTCTGGGCCAACGTTTTCTCCTCGTTCCACTTCCTGGGCGTGATTCACCCAGTGGCTCCCTCTCAGCATGGCAGCTATGTGTCATTTCCTTACACTGGTGAGACCCAGGCTTTGAGTGTGTCCCCCCCTTCCCCGCCCCTGTGACTCCTCCAATCTGATTGAATAGGACTGAAAGGGTTGGACCCTCAAGCCCAGGGCAGCATCCTGGTAGGGATTTATCGTTGGAGTGAATTTACCTATCACCTGTGGGAGGCTGTATTTTTCACTGGGAGGTGTTTGGGAGACGCAGGGGCCTGGGACAGCTTCATCCTGTTCTCTGCCAGCCGCCCCTCCATCCCCACCCAGGCCCTGGAACTGTTCTGCTTTCCCCTCACCTTCCCCCCAGCAATGCGTCCTTTGGGCTTGCACGCAACCCCCTGTACAGCAACCTGCTGCACACTGGGGAGGCCAGTGGGGTGGCGCTGAGCCCTGTGATTGGGAAGGAGGGGCCCAGCCTCACAAGTCCATCCCCGGTCGTCCGTCCCCGGTTAGCGCTCCTCTATCGGACCAGGAAGAGAGAGACCAGCGAGCAGGCAAAGAGCCATTCCCGTGTGAAACCTAGAACCGCTAGGTGGAAATGAGGTTCAGGAACGCGGGCATGTCGCTGCTCTGTAGGCACTGTCCCACTGCTTTGTGACAAGGGACACAGACATGTGTGATGCCCACACGGCTAGAGTCAGCTGGGAATCCTTGTGATATGGGCTCCCGAGTCAGGTCTTCCAAGGAGAGCAGCCATCCTGCTGCTCACGGTGGGAAATGGGGGAAAGTGCATGGTTCCCACTGACCCCGGGCAAGTCTCCAGGTTGGCGGAGGGACCAGGACAGGGCCAGCTCAGTCTAGAAGGCCATGGTACTTCTGTGGTCTTGGACCCAGTTCTGAGGGCCCCCTCTTGAACTAGCGGTAAAGAGCTTGCTGGAAGGATCTAGGGAGACGAAGGATCGGAAGGTCTTGTCTCGCGAGAACTATTTGAAGGCCCGGAGACAATCTGGAGGAGCAGGTGAGCTGTTTCCTGCTGTTGAGAGGCTGTTTGGGGAAAGTGAGACGTGCTTTGTTATGTGCATGTCCAGGACACAGGCTCTGAAGGATACAGAAAAGCGTGTCCAGGCTGCATAGAAATGGCGGCTTGCCTCTAATGAGAGCTCTGAACAATGGAACAGGCCGCTAGCATTTTGAGATAGTGAGTTTCTTATCACTAGAAGAATTCCAGCAGAAGTTGGCCAAGATGGAACTCCTGCACAGGCCTGAAGCTCGGGCTGGCCTGTGCCCGGGCCTGGGGTGGGCCATGTGATGGCTCTCGGCCGAGGCCCCAGAAAAGTCTGCCGTGTGCTGAGCTGGTCCGGTCACCGAACGTTTCTGTGACGCGTTTCTGGGACTTCTTACTGCTCATCTTACCCGCCCCCAGCCCTGTGGGTCAAGATTACTCTCCCTCGGGAGGCAGATGAGGAAGTAAGGAAATACCCAGGCCACTGCAGGGCTAAGATTAGGCCCGGAGCCTGCCCTGCTGTTCCTGACGCCGTTCGGGGAGTGGCTGTGTGCCCCATGCACATCCTACACACAGCCTCGAATTAAAGCCTTAAGGCAACTCTGAAACAGCTGCGTTATCATCCCATTGTACAGAGGAGGAAACCAAGGCTCAGAATAGTTGGGACTGTGTCTGGGACACAACTAGGAAGGGACAGAGCTGTGCTACTGGCACCTCCACCAGGAGCTGTGAGGGGCATCCCGTGGACGTGCAGGAGGGAGCTCCGTGCAGCTGCCTGCATGTACCCCAGGGGACTGGGCCAGAGCCGTTCAATTCCATACTCTGGGGGGATATGACCTACTCCATATCCTGTGCTAAATACAATGGGGGGAAAGTGTACAAGGTCCTATTCCCAACTTATGAGAAACCTGTGGTCCCAAAGTGTGAACATAGCGTGTTCACAATAAGCCAGGTGTCCCTCATCGGGCACAAGAGGTCAACTCATTGAAGAACAGGAGGGAAAGCTTCATAACAGAGATGGAGCTTGAAATGGCCTTTGCGAACAGGAGCCTTAGGTAACCGAATTGGGCCCGTGAAGTCTTGAGCTGTTGTCAAGCAAGCGTAACTGACCCTCCCATTTTCTCTACCCACCCGTGGGTGGCCCCAGCCCCCTAAAGAACTGTCCAACCCAAGCTTCTCATCCTCTGACGTGATGAGGAGCCTCATCAGGCTCCCAGCAACTGGAGAAGCTTGTGGGCGACATCACCTCCTCCTCCAATCCGCTCCCAATTCCTGTGGCTTCTACCGTGGACATCTCCCTCTATCTATCCCTTACTGCTACCTCCCATCCTGGGTAAGACTCTCATGCTTCTTGCCTAAATCAATGTATCAGGCACCAAGTTGCTGCCCCCAGGGTCTTTTCCTTATGCATAACTGTGGGTAGAGTCACCTTTATAAACCTTGGCACTTGGGCCGAATCCTCAGCAAGCCTTCCCTTTCCTGCCGTCTCGCCCACATTCGTTCTAACCTTTGCTGATGGCCTTCCCCACCCACCTCCTTTGTTTACAAACCTGTCCTTCTTTGAAGTCCCCTCTCACCCCCCCCCCGCCTCCCCCCCCCCCCACATGCTACCGTGCCCCATCAGGTGAAGTTAACGCCTTCTCTTTCCTTGCTCCCGGGTATGATTTGATTTATGCCTCTCTGGTAGCACATACCACACTTTGCGACGTGAAGTTAATTTGTGGACACATCCGTCTGCCCAACTTGGCTGTACGTTCCCACATCACACTTTGCTTGCCTTTGTCGTCCCTGTCCTGTCCGCCCGCTCGGTGGCTGCTCAGTGATGTTTATGGAGTTGATTTTAATCACAGCGCCTGCGGTCCGGCCCCAGGCTGAGGGGGTGCAGACGGAGACCCTGGGAAAGCGGCTGCACACAGGACTTAACCTTGACCCAGCGTGTCGCAGGCTTTCTATGGAAAAAGAAACAATTTAGCAAGAACAGGGACCTGCCAAAGCCCTGGTTGTTTTCCTCCACAATGTGAACAAAGTCCTAGATGTTTCCTTAAGAGACGTGTGATGTACTGGTGAAGGAAATAGGAGCCTGATCTGCCATTTCCAAGCTCCGTGACCCTGGGAAAGTTCATTTGACCTCTCTATACCTCACGTGTAACATGGCAGGAGAATAACAGTACCAACATCTTTGCTTTGTTTTTGAGAATTAAGTTAATATTTGTAACTGGCAAAATATACATTAAAAATACCCAATATACGTCACTATTTTAAGGTTATTATACTAACTTTATAATCATAGTTATACTATAACCAAAATCATATAATAATAATATGTTGCTAATAACCTGGCCTCCTCCTAGCAGGCAAGACGAGCACATCTGAAAACTAGGGAGCTGTGAGGGGCCCCAAGTGATGGGGACTGCTGGGGGTGGTTGTTGGAAGTGTACCTTCCTGCCAAAGGCCACAAAACAGACCCTCGGAGGGTTCAGACGTGCAATGAGGGGATGAGGGACTGCAGACTGGCAGTCCTGAGAGAAGGATTCCAAACAACTCCACTCAGACCTTACGTTTTCACAGTGTTCCCCATTGACGCTACCCCAGAAATGAGAGACCTCTGGCTGTCAGCCCCGGCAACACCCTATCGTCTCTTCTTTACTCAGCTTCTTTTTCAAATCGGACAATAACCTACCTGATATTCCACTTCCTGTGCTCAACAGGAAATCTGAAACCCAAACAGGCCAATCATGGCTAGGAACTTAAGTCTCAGGGTGACCAAGCACATTCTAGAAAATCTCAGGGGGTGCTATCCCATCCCCGACCCCAGAATCAATTCAACCTCCCTGAGGACAGGTGCCCCCTGAGCACTCCCACCTCCTCAATCTCTCCATCTGCTGGGATCTGAAGGTGTGTCCCTCCCATCACCCCCCCCGCCACCCACACAAATTCATGTATTGAAATCTACCCCCACCCCAGGTGATGGTATCAGGAACTGGGGCCTTATGGGAGGTGATTAGGTCTTGAGGGTGGAGCCCTCATGAATGGGATTAGTGCCCTTATAAATGAGACCCCTCAGAATTCCCTAGCCTCTTCCACCATATGCGGACACAATGAGAAATCTGTCACCCCAACCGGAAGAGGACAGTGGCACCCTGATCTCAGACTCCCAGCCTCCACAACTGTGAGAAATAAATGTCTGTCATGTGTAAGTCACCCAGCCTGTGGTATCCTGTGATAGCAGCCCTAACAGGCAAAGATAGCATCTCAGGGGTTCTGCTAGTACACAGTCACCCTTCCCCAACCCAGGAGGCTGTGGACTTATTTCAGGGCTTCGGACTAACTCCAAAGTTAGTCCCCTCCCCACTTCCCACGCCATAGGTTTTCCAATAACCCAGTTTGTTTCCTATGTAAACGGCACAGTCCGTCCCGGCAAAACCAGCTTCTAGATGAGGGTGCCCAGGGTCTCGTGGAGGTGGGCAGCCTTCGCCTCGCTCCGTTCAGGAGGTCTTTCAGCTGCCCGGTCAGCATCTGCCCAAAATCCTGCAGAGACTGTCCCAGGCCAAGATCAGAGTGGCATCTGGGGATGGCAGAGACCTCCGGCCTCCTCCTTGTCCCCCTCACTTCCTAACCTCCCCCTCCAGGGCGGGAGGCAGTGCCCCGAGCAGGGTTCCTGTGTTGGTCGGACTGCACAATATGCAAATTGCTTGTGAAGGAGTCTGTATCCCCGAGGGGGGCAGGAAGCCCCATTAGAAACTTCTGAGCCTGTAGAGCAGAAGCTGGGAGAGGACAGCTCAGGGGCTCCAGCTCAAGTTTGTCAGGGGTGTTTGTGTTTGTGGGTCTGTGTGTGGGGGGAGGAGAGGGTGCTGCAGGGCAGGGGTGGGGTGGGCGCTGGGCAGAGGGGAGTGGGGCGCAGCAGCCTAGGAAACAGCACCGGGTGGAGTGGGGGTGAGGAGGGGAGGAGAGGGGGAAGGGAGAGAGCGGGAGGCTGTACTCTGCCTTACCTAGTATTTGAATCTGCGATTTGAAGAAGTAGAAGCTCCCTGAAATTGGGGTCTCTCAGGTTCTAGAGAGATCTGAACCTCTTCCATTTTTGGAGACTCTCTGTATTAAAAAAGAAGAAGAAATATCAAAAGAGGACAACAAATATCATGATGTATTTTAAATGTTTACTTTCACCAACCAGTAGTTTTAGACACACACACACACACACACACACACACACACACACAGAGAGATACATGGTGACTTTACGAAGGGACTCAGCAATAATGTCAGAGGCCCTTTGTTCTGTGAAGCCTGAGCCAGCAGCCCTCTTAGGCTTTGGGGCAGCCCAGCCCTTCCTGAGAGACCCTCTTGGGGGCTTCGGGAGGAAGATGGAGGTCTTGGCATTCTGGGCAGTTAAATAAAAAGTCCAGAACGTGTGTCCTGGAAGAGACCTGGTTGCACTTGGTCCTGCTGGAGGTGGTGAGGGGCTGAACACGCCAGGCATGCGAGTGTCTGGACCTGTCCATTCTCAGCCAAGTGTCCAGCTAGGCAGGGAAGCAGACCGTGGGCTGCTTGGGGGGGGACCAAGAAATTCTCCTCTCCCCCTCATATCCATCCTCTGCAAGGGTAGTAGGCATCAATGGGAAACTCCTGTCAGGCCCCTTTGACTCCTCATCCAGAGCCGGGGGACAAAGAGGGCTCCATGGATCAGAACGTGGTGGGGTCAGGCCTAGACTGGGCCTGCTCCTTCAGGGAGGATGGTCTTTCTGTGGGTCCAAACCCACACTGCCTGTGTGACCTATTCCAGGTAGCCGAGGGCCATCCTTTCACTCTGCCATGGGGTGAGTGGGTGACCGTCTGGTGGCCCTTATCAGAGCTGATGCTCATGTTGGGTTGTTTCTGAGGAAGCCATTGCCTTCCAAGAGGGGAGGCAATGGGTTTCTCCTCAAACTACTCATCTCTCTGCTTCCCTTCTGCTGGCAAGGACCCTCTTCTTGACCAAACTTTAGTCAGGAGCCCTCTTCTCAACTAGGCCCCATCCTGGGCCTGACAAGCTCAGTTCAGCAGGGATACCGCCACCCTTGATACCTAACCAAGTTCCTCTTGGTACTTTTCCATCCTTTGATTCCCTCGACTGCCTGTTTGCTGTAAACTCCCAGCTGCCCCTGTTGCATCTGGAGATGAGCTCAGTCTCTCTCCCCTGTTGCAATGGTCTTGAATAAAGTCCTCCTTGCCTGTTGAACTCCCTCTGGTGCAGTTTTCCTTTGTGCCTGTATGTGTATCCACACAAACTCTTAACAGACTCTCTGGTTCTGTTGCATTGTCTCATTATCTGTCCTGAGCTCCGAAAAGCTGCTGGGAAAGGATATTCAGGTCTGGGGAGAGGAAAGCCATCTGTCACACCTGGCCATGGGACCCCTGTCAGGGAAGAGTTGATCACTGTCAGCAGGGCCTGCAAGCAGAGGCAGAGCCATGCTCAGCTCCATGCCCTGGAGACTCTGGAAAGAACCACTACTGCCTTGGACCAGAGGGAGGAGGAGGGAGCCGTCAGGGCACCCAGGAGTGTCCCCTTCTAGGCTCTTCCGCTTGAAAAGAGCTGTTCTAACCTTGCTTCCCTCAGAAGCATTCTGTCATTAGAGGCGTTTCTCGGCATATCTATTTTGGAGCTGCAGCTGGTTGCTTCTTAGAATAAATAGAGCTGTGATATTGGGATAAAAGAAGAAAGGAATATCATCTCCTCTTTATGCCCTCCCTCCTCCCAATGTTTTCCAAACTCCACTTTCCTCTTTTTAAAGGCCTTCCCCTAAACCCTGTCCACCTCCCTCCCTGCCCTGTAGCTCTCCTTCAACCATCTGATAATCACAGAATCCCCTCCCAGACACGTATGGGCCCCTGCTATATAGCCAGCCTGTGCTAGGCTTGGAGGCTCCAGGGCCTGCAAAGAACTCAGTCAAGTGACACAAGAGTTCATATAATAAGGACTGAAGCCAAAGAATGTTAGAGCTGGCCCAGCCTCTCCTGCTTAGATGAAGCAACCAAGGTCCCGCTGGGGATGTGCTATGCGCAGGGCCTCAGTGCTCCCGGGAGTTAAGGTAGGAGCTGTAACACCCTGACCTGCAATTGTCCTCAGACCTTCCTGTGTCATTATCAGAATGGCCGTGTTGTACTGAAATCATTGAAATGGAACATGATGCTTCCGGGACAAAAAGAGAAATCAGACCATTGTTTGTTCTAGACAAAACAGATGTGGGGTACCCAGTGTATTTGTGGACTGAAATGGCTTTCCTGAGGGATCAAGGCAATCAGGGATGCTTTCCAGATACAAGGGGGTGGGAGGGGCTGGTCTTTAAGGAGCAAATGAAGAGACCTATGTATGTGGCCACATTCGAGATCAAGTTATTAATCACCCTTTGCTGTGCCTTCTACTCCAAGTGGGTCCAACAGCGCACCCATGATTGTGCAGACTTCCCACCTCCTTGTGGTCCATCTGGAGCCCCTCCTTCACTTCCCTCTCCTGCCTCTTTCCTGTGCTTGCTGTGTTTTCCCTTTCATGAGCTTTACCTAACTCCACTCATCATCTGCTCTTTAGCTGCTGGCCTGCTGTGTGGCTTGACCCACATGGGGTCACAGAGGCAGAAAGTAAGGAGGTGGTAGTTTCTAGAAATTGTGCACAATTTCCTCAAAACCTTCTTCCTACCCAGGGCCAAGAGTGGCCAGCCTCTCCTCAGTCGCTGTATGGTCTGGCCTCTCAGCCTGGGCGTCTGCCTGCTCCATCTCCTCTGTTCCCTGAGGCAGCTCTGAGAAAAGGGGGTGAGCCCTTTTCTCACCCAAGACCTCTGTGGCGAGTTTTCTCTCTTGCTTTCATCTTATTTTTAAAGATGAAACTGTGGTTAGACTCTCAAATTAGTCTTTAGAAACCTCAGTGGACGGCTTGGTAACAGAGCTATCTATTTGGGGGTAGGTGAGGGGTGCTGAGCTGTGAAGGAGCTCACTCTGGGCATCCCCATTGGCTGGGAGGGTTGTAGGCGTGAATGTCAAGGTCTGGCACTGGAGAGGGGCCTGACTCTTCCATGTGCACTGGGAGGGGGCAGAGGCTCAGGAATGCGGGATCCTAACTCAAGTGAACTCGGGGTTGTGTCTCAGCTCCACCATTCCTTAGTCTTGTGACTTTAGCTATTTAGTGTCCCTGAGATTCCATTTCCTCATCTGTAATATGGGGATATTAATCGTATCTATTTTAAAAAACATTTAAATCAACGCATAATTTATTGAGCACCTCCTCCTTGCCAAGTGCTTGCCAGGCATGAGCATCAGTGGTGGGAAGGACTGATACGGCTCCTGTCCTCATGATACTCATGTGTTCCGATAAGGGAAACAGGTGGTGTTCAGATTAAATAATAAGGTATATGTATATGTACGTATGCATACATATGTGTGTGTATGTTACCTAACACCATGCCTGATGCACAAAAAGTGCTTGATAAGTGGTGGTTGTTACCGTTATTTTATATATATATATATATATATATATATGTATATATATATATATATATATATTTCTTTTAATTTTATTTTTGGCTGCGTTGGGTCTTCGCTGCTGAGCACAGTGTTTCTCTAGTTGTGGTGAGCGGGGGCTACTCTTCGTTGCGGTGCGTGGGCTTCTCATTGCGGTGGCTTCTCTTTGTTGCAGAGGACAGGTTTTAGGTGCGCAGGCTTCAGTAGTTGCGGCACGTGGGCTCAGTAGTTGTGGCTCGTGGGTTCTAGAGCACAGGCTCAGTAGTTGTGGCACACGGGCTTAGTTGCTCCGCAGCATGTGGGATCTTCCCGGACCAGGGCTCGAACCCATGTCCCCCACATTGTCAGGCAGATTCTTAACCACTGTGCCACCAGGGAAGTCCCACTGTTATTATACTTAACACTAAAAATATGATAAAAATGGTCAGGCAGAGAACCAGAAAGGGTGTTTTCATTCCATAAAATGTTTAGCTTTTTCAGATTTATAGATCTCTTTGGTTAAGGAGAGAGTGTATTAGTCAGAGTTTCCCAGAGAAACAGAACCAATAGGAGATGGATATATATATCTCTCATATATATGATGCATATATATGTGTGTGTGTGTGTATAAATATATGTAAATGTATAAAGAGCTTTGTTGTAAGGAATTGGCTTATGTGATTATGGAGGTTGACAAGTCCCAAGATCTGCAGTAGGCAGCCTGGAAACCCAGGAGAGACAATGGTGTAGTTGGAGCCAGCAACCTCAAGACTCAGGAAGAGCCAGTGTTTCAGTTCAAGTTCAAAAAA
This sequence comes from Eubalaena glacialis, assembly GCF_028564815.1. Classification (NCBI taxonomy): domain Eukaryota; kingdom Metazoa; phylum Chordata; class Mammalia; order Artiodactyla; family Balaenidae; genus Eubalaena; species Eubalaena glacialis. Next base: position 113,683,896 of record NC_083724.1, read on the forward strand.
CAGGAAAAATCCGATGTCCTACTTCAAAGGCCATCAGGCAGGACGAATTCTGTCTTATTCAGGGGAAATTCAGCCTTTTTTTTTTTTTTTTTAATTAATTTATTTATTTATTTATGGCTGTGTTGGGTCTTCGTTTCTGTGCGAGGGCTTTCTCTAGTTGTGGCAAGCGGGGGCCACTCTTCATCGCGGTGCGCGGGCCTCTCACTATCGTGGCCTCTCTTGTTGCGGAGCACAGGCTCCAGACGCGCAGGCTCAGTAGTTGTGGCTCATGGGCCCAGTTGCTCTGCGGCATGTGGGATCTTCCCAGACCAGGGCTCGAACCCGTGTCCCCTGCAGGCAGACTCTCAACCATTGCGCCACCAAGGAAGCCCTTTTTTTTTTTTTTTTTAAACATTAGGACTTCACCTGATTGGATGAGGCCCACCCACATTAGGGAAGGCAATCTGCTTTACTCAGTTTACTAATTCAAATTAACCTCAATCTAAAACACCCTTACAGAAATACCCAGAATAATCTTTGACGAACTATCTAGGCACCCTGTGGCCCAGTCAAGTTGGCACATAAAATCAGCCAGCAAAGGGACCCATGGCTAGAGGATGTTGTAGCTGAGAAAGCCCTCGGGGAATCACTGAGCGACCACCCAGCCCTGAAGGGGAAGGTAACCCTGGCTGAGATCAGGACAAGATGCAAACTAGTTTTCCTGGGGCTCTGTGAAGATGTGTTGTTGATAGTTTACACTGTGTTTTGTAAGTTTTTGCCAATATTTTAAAGAGTTCACATTAAAAGTCTGAATTTCTAGCTTCTCATGAAAAAATAGAAGTGGTCATGTAGAGGTTAGGCAACTGAGCCAGGGCTGCCCCCCAGCCTGGGTAACCCCAGCCTGCTGGCTTAGCCTCCACCACCCACTGCACTCATATCTGTTACTACCACTCCTGCTGTAGGAGAAAAGACACCCGACCTGAACATCAGGGCTCCCCCGCTGCCCCCAGCAGAGAGCCCGTGCCGACAGCATGCTATGTCATCTCCTTGTGAGAGCAGAGGGGGAGGCAAAGCACAAACCCAAGATCTTGTCCCGGTTCCCTCACAAGCTTCTCTCCAAAGTGTCGCTGTGACCACAGACCTTCCATAGCTGTTTGACTGGGAGGGGCCTTAGGTGGCAGTGGGAAAACTCAAGATCCCCTCCAACCAGGGAGTAGCCAAGCCATCCAGAGGGAATTGGCCTTGAGCGAGTGTCTGGGAGAGGACCAGCAGCTCCATGCTGCTGCCATGTTTTATAAGTTTGTATCAACATTTAAAAATTAGATTTCACATTCAAAATCTTGTGAAAAACTAGAAGAAGTGGTCACATGGAGGTCGGGCATCTTTAAGGTCAGGGTGTCTTTTCTTCTGCTTCAAGCTTGATGCTCAGAGATGGGCCCTAGGATGGAATCTTCTAGAGTCACAGAATCATGAAAAACATGACTTTCCACTAATGAGGCACAATGAAGGAACCGGGGGTATTTAGCTGGAAGAAGAAATGCCTCTAGGGGAACCAAGAGCTGCTTTTAAGAAGCTGAAGGGATGTCATCGGAAGCAGGATTGCACCAACTCTGTACATCCCGAGGGCAGGAATCCAACCAGGGACCAACAGCCATGAGAAGGCAGGTTTGTGGTGAGCATAATGCAGATTTTTCTAGCAAGGAGGGCTCCTTAGAAGTAGAAAGGCCTAGTGCGTAAGGCAGTAAGGCCCCATGGCTGAGGGGGCAGTGGAGGCTACAGAGGGGATTTGATGGTTAGACTGGAGGTTGACTGGATCAGTGGTCCCAAACCTCCTTCGTGGGTGGTACATGTAGACGGTGAAAATATTTGTATGACACGTGGGAGGTTAACTAGTGGGGATTTTAACCCCAAAAGGGGTTGCATACAGGCCTAGAGTTCCAGGCCATGGCAGTTTTGAGGAGATCAGGGATTAATTTTAGGCAGGTCTGGAAAGACATGCAGACACGGAGATGACTGTCCTGCAGGAAGAAGTTGACACTCACGGGTCCCTAAAATAAGAGGCAGAGAATGCCACGTTGGGGGTTCACATGGGGAAGCACCAGGGAGCGTCAGGAGGCAGAGGGAGTGAGGGAAAAACGTGGGCAAAACCCTTCCATGTGACGGACTTCCTTGGTGGTCCAGCGGTTAAGACTTCGCCTTCCAATGCAGGGGGTGCAGGTTCAATCCCTGGTCTGGGAGCTAAGATTCCACATGCCTTGCGACCAAAAAACCAAAACATAAAACAGAAGCAATATTGTGACAAATTCAATAAAGACTTTAAAAATGGTCCACATCAAAAAAAAATCTTAAAAAAATCCTTCCATGTGATTTCCCTGGAAAGGAACAAGTAAAACCCGGTAAGCAAGTTTAGGATTAGCTATTTTGAATAATTTCAGCAGGCCCTGGGACATGGGGACTGTCCCTGGTTGTCTGGTACCTGGCCCTGGGGTGATTAGGGCAGGGGGTTAGTGACGAGAGCGTGAGGGCCCAGTAAATGAGGTGATTCCGGGGTGATTAGGGGCTCCCGATTGGTTGGTTTGTACAGGAAAGGCACCTTCTCAAGAATTTGCTAACGGAGCGAGGAGCAGTCCCTCCAGGGTCAGCAAGGCCCCAGGGCTCAGAGCACCAAATACAGAAACCTGGAAACACAGTTATTAACAAGGCTCTGCCCATGTGCCCGAGGGCTGAGGAGATGGGTTTCTCCAGGTGCACCAGGAGGGGAGTGCCAGACGAGGTGTTGCCTGTTTCCTTCCAGCCCAGAGGTGCTGTCTATCAGATAGCACCTCCGAGCGAGAAGTGACCCAAGAGTCCAGCCTTAGTCTCTCTTTGTTCAGAGGGGGACCCTGGAGCCAAAGAGGTGAATAGACTTGGTCAAAGTCTCAGGTTCACTGCAGAGCAGGGCCCGGAACCCGGTGCTCTTGGGCCGCTCTCTGTGGTTGCAAGGGGCTGGAGGGAGAAGGCAGAGAACCCTCATCCATGAGAGTCCACGATAGGAGAACGTGGACTAGGAAACGCCTGTAGCCTGCGGCACCCGGGGTCCCCAGGGCAGGTCAGAAGTGCAGCTCCTGCCAGCACAGCAAAGCTCCTGACTCCCGCTCCTCTGCCCTGGATGCACAAGGAAGACCTAGGACCGGGATCTTAGAGCAGATGCAGCCTGGGACGGGGAGCCCCTACGCAGGTCCCAGCTTTGTTGGCCCTGCTCTGAGGGTCTGACTTGGGCAGCTTTTCTCCCTCCCTGGTATCAGGCTTATCAACTGTGATCCAGTCATTCCCAACCTGCTGTATGTCATCCTTCCTGTTAAAATAAAGGTTCCTCTTCCTTTGCCCCACCCGCTCATTCTACCCGATAGATCTAGAGTGAGCCACCTGTATTTGTGACAGTCTGCCCCTGAGGAGCATCCAGACTGGGGAATCTTAGAGACTGTCTCTGATGCTAAATTCCACAGTGTTCTGGTCTGTCCAGGCTGGTCCGTGTGGGGAGGGAAGGGGTGGGAACCAGAACCCACATCTCCTGCCTGTGTTAGTCTGCTCGAGCTGCCAGAAATAGATACCACAGACTGGGGGGCTTACATTTATTCCTCAGAGCTCTGGAGGCTGGAAGTCCAAGATTCAAGGTATCAGCAGTGTTGGTTTCTTCTGAGGCCTCTTTTTTGGCTTGCAGACGGCTGCCTTCTCTCACAGGCTTGTTTCTCTGCATGCAGCTGGTGTCTCTTTGCATGCCCAAATTTCCTCTTTTTATAAGGACACCAATCAGATTGGATTAGGGCCCACCTTAACGGCTTCATTTTACCTTAATTTCTTCTTTAAAGGCCCTAAATCTAAATGCAGTCACATTCTGAGGTCCTGGGTGTCAGCTAGGGTTTCAGCATAGGAAGCGCATGGCCCTGCCTCCTGGGGCTGAGTTCTTTCCTCTCCCCCACATGTCTCGCCCATAGTGAGCCTCTCCCCACCCCCGCCCCACCCCCAGTTATGCACTTAGCCCTGCTCCCCACTTTTGTTGAGCCCAGAGTATGTAACAAGTGCACCGTGTCCATCCACGTCTGGTGCAGCATTCTGCCCTTACAACCTGTTTGCTCTCAGAAGGGCCGTGGGCTGCAGCAGCATGCAGGGCAGCCCATGTTCTGGGTCCTTTATTCCCCTCACCTGGCACACAGCCACGTGCAATTAGATACTTGACAGACGATGGCGATGGTGATGGCGATGTTGACAGCCGAGAATAGAACCCGCGAGTGGGAGGTTGTTTGCCCAGCCAGTGCTGTGGGGATGAATGGGGGTGTGGTTGTCACCTCAGCTCGAGGATGAACAGGGACCAGTGTTCACAGTGGACTGAGTGTCCCCAGGAGCCCCATCGGTGACTGCAAGGCCGTGGGAGAAGGGCTGGGCGTGTATGGTCTTCAAAGCCCATATGCAGCTCTAAAATCCTAAGAACCTAAGTCTAGACCCAGAGAGCTGGGAGCTGGGGCAGGCTCAAGCCAGGCACGTCTGGGCAGGCCCTGGGGGCCTTGACCGCTGGAGGTTGAGTGGCCTCTGCAGGCAGCCGGTTACCATCACTGGTGTTGGCATAGCTCATCCAAACGATTTCTACGGGCTTCTTGAGGTTGGCATTAAAGTGTGTATGTGCAGCGGGTGGTCCTGGTGTAGAATGATCTGTGAGTCCCCCAGACCCGCATGTTTCTCTGCAGCCTTGTGTTTAGAACCAGGACTGGCTGTGGGAAGCAGGGGTGAGGGGGCAGGGCTCATGCCTGGCAGCTCCTGAGGCAGATCTAGCACCTACTGGTCGAAGCTGCAGAAAAACTCCTTTAACACAGCATAGGAAAGACCTCTCCGGTACTGAAAATGGCCCCAAAATGGGACAAATGAGTTTCTTTGACAGGAATGAGTCTCTGTCATGGAAATGTTTGCGTAAACACTTGAAGGAACCAGAGGATCATGGATGAGGTGTGATTATGACCGATGCTTGATGTTGAGGATTTGGAGTTTACCAAGTGTTTTTATATTCATTGTTTTCATTCATCTTCACAACAGTTCAGGGAAGATAGTATTAACATACCCAGCTCCTGTGGGTGAGAACAGTGAGCTTCAGGGAGGTGACAGGATTTGTCCCAGCTGAATTGCCTGGGCGGGGACAGACCTCCAAATACATGCTTCTTCCGTGCCCAGTATGATATGAAACTTTCCTCTCCCGGAAGGCCTCCTTTGGCTGCTGGTTGGGAGGCCTCAGTTCTGGCCCCGCTTCTGCCTCCTGCTGAGCGTGGGCCTTACCCTTTCTGAGCCAGTGTCCCCTCCCTTGTAAAGGGGCCTGTACCACCTCCAGAGAGAGGAGAAAGGAGAAGGGCAGGTGGCCTGTGGACTGTTGCCTGCTACTCCATGTGTGAGGGGAGAGGACTTCTACCTTAGGCCACCATTAAAATGTAGACTCCCTTTCTGGGCAGGAAGAAACCTCTCCCAAGAGGGCAGTCCACCATGGGCAGGGCGAGGTAAAGACCACCGAAGTGTTGGAACCAGATGCAGAAAGTTCTAGAAGGCAGAGGCCTCCTCTGTTTAACTCTGTGCCCGGCTGGCATCACCTGAGTAGTCAGTCCATATGGGGTCACCAGGACTCTAGCACCCACAGGGGATTTCGTTTGGGTGAGATGGACCTCCTGACAAGAACGCAGGTCCTCCAGTCCTGTGGTTGATGTATCAAAGGGTCCCTGCTCTGCTCCCCACATCAAGATTTCAGCTCTGTGTCTTTGGGAAGGTCCCTTGACATCTCTGACCTCAGTTTCCTCACCCATAAGACAAAGGAGGTAAAAATACATCATTTATGAGTCCCTTCAGCTCTGGTTCTCACCACCAATGAATTTATAATTGGAGTTGTTATGTTTTCTCCCTCATCAATATCCCAGATTGTTCCTTTTCTTTTTGTCCTAATGACTTACCCCTCCCTGCTCCTGTTTCAATGACCCAGGGTCTCTCCTTGGGGCTAATGATCTTAGCTCCAAGACTTTTATATCCAAGAGGGCATTTTGGGAAGCATCTAATCTGGTCCAGCGGCTTTAGCCTGGAATTCAGGGCCACTGAAAGGTGTTTTGGGGGGGTTTATAAACATGGAAGCATTTCAGCCAAACAATGAATTAAGCCACCCCAGGAACCACTTGTAGAGTTTGAAACATTTGTGCTCAAGACTTTGTTGGAAAAAACATTCCTCTCACTCAATCCCCTCACTTTTTAGATGAGAAAATTGAGGTCCCAGGAGGTGAGGTGACTTGACTGAGTTATTGAAGTATCTTTCTGGCATTTAGGTTAGCTGTGATTCAAAAGATTTTAAATGCTGTAGCTTTTGTGGGTGTACGTGAGGTAACCGGAAAATTCTCAGTGTCTGTGTCTCTATTTCTGCGTAGAGAACAAACGTATGGATACCAAGGGGGCAAGGGGGGTGGGGTGGAATGAATTAGGAGATCGGGATTGACATATACACACTACTATGTATAAAATAGAAAACTAATGAGAACCTACTGTATAGCACAGGGAACTCTACTCAATACTCTATGGTGACCTAAATGGGAAGGAAATCCAAAAAAGAGGGGGTATACGAATACGTACGGCTGATTCACTTTGCTACACAGCAGAAGCTCACACAACATTGGGAAGCAACTATACTCCAATAAAAATTAATTAAAAAAAGAGAAAATTCTCAGTCAACAGAAGGAGAGAAGTACTAGAACCGGGTTCCTCTGGGGACTCTGGAAGGCCCGGCTGTGAACATAACCCTCACCGCCCTCCCTCCCATTTCTGCCGGCTCCCACCCCTGCCCTGTGGTGTGAGGAGGGCCCACCGACGGCTCTTGGCTCCCCCAGCCCCTCCTCTGACGCAGGGCCCTTTCTGAGTTCTGCTGTGCCCTGTCCCTCCAGGTCTGCGGTGAAGCTGTGGAGAAGTGGGTTGGCTGTTCTTTTTTCTGACTTCCTGTGTGCTTCGGAAACCTCAATGAAAGAACAGCTAAAGGAAGAAAGGGCTGAGGACCGTTATGCCAAACATAGACTTACATCCGACCTGGGGGGGAGCTAGATTCATGATTCCTGTAGAAAGAGAGCCCAGGATTCTGACTGCCCCCCCCCCATTTCCTACCTGGCTTCTAGGGAGCACAAACACTTGGGGCTGGAAGTAGGTAGGGGGGTCCTGGATATTTTCAGGTTTGGATCAACTGTACCTTGGGAGGTAGCCTAAGTGATTCTTGAGAAGCATTTATCACTGAAACCAAACCCATTAAAGTGGAATGCTTAATTACCTCTCTACCACAACTGTTTTAATTTCTCTCTTCTGCATACACCTTGCTATAACCATGGGCGCATATTTGTGTAGCAAATATGCATAGAATCTTTGGAGTTTTTTATTTTACTTTAATTGTGTATGCCTAAGTAGTCTCTTTACAAGTACCTTTTAGAACACGACAGGAATTGATTTATGAGTGAAGCTCTGTACCTGGGTGAGAAAGACAGAACTATGGGGAAATGCCAGGCTCGCTCTTTTTCTTTCTTCCTTCCTCCCTCCCTCCCTCCCTCCCTTCTTTCCTTCCTTCTCTTTTTTTTTTCTGATGGCACATTGTGAGCTACCTGCCCATAAACCCCCATTCTCAGGGCCTCCTACTCAAATTGTGACCCACAGTTGGGTCCCTAAGGGTCATTTCTTCCCCAGCCTAGCCTAGCCACCTGGCTCCAAGTTTGTATGCCTGCCTTTGGGTCCATGAGATCTTTTTCTTCCATAGCTCTTGTAAAAGGATAACAGCAATTTTGCTACCATTCGGGCTCAGAAAATTTTGGCTTGGGATTTCCCTTTGTATTTTATTTTGTTTTTCTAACCAGGGGACAAGAAATTCCTACCACACTTTGAGAAGTGGTTGAGAACATTGTGAGAGAAGAGCTACAACCTGGGGGATTTCTTGCCACCGTACTCGGGGTTTCCCTCCCTTGGAACTACTGTGGCCAGAGTTTTAAAAGGCCAGAGTTCCCCCCAATTTTTTCATCTTTCTGAGCTCTGAATAACTGTAGCCACCTGCTTCTGCTCTTTCTGTCCATTTCTCAATAATAGGCTTGGGTAACAGTAAGAAACCAAAACAGAAACCACCACTGTGCTCTGTACTCCGTCTCAGAGACAGCCAGGAAGGTCCCACACTTAAGAATCGTAATTCACTGAGGTCTGTCACGGCACCAAGTGTTTGTCAGACCCCACCCTGCCAGTGGGAGCCTGCAGCCTGGGAATGGGGAGACCTGGGTTCCAGCCGAGAGGCCTTGCATTTAAGTCTCTCTGAAACTCCGTGCTCACCAGCAAGACAAGGGCCAAACCAGCTGTTCTGCACCCTCACTGGTATGTATCAGAATCACCTGGGTTGTGATTTAAAAATACAGATGGCTGGGCCTCAGCCCAGAGGTCTCCATTCATGGAGACAAAGACAGGACTAAGACTTGGGATATATATATATATATATACGTATACATATGTATGTATTGTTAAAGCAAAATTATTCAGATACTTGCTAAAGAATGGTAAGGCAGACTTTATTCAGGGAAACTACTACAGTGGAGTTTTGCAGTAGGGGAAAGAAATTGAAATAAAACAAGGAAAAGTGGATACGATCGCCAAGGACCAGGGTGGCGGTGCTGGTGGGGTGGCCAGTGGATGGACAGGGTGACGGGGCAGGGTATTCCTTTTCTAAGTTGACCTAACGGGACTCTTGCTGAAGACAGGCTACAGTGAGCAGATGTTACCTGGGGGGTGGGGATGGGCAGCTATAGAAGGTGGCGAATTCTGGCTAAACCCACTTAGTGGGATTCTTGCTAAAGCCGGACTCTGCAAGGACAGAGATAGAAGCCGACGTCCAGGCCTACTAGAGCAGAGGGCTCAGAGGAGCCTGACTGAAGTTTGGTCATGGAGAGAATCTTTGTCTATACGTGTATTAACACATGTGCCCACAGCCAGGTGAGGAAGGCCGGGTCCAAGTGCTGTTAGGGGTGATGTGTCAGGTCAAATAGTCCACTGTTCTCACCATTAGAATCCAGAGCCCTGGGGTTGTCTGTGGGCGGAGGCCTCCTTCTCCTGCAGTCCCGGACACATTACTGCAGGGTGTGGCAGTAAAGAGCCCACACCCGGAGCCCTCCAGACAACATGGGAATCCCAGTCTGGTCTCTACCTGCCCTGTGATCTTCAGGAAGTCATTTCGCTCAGCCTCAGCTGCCCCATCCTTGAGATGGGTGATTAACAGTACCTATCTTTTCAATTTCTTCTTAGGATTGAACGGGCTCTGGGTTAACCGCTGTCAGTTCTCAGAAGTGAGCCTGCCGCAGGCGTGCAGGGGAGGAGAAAAGAAGGGGACACGGGCTCAGGGGCTCAGGGCTGGAGACGGAATCAAAGTCACAGTGTGGCAAAGACCCCCCAGGCCTTGGCAGGTGCTCTGGTCTCTTGGAGGACTGTCTAGGGTTAAGGATAACTTTCTGTAGTCCCAGGTTCTCTTGACAGATTTTACTGAGCTTTCTCTCTGCCTTATTCACCCCAATTCCTTTTTTTTTTTTTTTTTTTTCCCCCTGTTTGGCCAGGTGGCCTGCGGGATCTTAGTTCCCTGACCAGGGATCGAACCCGCGTCCCCTGCAGCGGAAGCGTGGAGTCTTAACCACTGGACCGCCAGGGAAGTCCTGACATCTAGATTTGGGGCCTATTTGCTCTCTAGCCTAACTCTGGGGTAAGAGGATTGGCCACTCTGGGCTACGTGGAGAGTACAGAAAGTAAGAAAGTCAGGCTGTCAGAGGAGGAGCTAGAGGTTGAAAGGAGAAAGAGGGCCAGCATCTGGCCTCGTGGAAGCCACTTAATGTTTATATATATTTAACCAACATAACAGCAAAACTTAAGGTCTATTAACTGTATGTAATTCTAAACGTACATGCATTTTTACGTAGTTATAGTTACAATCAGTATGTGAACTTCATTCCCTGTCACTTAACATTTTTAATAGAAATACTTTCATGAATCACCACTGTTCATGTTTTTAAATGGAGTATATCATTATTGATATTGCTTAGAATTCCCCCCCTCAGCATTTCCCTGAACATTTTGTTCTGATTTCACTTTCCCTCTATTATAAATAGTACGGCTATGAACATCTTTGTGCATGTGATCCTTGCTTCCTCTTTAGATATGTGGGGTGTGCATTTCCCACAGTTGGGTGGCCAAGTCAATACATGTGAGTTGTATGTTTTTTATTGAAGTGTAGTTGATTTACAATGTTGTATTTGTTTCTGGTGTACAGCAAAGTAATTCAGTTATACACATGTGTGTGTGTGTGTGAATTTTTTTTCAGATTCTTTTCCATTATAAGTTATTACAGGATATTGAATATAGTTCCCTGTGCTATACAGTAAATCCTTGTTGTTTATCTGTTTTATATATAGTAGTGTGTATCTCTTAATCCCAAACTCCTAATTTATCCCTCCCTCCCCCCCATTTCCCCTTTGGTACCCATAAGTTTGTTTTCTATGTCTGTGAGTCTGTTTCTGTTTTGTAGATAAATTCATTTGCACTGTTTTTCAGATTCCACATATAAGTGATATCATATGATATTTGCCTTTCTCTGTCTGACTTACTTCACTTAGTACGATAATCTCTAGGTCCATGCAGGTTGTTGCAGATGGCATTATTTCATTCTTTTTTATGGCTGAGTAGTATTCCATTGTATATATATATATACCACATCTTTATCCATTTATCTGTCGATGGACACTTAGGTTGCTTCCACGTTTTGGCTATTGTAAATTGTGTTGCTATGAACATTGGGGTGCATGTGTCTTTTCGAATTAGAGTTTTTGTCTTTTCTGGATATATGCCAGGGAGTGGGATTGCTGGATCATATGGTAACTCTATTTTTAGTTTTTTAAGGAACCTCCTTACTGTTCTCCATAGTGGCTGCACCAATTTACATTCCCACCAACAGTGTAGGAGGGTTCCCTTTTCTCCGCACCCTCTCCAGCAATTATTGTTTGTAGATTTTTTGGTGATAGCCATTCTGACCAGTGTGAGGTGATACCTCATTGTAGTTTTGATGTGCATTTCTCTATTAGTGATGTTGAGCATCTTTTCATGTGCCTGTTGGCCATCCGTATGTCTTCTTTGGAGTCTATCTAGGTCTTCTGCCCCACGTGAGTCATTTTCCATTCAACTAGCTTGCTCTTCAGGAAGCCGGTTCTGAATCAACAGGCAATTGTACCAGTTTCATTTCAAGCCCATAAACATAAGATTTTATTATTTTTCTCCAGGTATCTTGGCTGTTTAAAAGGTTTGTAGTGATACCTCAAAGTGGTTTTTATTAGCATTTTTAACTGCTGAGGATTTTCCCATCTATTTTTAATTTTCCCGAGTCTTTTCACACACAGGTGGCATCCTGTTTGCTGGACGGAGCATCTAAATTCGCACTAAAGTGAAAGCTGATCACTGCAGTGTACAGACTGGGGACACCGTCCTATTTAATGGTTTGCATATCTGTTTACAGAAAGCAAATTTGCAGTGTCTACTGGAGTTGCAAAGAGTAGCAGATTGGGGGTTGGTAGGTGGAGAAGCTTGTTCAGGAGGATGTTTTGGTTGTGTTTAAGGTGGTACTGGATGAGGGGACTATACCTCTACTGTCAGACCTGGCTTTGTACTTTCTGGTTGAAAAAAAAAAGTGCTTGAGTTTTCTTTTCACTGTCAATTTTTTTTCTGTTTATTAAATGTATTGTCAAAGATAACAAAATTCTACGTCCCCATGATTATTACACATATTAATATATAAAAGGCCAGTATTCCTTTTAGCGCTGCAGGGCTGGAAACTGATGTTTATGTGTAAGTTTGTGTGTGAGCAGAATTCTGGGGCCATATCAGAAAAGCAGTGTTCATCTGGAACCACCTTGCTGTGCAGAGACAAAGCCCCTAGTGGTGGGACTTGGGCTGTGGGCTGTGTTTGCTGGGCTAAAATGGAAAATCTGAGGGCTGGTCCTGCCGCTGCCACTTAAGAAAAGTGACCCCAGGCAAAGTGCTTGGTCACTTTTCCCCATCCTCCAAGTGGGAGTGGCGTCTGCCTTGGGAGGTAGTAGCAAGATAGCGAGGGTGCGAACACTCTAGAAAGGGGTGCACGGTGGGTGTTCTGCACATGTAAAGACCACCGCTCTATTTTTGTATCATTTTTTTAAACTTTTTATTTTATATTGGAGCATAGCCAGTTAACAATGTTGTGATAGTTTCAGGCGCACAGCAAAGCGACTCAGTCATACATATACATGTATTCATTCTCCAAGACTCCCCTCCCATCCAGGCTGCCGTATAACATTGAGCAGAGTTCCCCGTGCTATACAGTAGGTCCTTGTTGGTTATCCATTTTATTTATTTATTTATTTATTAAATTTTATTTATTTTATTTATTGGCTGCGTTGGGTCTTCGTTGCTGCGCACGGGCTTTCTCTAGTTGCGGCGAGGGGGGCTAGTCTTTGTTGCGGTGCACGGGCTTCTCATTGCGGTGGCTTCTCTTGTTGCAGAGCACGGGCTCTAGGCGCGCGGGCTTCAGTAGTTGTGGCACGTGGGCTCAGTAGTTGTGGCTTGCGGGCTCTAGAGTGCAGGCCCAGTAGTTGTGGCGCACGGGCTTAGTTGCTCCGCGACATGTGGGATCTTCCTGGACCAGGGCTCGAACCCGTGTCCCCTGCATTGGCGGGCAGATTCTTAACCACTGCGCCACCAAGGAAGTCCCTGGTTATCCGTTTTAAATATAGCAGTGTGTACATGTCGATCCCAAACTCCCTGACCATCCCTTCCTTCCACCCTTCCCCCTGGTAACCATAAGTTCGTTCTCTAAGTCTGTGAGTCTGTTTCTGTTTTGTAAATAAGTTGAAGTGTATCATTTCTTTTCAGATTCCACATATAAGGGATATCATACGATATTTCTCTTTCTCTGTCTGACTTACTTCACTCAGTATGACAATCTCTAGGTCCATCCATGTTGCTGCAACTGGCATTATTTCATTCTTTTTAATGTCTGAGTAATATTCCATTGTATATATGTACCACATCTTCTTTATCCATTCCTCTATCGATGGACATTTAGGTTGCTTCCATGTCTTGGCTATTGTAAACAGTGCTGCAGTGAACATTAGGGTGCATGTATCCTTTCGAACCATAGCTTTCTCTGGATATATGCCCAGGAGTGGGATTGCAGGGTCATATGGTAGCTCTATTTTTAGTTTTTAAAGGAACTTCCATACTGTTCTCCATAGTGGTTGTACCAGTTTACATTCCCACCAACAGTGTAGGAGGGTTCCCTTCTCTCCACACCCCCTCCAGCATTTATTGTTTGCGGATTTTTCGATGATAGCCATTTTGACTGGTGTGAGGTGATATCTTATTGTAGTTTTGCAAAAAAGTCTGTTGCACTTTTTAAAAAACCTTGACTCGGATGAAGGAGTGGGGTCCATCTCTTGCATGGCAGCCCTGCAGCCATTTGAAACCAGCAATCCCGTCCTCACTTCCCAGGACTCCCATCTCCCTTTAGCCTAAGGGTCTGCCTCCCAGGCTCCCCACGCTCTGAAAGTCCTGGGATGTTCACCATAGAACACAGTCTCTCAAACCTCGGGGCTGTGGGCCACCAGTTCTGTAGATGCAGTTGTTTCCATGCCCGGGGGGAAATCACTGTTCTTATTTTAGGGATTTTCTAGTAACCCCAAAACCATGTTAACTATTTTGGCAGCTATTTCATAGTGACTAACAGTGAGTTCACAGCTTAAACCCCATTTTTTAAATCCATGCTGTTGCTAAACCACATCTTCCTCATCCCAGACTGGGGAAGATTTTTTTTTTTTTTTAAGTCTACGTGAAGAACTTCACATTTATCCCATTTCACTGGCTGCATTCTGTTCCCCTTGGCGTGTCTCACCTGCCTGTGCAGATGTCAGGGACCCTTTGTGGTCTCCAACCAGAGTCACAATCTCCCCTAATCCTGTGCTCAACATGGTGCTTTTTGTCTGATAACCACAAACTCCTTAATGCCAAATTAAGAGGCGTGAACAAGGACCCATTCAAAAAGCCATAGGTCCTCAGGTTAATACAGACACTTGACCAGCAGTTGTTGGGAAAAACCATTTGGCCATTTATGAATTCACCTCCTTGTCACTTGGCCTCCTCATTTTCCTCTCAAGAAAATGGGGAAGAACTCAAAATACTCAACTGTAGCGTTGATTCATTATGGTACCAAATTTCCCAGCCCAACAACCAACTCTGTATCGCACGCAGAGAGGGAAATGGGATTTGCTGGAGCTGCAGGCTGGGAGAGAAGGAAAAGGCTGAGATTGGGACTCGAAGTGGAGAAGAATTTAGTTTGAGGTTAACGAGGACAGAGTGTGGCTTTGAAAATTACAACTTTTTAGGAAACTGGAAAGTAACAGGAGCTCCTTGGAGGAAGGAGCACATCTTAAAATTCTGTGCTGCCGTGCACCTTGTAGATTGCTATCTTGAAGTGTTGGGTGGCGATACCACTGCCGGGACCAGACAACATCAAGGGTCAGAGGCAGGCTTGAAGCAAGTGACTATAGAATCTGCCCCCATCCTACTCCCAGGTCACTCACTGTTCAGGCCGTGCGGTGCTGGAATAAGCTCTCATAACACCCGTTTCTCCCCAAGTCTGCTGTCAGTGAGATCATGTTGGTAGCTTGAAATCAGCGATGACGGAAGTATCTACACAAGAGAAATTGGCAAATGCTGCAGATCTGGCCATCTTTGCCCTGGATTACTGGTGAAACTCATGCCAAGGCCTTATGTGAGCCACTATTCTGCCTCCTAGCTCATGCCTGGCTTCATCCTATGGCCAAAATTATTTTTTTTAAGTGAAAATCTGCTTCTCCATGGGGTCTTATATTGTCACCATCTCCTCTCATTTCCCAGCAACCCTTCAACACCCTCCTGACCAGCCCTTTATCATAGCACGTGATTTCCCGAGCTTGCTGTGTCACCTTTTCCTGAGATCCAGGGGCCCCAGAGGCAAGTCCTCGCCTGTGATCATCTAATACTCAGCAGAGACCCCTATTAGATCCCATATCATATGGTGACTGCTTTGCTCTAATCTTTGTCCTTTTTACGGTATTGTGAGTCTCTGCTGGACGGGGACCCTCTTCCCACTTTTGTTAATCTTCATACCTCCGGAGTCTGGTGTGGCTCCTGAAACGTAGCAAGGCAGAGAGAGCGAGAGATAGAGAGAAGTGGAGGGGTGGGGGAGGAGGGAGAGGGGAGAAGAGGAAAAAGAAGAAAGGCGGAGGGTGGAGAAAAACGGGCCAGTCCGAATCACTCATGAGCTGGCCGGCTAGGAGCAAGGTGAGTGGGACTTCTTGAAGGGTTGGGGAACTAGCGGCGCCCAGAAGTCACACAGGAGGTAAGAAAACTCTGCCCAGCTGCAGGGATCAAAGTCCTTGAATCAGTGGGAGAACAGAGGTTCTGTTAACAAAGAAGGACAGGTAATGCGTCTCTGTCGCCCCCCTCCCAGCGCCCTGAGAGCCAGCTACGAGTCAGGTGACCTCTGGGTCGCAAAGTGCTGGCAACAGAATGGTCTTGAGTGGGTCGTGTGTGCGGGGGTGGTGAGCTGAAAATGTGGGAGACTCTCAATAAAGGTGTTTTGAATTACATTGAATTATAGCTGGTGCTAATCACAACCTTCCTGGCTCCTTCCTTTGCAAGGTAATGGGGAGGGACGCTCGGAGAGGAGGGGAGGGGATTAACCAAGTGATGGATTGGGTGGCCCTGGAGCGGGCAGAATGCCGGCCCTCATGGGACCTGGGGTTTGAAAGGGCTCGGGGCTGGGGAGGGAGCGCTGCGTGGAGCCAGTAGGGTCCAGCTTCCCAGACACACAGGCCTGACTCCCCAAGACGGCAAGGTCATTGCCAATTCGTTAAGTGGCTGCTCTCAGCAGGCCTTTGCAGAGGAAAGGCATGTGTTCCCCATTTTGTTGATGGGGAAACGGCAAGAGGAAGTGACTCAGAGACAGAGTGGAAATAAAATGTGTGTCTCATGACATTCTGGCTTCTGCTAGATCCAAAGGGCTGGTGTTTCGACTGTGTCCTGTGTGGCCTCGGTCCACGCTTCTGTGGGTTCGCAGGACAGACGACGGCCCTCCATGTGAGCAGAGTGTAGGAGGTAGAGGTGTTCTTTTCAGGTGCCCCGGCAGGTGGAGAAGGTGGGTCTTGGAGGAAAGGCAGCCTCAGAGCCCTGGAGACAGGAGGGGCTGCCACCACCCCCTGAGCCTCGACTTACTGGGCCAGTTTAATATTTTTAAGTGGGCGCTGGTATTGGGTTTCTGGTTCTTTCTTCTGCCAAGTCACAGGCGTTTTAAAAATACATGTGCCAGGGAGTTTACATAAGTAATCTCTGATTTTCCAGAAAGTTCTGCAGGATAGGTAATGTTAGCCTCCTATTCCAAGAGAGGAAACTGAGGTCTAGAGAGGTGACCTTGTCCAGATCACACAACTGGTAAGTGGCAGACACTTAAGGCCACCACGTTGCCTAGCTCTGAAATCCTTCGTGAATAACGGCCTAGACTTCTGCAGCATGGCAGCCCCAAGGACATGAGTTTTAAACCCAGGTTCGAATGAGTCAGATGTGTGCGCCTTCTCCCTGACATCGTGCCACCTTCCTGATGAATGGTGCCCTTTCTGTGCTCCCTGAAATCATGGGCAGAACTTTCAATCCTCAAGACATTGCCTTTTACCCTTGGAACTCCCAGCGTCACTCTCAAGTCTGGTTCCCGAAGAGGCCAATTGGTAAAGGCTATCGTTGTCATTTCATAAATGAATTAATATTGAAAAACAAAAAAAAAGAAAAAAGGTGGAAAGACAAAGTTAGAATAAAAGACTGCCTCTCAAATGGAATACATTCAACTTTATGATGGATTCTTTACATTGTTCTTATTTTTCTCATTTTGCCATGGACACGGCAAAACATCACCAAAGGCCATCATCCAGCTGCCAACTGCTGTTTGGGAACTCTGTCCCATCCCAGCTTGACGTCTCAAGGCATCAGAGCCAGTTGGTGGCAGAGCCGGACACTAAGTCCTAAGCATGGTAGCAGGACGTGACACCAGCAGCCCTCTTGCCATTGGCAACATGGTGGCCTTAATTCTCTGCCGCTTACCAGTTGTATGCTCTGGACAGTCACCTCGCTAGACCTCTCTAACATTACCTATCCTGCAGAATCCTCCTAGAGAATTAGGGGTTACTTACGTAAACTCCCTGGCACACAGTATGTGTTCAATAAGACGTAACACCACCTTGCAGTGTCTTCAAGATCAAGAGTGTATTTTTCTGTGATGTTGACCCCTATAACCCTGACATCTTCCCCACAGCAGGAGCACAGCCCTGGGGACAGTGACAACCCAGAGTATCTGAAGGGACTTCAGTCCTGCTTCAGTCTCCCCTCCCCCTTCAGGCAGGTGAATGTCTTGCCGTTCAGGAAGAGTGTCATTTATTTTCTTCCTGAAGACTTCAGGGACTCAGAGATTGTACAGCTTCCCTCAGTGCCCTTGGCAGGTCTTGGCCAAGACGTTCTTATAGCCAATCAAAACTTTTCCTGTTTTAATTTGAGCCCATTTCCTTGTGTTTGTTATTCTTTGGCTTTGCCTTGGGCAGATCTGGGGGTTGGGAGACAGTCGGAGCCCACGGTGGCTGTGAGCCAGGGTTTTCTCCAGTGCCGTGGGACGGTCTCTCCTCGTGACAGTGCTCACAGGGTCTAGGGCAGGCCAGCATGCAGCGAGGAAGGATTGCCAGGCTGGGGTCCAGGTCTGGCCTGCAGGAAGGAGCAGGGGTTTTGGCTCACGCACTTAGAGTCAGAGGACTTTGTGATCAACAAAATCCAGAGACAAGCTACTGATGAGAAATTCAAGTAATCAGGCATAGTCTGGAGGAACAGGCAAGTTCTGTTGTCCAGAAACAGGAGCTAGAGTCAGCAGGTTGTTCTCATATCTTCCTAACTACGCCCAGTGCCGTATGTTGGTAGCTTGAAATCAGCCGTCGTGGGCCTGGAGAGAAGACCATGCGTGACGTTGAGGGCTGTGTTCTCCAAGACCCCCAAGGCAGGTGACTGAGGCTTTCCTTATATAACACCTTTCAGTTACTCTGCTTCAGAGAGTTTTGGGGGACCCCTTGGCAGTTCACTGCAGATCTGTACTGACAGTTGGAAGTTTTGGATGCCCTTGAGGGAGTTGCCACGTGTCAGCAGAGATGTGGGCACCACCTTTCTGGGCTGAGGTCTTTCGGCCAAACACCTCCAAGACCTCTCATGACCAAGTCCTAGCTTGGGGAGGGGTGATGCTCTCTAAGCCAGGAGGACTCTGGATTCTTCACAGACTGGGGTGTTCCATGCTGGGTTGACACATTTCTTCTTGCATGGAGTTTGTGCCCACGTCTGTGGTATCACGAGATACTACTTTCTTCAAAGGCAGATGGGAAGGTGGGAGAAACTTTGAACTTGGATTCAAATCTGCTTTGGGATCCGAGTTTGCTACTCAACAAGCATGATCCTTGACCAGGTGGCTTAAAATTTCTTGAGTATGTTTTCTCATTTGTAAAATGGTCATAATCATCTCTGCACATCTCCCAGGGTTCTTGTGCAAAACACATATGTTTCTTTTAAAGTTTTTTAATTGTAATTGTTTTTGGAATGGATAGCCCAAGGTTACCACTACAAAGGACTGAAGGCAGACCTGAGGGACCAGCATCGGTCTGAAGGCAAAGGTAGATCCCGGGTGACTGAAATGACTTTGCTAAAATATTTCAACGGGAGCCAGGTTGACTACTATGAATGATGGCTCCTGAACCAAAGGCCAGGAAAAAATGGATGACGATAAGAAACCAGTGTCATCCAAGTGTGTTGGTGATGGCCAACGTATCAGTCTAGGTTGGAGGTAAAATATGAATACTTCTCTCTGATCAGGGTGTGGTGCGGGCTGGCTCCTGCATGGGCCAGGCACCGCCCAGTCAGGCTGGGAAAGGGGAGTCAACTATCAGGCTGTGGTTTCTCATCATCACATTTTTTTTTCCCTTAATACACTTTATTTTTCAGAGCAGTTTTAGGTTCACAGCAAAATTGAGCGGAAGGTCCAGAGATCTGCCACCTACCGCTTGCACTCAAACAAGCACAACATTCCCCACCAGAGTGGTACGTTTTTTACAATTTATGAACCTACAGTGATGCATTACTATCACCCGAAGTCCATAGTTTACATCAGGGTTCAGTTTTGGTGTTGTGCATTCCATGAGTTCCGACAAATGTATGATGACATGTATCCATCACTGTAATATCATGGAGAGTATTTTCACTGCCCTCAAAATCCTCCATGCTCCTCCGATTCATCTCTCCTTTCCCCCAACTCCTGGCAACCACTGATCTTTTTACTGTCTCTGTAGTTTTGCCTTTTCCAGAATGTCATATAGTTGAAACCATACAGTCTGTAGCCTTTTCAGATTGGCTTCGTTCACTTAGTAATATGCATTTAAGGTTCCTCCATGCCTTTTCATGGCTCGATAGAGCATATCTTTTGGGCATCGAATCATATTCCGTCGTCTGGGTGTACCACAGTAAGGTAAGCTGTTAAGAATAGGGGAAACTGAGTGAGGGGTATATGAGAACTCTCTGTATTATCTTTGCAACTTTCCTGTAAATCTAAAACTAGTTTAAAATAAAAAGTTTATTAAACAAACAAAAAAATATTCCATTGTCTGGATGTACCACAGCTTATTTATCTGTTCACCTACTGAAGGACATCTTGATTGCTTCTAAGTTTTGGTAATTGTGAATAAAGTTGCTATAAACATCCATGTGCAGGTTTTTGTGTGGACATAAGTTTTCAGCTCCTTTGGGTAAATACCAAGGAGCATGACTGATAAATCATATAAGAGTCTGTTTAGTTTTGTAAGAAACCATACAACTGTCTTCCGAAGTTTGCACCAGCGATAAATGAGCATTCCTGTTGCTCCACATCCTCGTTACATGTTTACATCCTCTTGGCTCCTCAAGTTTAAAAGTACCGCATCTCATTGCACCACTGGCTGTAACTGCAAGGTTAAAAGCACCGTGGGGGTCTGACCCCCTCCCCCTGCAGACTCTGCCCTGACCTCTGTCCTGGCGAAGCTTTCTGACTTGCTCTACCTCTGATACTGGGCTCTGCCTTTCAGAGAGGGCTTCTCTCCTTCACTCTTCTCTTCAGCCAATGACACACATCACATGTGAAAGTGGAGCTTCCAAGATCGTAACAGCCAGATCTCTTGAATTTTACTGACATATTATTCCTACTTAACTGTTCCCTTTCAAACTCTCCCCTAGTATTTCAGGGAGTCCCCAGGGTGTCTCTGTGTGCTCACCAGCACCAGTACCCTTTGGGTGGGAATGCTGCCTGGGCTGGGGGGTATCTTCTGAATGGCACCCCATCCCCTTCACTGTGGATGTCCAGAAGCCACGTGGTGTGACCTGCAGTTGTGGGTATAACGGCCTCCTTCCAGCTCTGAGTCCACGTTCCCACTGGCCAACATGATGACACTGCTTGCACCCCTACTTTCCAAATGGTCTTTGGGGTGTAGGCCCTTTGGCTTCCATTGGCATGATCTAGTCCCTGGGGACAGACACCATGTGCTGCTCCATTTCCTTCCTACCCAGATGCCCGTTTCACAAAACTGTGTCATGAGACCCCTGCCTGGAAATTAGTTTATACAAACAGATGCCCTGGGGTCATGGGGCCCCTGGCTCAGTAGACACAGGAGATCCTGAATCTAGGACCAGATATCTGTGTGTTATTGATGGTTATATATATATGCGGTTTGTCCGTATGGCTAGAGTGTATGCTCTTCAGGGGCAAGACATCCTTCCCTCAGCTTCACGTCCTATAGCAGATTTGTCATGGTCCCTTCTGATGTCCCCTTGGGCCTCGCCATTTCAGTATTCTGCTTACTTTTTCCTGCCAGCATCTGCGTCCTTTTGCCTGGGGACTTCCTCTGGCTCTGAGTCCACTCTGCGCTTGTGCAGAACTGGCTGGAAACGCTGGGACAATGACGGTGAAGCAGTGGCGTGGCTCCCTCCCTCCCTGGCTGGAGTGGCTCTGCAGCTGGGTTCTGTCCTCGCTCCCAGGGCTCCCAGCCGGGTTCCTCTGCAGTTGTCCAAGCGATCGCTCCATTGATAACAGGCCGCCTTCCTTTCCCTGTCCCGCACGTCCCACTCCCTAGTAGGTTTCCTGGGGTTGCCTCTCAAGCTACTTCCTCGGTTTCCTTATTGAAGGTCTGGGGAAACCGAGACACACACCCAGTGCATAGCAGAGGATTGGCACATGGGACAGGTCCAGTAGACATTGAAAAAAGGCATGGATGCTTCTAGAATACACATACTGGTCTCTAAAATAAAGCAGACTGGATAATCTTTTCTCCATCTGTCTTGTCCCAAATTCTGCCTGCCCAGGTGGGCTCAGGCTGGCGCTCTGCTCCTTGTCTGCCTGCCCCGATGGAAGGGACATGTCCTGCTTCTTTCCTTGTCCTCATAGCATCTCTTTCATGTCTTCATAATACATGCTGGCTTTTTAAAGGAATGACTCCTTGCAGCTAGTGACTGTCTACGTTTCCCTTCTAGTGCCCAGCAGTGTGATTGGATGAACATAGACTTTGCTTCCACATCTAAAATATTTGACTCCACATTTGTATTTTTTTAATTAATTTTTATTGGCGTCTAGTTGATTTACAATGTTGTGTTAGTTTCTGCTGTACAGCAAAATGTATGTTATATATATACATATATCCAGTCTTTTTTAGATTCTTTTCCCATATAGGTCATTACAGAGTATTGAGTAGAGTTCCCTGTGCTATACGGTAGGTCCTTAATAGTTATCTGTTTTATATATAGTAGTGTGTATGTGTCAATCCCAATCTCCCAATTTATCCCTCCCCACCTTTTCCCTCTTGGTAACCGTAAGTTTGTTTTCTACATCTGTGACTCTACTTCTGTTTTGTAAATAAGTTCATTTGTTACGTTTGTGTTTTAACTTTGCCAACTCCGTCCTTCAGCCCCCAACTCCTAGTCTGAGGAATGTCCCCCTAAAATCACAGTCTCCTGTTAGAAGGGAGAGATTCTTCTGTAAGAATGGGTTCCAAATGAGAGCTAAGCTTAGTCTAGAAGAGGTTCCCAACCCAGCCTGAATGTTAGAAACATCCTTAGAAATTTAAAAATACCAATGCCAGGCCTCCCATGGACCACCTCAGTGACAATCTCTGGGCACAGGGTCTGCATTTAGACTTTCTTGACAGCTTCCCAGGGGCTCCTAATGTGGAGCCAAGATCGACACCTCCAGTCTGGAGATAGAACTTCTATTGCATCCTTTGGGTATTTCTGCTTTAGACCACTGGGAATAAACCCTACAGAGCTGTTTGTTGTTGGATCAAGAGGCCAGGACCAATCTGGCTGAGATTTGGGATGATCTAAAGACTCCTAGGGTTCTTATAGTCTATGTAGATGTCAACCAAACTGTCATCAGAACTGGGCTGGGTATGGAGGCCCAGCCCCACCCCCTCGCCCCCCAGCAGAAAGACCTCGCACATTGGGCTGCCAGGGTGCTGTCCCTCTGCATGCGGTGCATGATGCTCTGGGAGATGACTTCCTGTGGGACTGAGGCTTCGAGCCCTGAAAGCCCAGGTTGGCAGCTGCAGGTGGGGGTGGACGAAGCCCTCAGCTGCTAGGCTGGCCCCCCAACCTGGGCCCTTGCCTGTCTTTCCCATTCCAGTGCCCTGCAGGCCACCTGTTCTCCACTTCGATTCCTTCTCGGCTTCTCTCCCCTTGTCCCTGTTTCTCTCCTGCTATTTTCTACTGTCTCGCTCTTCGCTTTTTCTGCTCAGCTGTGCCTTGGAACCAGGCTGGGGCTGCCTCCTCTCAGAGCTGCGTTTGCAGAGTGTGGGCCCCTTGCCTGGGAGCCAGCGTGGGAGGAGAAAAGCGATGGCGAGAGGGGGCTTCTAGCAGAGAGCTCACAGCCTGCGAGCTCCGGGTCCAGGCCGATACCTGGACGTTTACACAAACTGCTCCCCCGTGCTTCCGCCTCCCCATCCGTGAAGCCGGATGCCTTTAAGGGGAGTTTTCGGGAGTGGGAGGATGTGTGCTTTGCAGAGGTCTCGGAGCTTGTTGGGTGCTGCCCCTGGGGGATGAGGCGTGTGGGCCCACACCACTCATTTCAGGGCTGTCCCTCTGCTGTCTCCGCAGGACTGCGATGTGCCGGTCCTAGCTGCCGTCTGAGAGGATGTCCGGGGTTTCTGAGGCCCTGAGCCGAGTGAAGGTGGGCACGTTACGTCGGCCTGAAGGCCCCCCAGAGCCCATGGTGGCAGTGCCAGTGGACGTGGAAAAGGAAGACGTGAGGATCCTCAAGGTCTGCTTCTATAGCAACAGCTTCAACCCCGGGAAGAACTTCAAACTAGTCAAATGCACTGTGCAGACCGAGATCCGGGTGAGTGTGGTGGGTGCTGCCTGCTCCGTCCATTTGTCTGTCTCTCCCTCACCTTCCTGGGCAGCTGAGCATCCCTCCTTCAGCCTAGCAGGCTCTCCTGTATCCACCACCTGGGCTGGGGGCCCTGGAGGGATGTTCTCAGCCTGTGGCTCCAGGCCTCCTCTCCAGGGCTCTGCAGCCTGAGGCACAGATTGTGTAGCCTTTGTTTGAACCCCAGATCATTTGCTCAAGCTTTGATTTATCTCATTTCAACTCATTCAATATTTATGACATTTGAGGTTCTGCAAGGGATGTAAGCGCCCCCCCCCCCCTTCAGAGGGTTTACACTCTCATGGAATTGGAATACACAAGTGATTGCATTGAAAATAGAACAAAAGTGGTTTAGGACATGTGCTGGGTGCTTACAGAAGGGAGCTGTGATATGTTTAGAGGATGCTAATGAACTAGAGATGCCCTCGACCAGGGGCATGGTTGCCAGGCCCTTTCTGAGGCAGTACTTCAGCTGGCTCACTTTCACCCAGGGCCTCGGAATCTGTTTTGCAAATCCAGGTACCCACAGTCATCAGGGCACCTAGACACCAGGAAGCCAGTTCTCTTTAGCCAAATGTGTAAGAACTTGTCGTCAGAAGCAGAGTCACAATACACTGATTGATTTTAAATGCCTACATTTATTGAATAATTACTATATACATGCCTGAATCAATCCCTTTACATTATCTCATTGAATCCTCCCCACAACGCCATGAGGTAGATACAATGAGGATATCCCTTTCCACTGCTCAGAATATTCCTTTCTGGTGATGCAAAAGAAAGCCAAATCGATTCTCCAGAGGTTGCTTAGTGGGTCTGTAATTTGAATAAAGGAAGCAGGAGAACCTTGGGAAAACCACCCAGGTCTGAGAAAGCTGGATGAAGCATCTCCAATCCTCTCATCACTAATCCTTCCCTGTCCTGGAAGTCAACATCCCCCAAACTCAGTCAGCGTCTTTTCTGGTTGGTGCTGGCAGCAACCTCTCCACGTCTGTCCCTTTGGCTGCCTTCTGTCTGTAACAGCACAGGCTGTACTTCAGTACACCCGAGCAGAATGTAATTGATTAGGTCACTGTCTTAGCCAGTTGTCACAACTGATTATGGTTTGGTTCTTCCCTCTGTTTCCTGTAACTGATTTGATTAGGGCCTTGTTTGCATCTTATGGTTCCAGATCTGTAGGTACAATTGTGTCCTGAGAGCAAGCCCTGGGCACCTTCCTCCAGGAGGATGTTTTCATGTCTCCTTAACTATCTACTTCTTGAGTCTTCCTTTGGGTGTATCATCTTTGCAGATAGCTGATGCCATCTACTGTGGGGTTTACGAGTTTAATTTTCAGAAGGCAACCTGATTCCCATGTTCGGAGCACCTCCCTGCCTTTTTGTGCTGAAACCCAAAGAGCATCTGGTTAGACCAGATTAGGACATGTTCTGTGGCATTATGGTGAAAAGGGACCCTAAAGGATTGGTAGATTTGAAGAGGCAGCGCTGAGGAGAGCAGGGGGCTTTCCAAAAGGAGGGGACAGCAAGAACAAAGACAGGGAGGCTGATCATGGGAGCCTCCAGGGAGGCTGGAGCATGGGTTATATTTAGAAAAGTATCTAAAGTCAAGATCAGAAAGGAAATTTGATGGCCAATAAGGGAGGGCCTAGAATATCAAGCTAAGGAATTTGTATTTGGACAGGCATTAGAAACACACAGCTTTTAAGCAGGGGAGAAGCTTTCCTGGAGCTGTCTGATGTCTTGCTAGGTGTCAAAGGGGAAAAAATACAATAGCCTACAGGAAGGGCAGTGAGACCCAAGCTTAAGAAGAATGGCTAGCTCTTGAGGCATTACCTGGAGGGGTGTGAGAACAGAGGTGGAAAAAGAACAAAGAAAGAAGTGATAGCCTTCTAAGCGTTTATGTCCCAGCCTTCTGATTTTGCCTGTTTCCAATGTGTCTTATAGGCAACATGTCACCTGCTTATTGCAAACAGCCATGGCTTTCGAGTCACCTAGACTTTGAGCCCAATACTGCTCCACACTTATTGGTTTTATGGCCTTAGACGCAACACTTAACTAACCTGGCTCAGTCCCTTCACTTGGGGATTATGCCCACCTGTAACCTTGTTGTAAGGATCAGAGATGATAGATGAGAAGCATCCAGCATATAGCAGGAGCTCAATCATTGGAAGCTATTGACTGTGTGGGTCATTACCCTGCTCAAGAATCTCCAAGGGTTTCTAATCACCCACAGAATAAAGTTCAAATCATCTTCTTTTAGTGTTTATCCACTTATCTGTCATATTTTCAAATAAAGTAAGATGATCAGATTTGTATTTTGAAACAGTATGTAGTGTCCTGCAAGATGTTAGGATGTGCATGCTGGAGAAGGGTTTTTATGGTCAAAGAAGTTTGGGAAATGCTTGGTTAAACAATTCTGAACCAATTCCTTTGTGACAGGACTTCTCAGAATCTTAAATATGCTGTCATGCCTGGTGGGTCACCAAGAAAGAGCCACAGAGGTGATGTTTTCTTAAGTCAGCCATTTCTTATTTGCCTAAGAAACCCTTCTCTTAAAAGTTGGACAACCAGTTCTCTAGGAAATCATTTAGGGATCCGTTTTTCCTAAACTCTGACCAAAGTACAAAAAGGGTAGGAGAGAGGAAACGCTGGTGAAAGGGAGATGGATTAGGAAGCTGTGGCCATAGTGTGGGCGGGAAATGAACTAGTGGAGCGGCATTGGGAACAAAGACAAGTCAACAGATCTAAGTGCATCTAAATAAGCAGAGTCAACAGAACTTGATGATTAACTAGACGTAGGGAGGAAGAGAAAGGAAGGAGACAAGGATGACTCAAGCTTTTGCTTGGGCAGCTGAATGGGTGTTGATGCCATTCACTGAGATACCATCAGAGAAAGGAAGGGTGTTCTGAGATTTCAGCTTTACATGTGTTGTGTTTGAAGTGTTTGTGAAACACACTCGTAGAGGAACGTGGGCCTGGAGCTGAGGAGGGAGAAAGGACCTAGAGGTGAGGATTTGGGAGTCATTATGCAATGGATACCATGCGAATAGGTAGGATCACCCATGGAGAATGAGCAGAGCGAGAGAAGGAGTTCCAATTAGGAAACCTTGGGAAACCAACCTCTAAGTGGCTGATAAAGAGGGACAAATGAAGGGAAAAAGAAGAATCATCCGGAGAAAGGTGAAAAGAACAAAGAGAACAAGAAGGAGACAGAAGCAGAGGAAACTTTGAGGAAAGAGTGGTTAGCAGTGTCAGACACTCAGAAAGGTCAAATCAGATAAGGCTAAAAATTGGTTCATTGACTTCAGCAACAGGTGCTATGATGATCTTTTACTGGGTAGTTTCAGTGAAGAGATGGGGGCAGAAGCCATTGTGCAGTCAGTTGGAGAGTGGAGACAGTGAATGTTACCATTTCAGAGAGGTTTTGCTCATGAAGGGAAGGAAGGAGGAAAAGGCAAGAGGAACAGTGTTACCGGCAGACGAAATAGCATATGCTAAGATCCTGAAGTGACCAACATACATGTCAGGTTTGAGGATAAAGGATGTCCAAGGTTGACTAGTTAGACCATGTTAATGATTTTGGATTTTACCCCATCTTCTGTGGGAAGCCACTGATATAGTTTAAACATGTGAGTGGTATGAGATTGCATTTTTAAAAGGTCACTTGGGTTACATAGTGGAAAATAGACTGGAAAAGGCAAGAATGGATGTGAGGAGATGTTAGGTGGCTATTGGAGTGATCCAGATAAGAGATGTTGATAGCTTAGATTAGGATTGTAGCCACGGAGATGATGATGATCATCATGATGGTGATGATAATGTTGATGGTGGTGATGATGATGATGATGGTGATGGTGATGGTGATGGTGTTATGGTGATGGTAGTGATGATGATAATGATGATGTACATGGTGATGATGATGATGGTGATGATAATGTTGATGATGGTGGTGATGGTGGTGGTGGTGGTATGGTGTTTATAGTGATGGTAGTGATGATGATGGTGATGTTTATGGTGATGGTGATGATGATGATGATGGTAGTGGTGATGGTAAGGACTGATGATGATAATGTTGATGGTGTTGGTGGTGGTGATGATGGTGATGGTAGCAATGATGATGATGGTGGAGATCATGATGATGATGGTGATGATGGTGGTAGTGACGATGTTGATATTGGTGCTGCTTATGGTGGTGGTGGTGGTGATAATAGCAGCTACCCTTCTGAAAGCACATCATATGCATTATCTCATCGACTTCTCAGAAGAACCCTATGAAGCACATACTATTATTATCTCCATTTTATATATAAGGAAACAAGGTTCAGAAGAGTTAAGCAAATTGCTAGTAAGTGGTGGAGACTGTTTTCAAACCCAGGCAATCCACCTCCAGAGCCTGCACTCTTAACCACCGTGGTCTATGGAGAGAAGTGATTGTAATCCAGAAAATTTAAGAGATGAAAATGAAAGGTTTTGCTGATGGACCAGAGATGCAGGAATAAAGAAGAGGGAGGTGTCCAGAACAACAGCCCTGGGAATTCCCTGGCAGTCCAGTGGTTAGGACTGCATGCTTTCACTGCCGAGGGCCCGGGTTTGATCCGTGGTCGGAGAACTAAGATACCGCAAGCCACATGGCATGGCCCCCCCCCAAAAAAAAGGAAGAAAGAACAGCAGCCCTAGTTCAGGTGGAGAAAGTCCCACTCCCCAAGATGAAGAACACTTAGGAGAAACTGCTTGGGGAGTGGGGAACTCACAGGTTCAGTTTTGGACCTGTCAAGTGCAACTGGGATGCTCTAACATTTTCACGTTACATTAAATATGTGAAAATGTTGAGTAGGCTTTTTGATATGTGATTCTGGAGGAAAGAACTGGGCTGGAGAGAAACATTTGAACCTTCTCAGCCTCTGGGTGGCGGTTAAAGCCATGGCTATGGGTAAGTTCATTAATGAAGGAATCCTGAATAATTTCATCATCCATTTCACAAGTATGTGTTGAAAGGGAGAAAGAACGCTCTGGAGAAAGAAAAAGGAAATCATCACGCTCATACTCAAGTGAAAGAAGAGCTAGAGAAAGGGAGAAAGAACGACAGAAGAAGGGATTGCCTCCAATTAGATCTAAAACATTAAGTGTATGTAGTACTATTCTGTGGGTAGACAAGACAGCAACGCAGCAAGATTTACCCAACCTGTTTGAAGAGTTTGGACAGATTGAATCCATTAATATGATTCCTCCCAGAAGCTGTGCTTATGTCTGCATGGTTCATTGACAAGATGCATTTCGGGCTCTTCAGAAACTTAGTTCTGTGTCATATAAAATTGAGTCCAAGGTCATTAAGATGGCTTGGGCTTTAAACAAAGCTGTAAAAACAGAATACAAACAATTCTGGGATGTGGATCTTGGAGTTACATGTATACCATGGGAAAAAGTACCTGACACCAGGCTGGTTATGACCTGGAAGTATCATCAAATCCCAAAACCCAGAGGCACTTCCTGCTTTCAATGGGTTTTGAGGCCAAGGACTCACACTAATGAATGACATTGACCCCCACTAATGAATAAACCTTTACAAATGGAGGCAAGAGCTCTGACAAGAAGACAGAGATTCTGTGAGAGCATAGAAGACAAAAGAGCTCGGTCCAGACGTCAAGGAACTGCTTTGCTATTCTGGGCCTGTTTGTAGATGCTGTGTCCAGTCGTGTAGGTCCAGACCAGCTTCCCTGCCTGAGAATCTCCTGGACCGGCCCCTCCCACCCGCTGCTTCCACAGAGCATTTCTTGCAGTCTCCTTGCCTAGCTGGGCTGCATCCTCTAATGGATTTTTCTACTTCCAGCTCTCTATCTTCTTTCACCATCTTCTATGTGTCAAAGTACTACCAGCCCTTTCAAGCTTGCCAAGCACTTGTCCTTCCATAAGAACACTCCTAAAATTCTGACACCTCCGTACAGCTGTGTCTGATCAAATAGAAGCAATGGAGAATCACCCTGGCACAGTCCATGTGGTAAAACATTTTCAAAACATGGTTACTCCATGCATACTTGCTGATTTCTTGTTTTCCTTTTTATTCTCAGCTTCTTTCTATAAAAATGTAATATCCTCAGATGCTTTCTCTGGGTTGTTAAAAGCTATGTAAATAAGCTCTGGCCCTTGTGCTTAGGACCCAACAGAAATTAGACAGGTGTTGGAGGGAAGGGAGCAACGTGCCGAATGAGAAGTGGATTTTGTTCTTCTTGATTTTCCATTTCCCTTTTGTTTGATATTCATAGGAAATTGTGTTTGTTTGGGAGCTCTGGAGCTCTGGAGAAAGTGGAGTCTTCTATCATTATGTATTTTTCTAACATGCTAATTTGCTTGTCTGGGAAAGGGGTTAAGATAACACTTTGTAAACAACCAGCAGAGTGCCACCCAGACGTGCCCACACAGGACGTCTCTCTTTGACTCTTACAGCCTCTCCTTCATTTCTCTCTCTCTCTCTCTCCCTCTCCCTGCTCCTTTTCCCATCTCCACTCTTACTCTCTTCGGGGTAGGTTGACCATATGTCCCGGACGATCAGACAGTCCTGGTTTACACACACTGTCCAAGGATGACTACGAACAGTGCCCCTGCCAATCTCAAGAGCATCATGAATCGGAGGATAAATGGTCACCTACTGCTAATTGCCGTTCTCACTCCTCTCTGCCTGGCACACTGACTTGCTGGCTCGTGGTGTTTTTCCCTCCCCTGCTGACCCCAGCTGACCCACTCCCTGCATGGGCCCATCTCTATCCATCAGTGGACCATCTGTGTCTCACACAGGAGGGCCTTAAGCAGAAAATGAGGCAGTTGTGTGTGATATGGTGTGCTTCCAAGGATGCCAGCAGAGCACCCACATTCAAAAACCCTCTCCCTCGGCCAGCCTCTATCGTGCTGAAAAGCCATGATCAAGACCCAGCCTTGTTTTGTCCCGAAGCGTCACCCGACTTAGCATCCACATTTACATCCCTAGGAGGGTTAGAGATGGAGCCATCCTGTACCCTTCCCGCTGGTCCAGTGGTGTCCCCCCCACCTCTACAGCAGGGATTCCAGGCTGCGGGGTGGCCAGCAGGTGCCGCTCGCCTGGCGTGTGAGGAGAGCACACTCCAGTCCCAAAGGCAGCCTGCTCTACACATGCTTGGACTAACTGCCCTCCCTGTAGATTCAGCGGTCATACAATACATTCCAGGATATTCCCAGAGAAGCAGATTTCAGATACTGCGACCCACTGGCCCTGCACTAGACTCATCAGACATTCATCCCAGGTGCTTTCAAGTTTAAACCTATCACTTAACCAGACACAGGGTATTATGGATTGAATGTGTGTTCCCCCCGATCCCCCCCACAAATCCATATGTTGAAGCCCTAACCCCCAATGCAATGGTATTAGGAGGTCGGCTTGAGGTCATGACAGTTGGGCTCCCATGATGGCTTAGTGTCCTGAGAAGAAGGTGAAGAGACCAGAGCTCTCTCCCCTGCCATGTGAGGGCACAGCCAGAGGGCGGCTGTCTGCAAACCAGGAGGAGAGCGCCCACCAAGAACCCAGTCTCCTGGCCCCTTGATCTTGGACTTCTCAGCCTCTAGAACACTGAGGAATAAATGTTGTCATGTAAGCCACCCAGTCTGTGGTCATCTGTTGTAGCAGCCCGAGCAGACACAGGGGCAGCAGCTCCGTGTGGTCAGAGGAGAGTCTCCAGGCCACAGTTCGTGGGCCCATGTCCTTTGTTTCCAGAACAATCCCCGCTGCCCTCTTCACACGTCTCCGCGGGCAAGACCATGAGGTTGAGGTGCAAGAGGAAGGGAATTCGTGACTCCTTGTCCTGGGAAGCTGCTGTCGCTAAAAGAAACGTTACCCTAAAGAGAATAATGGAGTCACACAAGGCCAGCCCCCCATGCATGAGAATAGCCCTGGGAAACCTGAGACAAGGGGTTCATCCAGGAAACCACGGACCAACACGACAGAGACACTCACAGTGCTATAAAAAGAGGCACATTAACAAGGACCCCCTCCTTTCTGCACCCCATCCCCAGTTCCTGTATGTGCATGGCAGGCCAGCCCACCCAGCCCTGACACCTGCAGAGGCAAGCTTGAGGCAGACGTGCAGCATTCTGGGCCCCTTTATTCACTGTGCGCCCAGATTCATGCCGTCCACAAATTAGCAGCCAGGTGCCTGTGCTTACGTTTCTATTTTTAAACAGCAGTCGCATTGCTGAATGTCCTTGTTAGGTACAGGCTTTTAGCACATCCAAATGAAAGCTTTCACAATAAGTTATGTTAACTTTTATTATTTTGCTTTTCAATCATTTTTGTTTTTGAATTTTTGAATCCTGTTTTATTTATTTTTTTATAAGCAGGCTGTTATTCGTTATCCATTTTATACATATTAGTGTATATATAATTTTTAAAAAATTATCCCTTAGGTGTGTGAAGAACTCAGAACTCGTATTGCTGTTGTTATTGGTTTCCTAGGGCTGCTGTAACAAAATACCATGATCCTCATGGCCTAAAACAACAGAAGTGTGTTCTCTCGCAGTTCCAAAGGCCGGACTGTATCAAGGGGTCGCAGGACTGGGCTCCCTCCAAGGCTCTAGGGTGGAATCCTTCCTTGCTTCCTTCAGCTTTTGGTGGCTCCAGGCTTCCTTGGCTTATGGCTGCATCCCTCCAATCTCAGCCTTCATCTTCGCATTCCTTTCTCTTCCTTTCTCTTCCTTCTGTGCGTCTCTCCTCTGTGTGTCTTTTATAAGGACACTTGTCATTGGATTTAAGAGCCCCCCAGATAGTCCAGAATGATCTCATCTTGAGGTCCTGAACTTAATGACATCTGCAAAGACTCTTTTTCCAAATGAGGTCACATTCACAGGTTCCAGGGCATGGACTCATCTTCTGGGGGTCACCATTCAAGCCACGACAGCCATCAGTTGGGATCACAATGGCAGTTGCTGGCACCCCCATTCAGGGGCACACAGACACACGTACACAGCACACAGGGGAGTACGAGCATTTTGCACACGTATGCACACCCACAGTGATGCAAGGCTGAGTGTCGGAAAGTGACCACAGGCTGATGAAAGCCTATGACTTTTCCTTGCCCTTTCCTGGGATTCTCAGTTGCCGGCCGGCTGTGGGTTGTCCCCTCCCTGGCCTGATTCCCGTGACACTGACAGCCTGTGTGTTGCCACAGGCTGGTCCCTTGTCACTCCTCAGGTGATCTCATCCAGTCACATAGCTTGAAATTCTCATTTTACCCAGTGGTGCCCAAATCTGAAATGCTGGCTCCGGCCTCCTCCCATCACTCCAGGCCACATGTCCACCTGCCTGCCTGCCATCTCCGCTGGCTGCCCAGCCTCCATGCGAAGAATCAGCTCAGAATCCTCTCCTGAAACTCTGCTTCTCCTCCAGTCTGTCCGGCTCCACTGACTGCAGCTGAGTTCTTTCAGTTATTGTGTCTCAGGCTTTCGACCTAGGAGTCTTCCTTGAATTCTTTCTTCCTCTCACACTCTGTACTTCATCCATCAGGAAATCCTGTCTGCTCTACCAGCAAAACATATCCGGATTCTGACCATTTCCTTCTCGCCACTTCCGTTGCCTCTTCCCTGGTCCAGGCTGTCAGCATCTCTTACCTGGAATAACGCATTCACCTCCGAACTGCCTCTGCCCTTATCCCCCTGTGATCCATTCCACAGGTAGCGGCCATGGTGAATTTTTAAAACACAGGTCAGTTGGAGGGATATATTTAAGGTATAGCTTCGAGCATATCACTGCTCTACTTTAAACTCTCTGATGACTACCTTCCTCGCTCAAAATAAGATCCAAAGTCCTTACCCTGGCCTGCAACAGGGGTCAGCAAGCAAGGCCTGCAGGCCAAATACGGCCCATCACCCATTTTTGTAGATAAAGCTTTATTGGGACAAAACCCCGCTCAGTTGTTTACTATTGTTTATGGTGCTTTTGAGCTACAAGGGCAGAGTTGAGTAGTTGCAACAGAGACCATCTGGCCCACCAAGCCTAAAATATTTACTACCTGACCGTTTATAGAAAAAATTTGCCGAGCCCTGGCCTGGCCCTTCTGACCTTTTCCCACATCACTTTCCTCCGTTCCCTCCCCACTGGCCTCTTCACAGTCACCCAGATGTGCCAAGCACACAGGGCCTCGTAGATGCCCACCTCGGGGTCTCTGTGCAATCTGATCCCTTTGCCTGGAAGGGTCTTCCCCCACGAGGCCACCCCTCTCTCCCTGACTTCCTTCAGGGATCCATTCAAATGCCCCCGTATCAGAGAGGACTTTGCTGGCCACTCCATGTAAAATAGTAACCCCACCCGACCCCTCCCCCGGCATCATTCTTGTGCCCTTACCTGCTTTGTTTGTCTTCCTGGCACTTATCAGAACCTGAGATATTATTATGCTTATTTGTTTATTGTTAACCCCCAATAGAAAATAAGCTCCATGAGAGAGGGACGTTTTGTTTCCCCAGTTTGCTGAATTAATTAATGAGTAGTTATTTAATGATGGATGGATGGATGGATGGATGGATGGATTCCAGTTATAAAGCCCACAGAGACTGGTTAGAATTCCATGTCTCAACTCCAGATTCCAGTAAGGGAGAGGGAGCTTCAGGCTGACCTGGTGTGTACACGGGGCAGTGTCTGGGGTCAGTGGCATTAAATGCCAAGAGGTGCTGTGAATGGGGTGTGGGCAGAGGGGTTCATATAACCACTGCTACAGTCTTCCCAGATGAGGCAAGCGATCTGAAGTCACCAGGGGCATTGAAAAATATCAGTTGTCCAAGTCGCATCCAAATTCACTGAATCAGAAGCTCAGGGGTGCTGGGACTGGCCACTGCCCTGAAGTACCCACTTCTGCCTGCAGGATGGCTACCTGGCTCACATGCCCTGGGGAAGGGTTATCAACCATCCCCCAGGTGGGGCGGAGCCCCAGGGTAAGAATTCATGGTAGAGGATCTGAGAACTCACAAGATACTCAGTCTTGGAGGGTCTGTGAAAGGATGACAGGAGCAGGCTTGATGGGGCAGAATTGAAGACAAGGTGTGTAGGTGGGCATCAGGTGCTTGGAGGTGGCACATTTTGCTCCCACTTCCCTCAACATTTGCTCCCATTTCCCCAACAACACTTGACAGGTTGTATCGTAATTGCCTCTTGTCAGTCTCTAAACAGAGGTGGCCTCCTGGAAAGCAGGGATTATATCTTGCTCACCATTATCTCCGCAGTGCCTACTTAGAGCCTAACACAAAGTAGGCACTCAGTAGATGTCTGTATAATGAATGAATGAACAAGTGAATGAGCTGAGCCTACAGAGAACAAATGAGACTAGGAATCTCCTACATCGCTTGATATAAAGACCAAATAGGAAGTTGACTGGAAAGAAGTTCGGCCTTCATAAATGATAAAGTGTAGGAGGGTTAATAGAATCTCAGCTGGTTTCAGATAGAATCTCCTGTATACTCCTGGGCAAGTCACTTGACCTCCCTGGGTCTCAGTGTCTTCATTTAAAATCAGAATCAAATTAAGTGGTCTCTAAGTTTACTTAAGGCTCTGAAATTCTGGTCTAAGTTTTATGAGCTTATTAAAGTCTGAATAGTTGAATATCTGTGGAGTTGTAGATTTTATTCTTATGGCCGCATCAGTGAGGTTTGCTTTCACATATGAGCTTCTAGGATCTAGAAGGCAAAATAGCCGTTCAGCTTAACTTTCATCAAGACCTGAGTGAATTTTGGCCATTCTTTTTCTCTCTAGCCCTGTGACATTTACTGTCTAGTCAGCATTTTTATTTTATTTACTTATTTATTTATTGGCCGCACCGTGCAGCACTCGGGATCTTAGTTCCCCAACCAGGGATCGAACCCTTGCCACCTGCAGTGGAAGGGCGGCGTCCTAACCATTGGACTGCCAGGGAATTCCCAGCATTTTAATTTTAGAGTTTTATATTTTACAAGGAGTTTATTCATCTCTTAAAAGCTGAGCCTATAAGCAGGGGAGGAGGTCTCCACCGGGTAGCACGTGAACCAAGCTCGTGGGCATAAGCTATGGCATTTGTCTCAAGTTGGAAGCTGATGTCTTCTCCTGTCATTTAACTGTGGATTTTTTATGCCTAATCTGCTAAACCAAGCCAAATACAATAGCTAAACTTAGACATTTATTTTTGAAGAGATTTTTTTACAAGTATAAAGTAAATACATGGAAGACAAACATGAGAGGAAAACTATAAATCATATCTCATGAATGTATATGCAAAAATCCTCAACAAAATATTAGAAAATTGAATCCAACAATATGTAGAATGAATACATGTTCACTCAATAACAATAATAATAATAATAGCATTTTATTTAGCACTGTTATGGGCAAGGCATTTTGCTGACCTCTTTACTTGTATCATTTCATTAAATCCTCACAAGACCCCTATGAAACAGGAAAATTTTTACATTTTACAAATGAAGAAACCAAAGCAGAGAAGTTAATTTGCCCAAAGTCACGAAGCAAATCAGAGACTCTGACTCTTGAGGCCATTCTCTGAACCACTACAATATATACAGAAGTTCAACACAGGAAACCCAGAAGAATAAAAACACATATGTGTATAATTGCACCCCTGCAAGACAACACTGTTAACATTGTGATATGTTTCATTCTGGATTTGTTTATTTCTACTTCTATCCCTATCATGCTTTGTATATGATTTTATATACTATAACTCCCACTAATCGTAACAGGGAATTAACAAGCTCTTTATACAATTTTACAAACTAGCACATAAACCTTGTGTGGTCCTCCCATCATTTTCATGGTCCTTTTCAAACTATTTGGATTGGTTGCTTATTGCGGGGCTTTTGCTGTTTTTAAAATTGCTACAGTGAGTTTCTTTGTATACAGAGTATTTCTGTATTTTAAATCATTTCTTCAATTTATGCTTTGGCTCCCATAACAAAATGCCACGGGCCTGGGGGCTTAAACAAGAGAAATTTATTTCTCCCAGTTCTGGAGGCTGGAAGTCCAACATCAGGGTGCCAGGATGGCTGGGTTCTGGTGAGAGCCCTCTTCCTGGCTTGCAGATGGCCATTTCTTGCTGTCCTCACATGGCAGAGAGAGAGAGCTCATCACTCTTGTGTCTCTTCTTATAAGGGCACTAATCTTATTCATGAGGGCTCCACTCTCATGACCTAATCACCTGTCAAAGGCTTCACTTCTAGGTAACATCACATTGAGTATTAGGGCTTCAGCATATGAATTCGGGGGTGACACCAACATTCAGTCCACAGCATGCTTCCAGGCATAGAACTAAGGCCAAGATATAAACACATTTCAGGTTCTTGATACAAAACATATACTCCTTTGGTATCCGTCCTTGCAGTAGGATGGGAGCTCTCCGGGGCTGGGACTTTGTCTCATTCTCTGCTGTATCCATAGCACCTAGAAGAGGGCCTGATACGGGGAAAGTGCCCAGTATGTAATTGTTGAATGCATAGGTAAGAATCATTGAGAGGTTTTCTTGTGTAATTCTTGGTATATGCAGAAGAAAATAGGTACCAAATAGACGAGTCGGCGGTTCTGCCTGGGGGCTGTTCCACAGCTCCTGGAAAGTGGTGTTTGGAAACGTGTACGGGCCTTCTTTATTTTGCTTGTCACGTTGTCATCATTGTCAGGATGACCAGGGCCAGGGGCAAGGGCATTTGTGGGTGCTGAATGGCACCACACAACAAAGAATCATCCGGCCCCAAATGCCAGCGACGCCCGTTGGGACTCACTAATGTGAGTTATGGAGCATTAGGGTGAAATGAACACCCCAAACCCATCACCCTGTGTGAGAATAAAACCTCACTAGTCATGCTGAAGTGACTAACTCTGAGGCAGACACTACACGCCACACAAACAAATCACAGTCATTACTTTAAGAGATATTTTGGTAGGAAGACTTTTTCAAAGAAGTTCATGAAGTCTTCCCGGTTCTGTCCTAATGGACCTATCACAGTCTTCATCCCTTCTAAATCTCAGCTTGGCATCCAGAGCCTTTCCTTGTGGGTTATTAGTAAATCCAAACATTTGACATAATAGTGTTATTTTTAACAGAATATTTTTCAGAGCCGCCTCTTATGTTCAGTTCAAGTCATTTAAAAAGAAAGCCTCTTGTTGCCTTTTCCACCTGTTTTTACACTTTCTCAGACCCTCACTTCCTGTCTGCACGTGTAGCAGAAGGGGAAAGGAAGGAGCCTGCTATCGTGAGCTTCGCCCTAGGAACATAAAGCCCTTCGTGGCTTTCTTGCTCCAGGCAGAAGGAAGTCATTTTTCTCTGCATTTTTTCTTCTCCATGGCCACGACCTGACATCCTCCAAGGCTCATTCATCACGCGTCAGCCTCCTGCTGCTGCCACTACCAGCTTAAGCTTGGAAACGGTCTCAGATCCCTTTTCCAGAGATGGCTTTCCTCCCCCACCTGCACCTCTTCTGTGGACCTGAAGGGCTGTTGGAAGTTACCAGCAACCATGGCTCCCTCCTTGGCCACTGCTCAGCCAGTTACTCCACGGGAGTGGATCCCATTCCCAGGGCACCAGCTCCCACTCAGGCTGGGAGAGTCTGAGGAGCCTCTCTGCCCAGGGACCCTTAGACTCCATTTCAGGCTCTCAAATACATGTCTCAGTTATAGACTTCTTGAGTTAATTACTCCCCAGGATGGCTTGAGCTTGAGCCATGCTTATCCCTTCTTCTTTGTCCACCCATCATGACCATGGCCAGCATTTATTTAGCACCTACTGTGTGCTACCATTAGGCTAAGCTCTTTATGTGTCTGGAACCCACATAAAGCTGGCCAGCTTGCTTTTCCCTTGAAGCCAGTCTCAGTAGTATCACATTCCAAAAAACTATTAGTCTGTCATGTAAAAATAATTGGAAATCAATTTAAATCTTTACTGAAATCTCTTTGGGGAAAAATATCATTGAGGGATCACTTTCAAGATAAATAGCAAAATTTCTTAAAATTTTTATCACCATTTCTTAATATCCAATAGGGTTGGCTCCTGTCCAAAAATATCTTGACTTGCATTTTTAA
This sequence comes from Eubalaena glacialis, assembly GCF_028564815.1. NCBI lineage: Eukaryota > Metazoa > Chordata > Mammalia > Artiodactyla > Balaenidae > Eubalaena > Eubalaena glacialis. The sequence goes on from NC_083724.1 coordinate 113,722,495, forward strand.
AAATTCCTGAAATCCAGTCCACGAAGGTTCTTATCTTTCTCCCCTCTATTGCTCATGGCAAAATCCATTCTTTTTTTTCCCTCAGTCACTTTTTGCTTCTTATAGTGTGTAAGTCAAATTCAACTGGATTGGAACCTCTCTGCTTCACGCTCCCCCATTACCAAGTTCACACGACGAAAGTTCAAGAGTTGAGTGGTACATGGAAACCTCCTTAGATGATGGGGGCGGGGGGCAGTGTCACATGTTTAAAATTTTATATCTGCTCCTTTTATTCACATCACATGTTATCTTATCTAATCCCACCCAAAAATCTCATGATGGAAGAGATATGCTCCCCATTTTACAGATGAGGAAATGGAGATTAAGTGACACGGCCACGACCACACAGTCTTGGCCAGATCCAGTAGACGCCAAAGCCTTGGTGATGTCATTAATCACCACACTCCTGATCTCTTGAACATTTTTGAATGTGGGTCACTGTGCCTCATAACCCCAACTTGTTATCCAGAGAGCTGGCTCCTATTCATTTAATCATTCATTCATTCCTCAGGTATTCGAGGATCTACTTTGGGCCAAGCACTGGGCTTGTAGAGGACAATATTGCATCTAAGGTTTGCCTTTTGACCTTGCATTTGAAAGGTTAAAAAGGCAAACATCAGTAATTGTCTTAGTTCTAATTGGTAAATGTCTGTATTCATTTCTTAGGGCTGCTATAACAAAGTATCACAAATGGGGTGACTCAGAACAACAAAAATTCATTGTATCACAGACCTGGAGGCTAGAAGTCCAAGATCAAGGTGTCGGCAGGGCCATGGTCCCTCTGAAACCTGTAGGAGAACAATCTTTCCTTGCGTCTTCCTAGCGTCCGGTGGGTTGCTGGCAATCATTAGTGTTCCTGGGCTCATAGAGGTGTAACTCAAATCCCCCATCTTTACATGGCATTCTCCCTGTGTACATGTCTCCCTCTGTGTCCGAATTTCCCTTTTTTATAAAGACATCAGTCATATTGGATTAGGGCCCACCTTAATTACCTCATTTTAACTTGATTAGTCTGTAAAGTTCTGTTTCCAAATAAGGTCACATTCTAAGGTACTGGCGGTTAGGATTTCAACCTACCTTTTGGGGGAGACAAAATTCAACCCATAACAGCATCTTGTAAGATGTGTGTGCAAACTTCTTTGGGAACCCAGGGGCGGAAACAAACCCTGTCTAGGCAAGTCAGGGAGGGCTTGCCAGGGGACCTCACAGTGCTAATGGACCTTAAAAAGGATAACTTGCGGCTCAGCGAGGGGGAGGACAGGAGGGGAGGGGACCAGGTGTCCTCCAGGTGGGAAGAGCATGCTGGGCTTGGAGAAGAAAGAGTAGTCCTGGGAGGCGGGCACTTAGAGTGCATCATGGGTGAGCGTGGGAGATGAGGCTGGAAAAAACGTACAGAGGAAAATTCCATAGGGCCTTTTATGCCTCACGCTAAAGAGTCTGGATCTTATCACATAGCAAATGAGGACCCAATGACAAAAGTCACCTGTTTAAATTTGCCTTCCATCTCAAAGGGATATCTTTTTAAAGAGAATTTAAGCAGGACTTTATCAAACTAAGGCTTCAAGTTATTAAAATTTTAAGTTCCATCATTTTTCAAAAGAGGAGCATTTTGTCTTCATAAGCCAAAGAGTAGAGAGGGTGAGTCAAATCAAGCCTGGAAAACAAATGAAGGCCAGATCCTCAGATGGGTTCCCGGGAAGCAGACCCCGAGATGCCCTTTGCAGGCAGGAAGCATCAGTAAGCCCCCGTGAACCTCACCTGCAGGGAATGACAGAGCAGGAATGGGCAGAGAGAAAAGTTGGGCTGTGATGTGGCCACATCACAGGGAGTGCTGGAGCTGGGATGGCCCAGCAGAGCTGTTCCAAATTAGGATGAAAGGACAGGGCCTTTAAACCCCCAGTGTAACCAGTCAGTGGCTGCAGGCTGCCCCCAGTGAGGGGTGTGACCTCAGGCAAGGTGCAGGAACTTCTGGGGGAGGGAGTGGGGAATGCAGCTGTCAGGCTGTTTCTAAAAACCCAGCCACTAACATGAAATATGTTTCATAAGCTCAAGAGAGAAAAACCAAAAAGCTTAGGTGTTTTATAAAAAGAAAATTAGGTGAAACTGAGAAAATCACGAGAATACAGAGATTACTACAGAAGTTATAAAATGTGACCGAGGTACAAGGAGTATTAGATCAAAGCAACAGAGAAAGAGACAAGAAACAGCCTCACACATATAGGCCCTGAATGTTAGATGTCCTGGTGAAATCAAATTCATGTTCAGCCATACCTTACGCTATATACAAAAATCAATTTCAGATTTAAAAAATGTGACTCAGCTCCAACAAAAGCGTGAGAAAGTGGATTGAGTAATTAATTGCTTGGGTGACCTTCTTCTCTTTGGAAATAAATTGTTCTGGGCCTGGGGACAAGCATCTAGTCCTGTTCCTTCTTTGTTTCTGACCGGCAAGAGGAAATACCAGAGAATAGGGAGAGAGGTGAAGGCAGTTTGGGGTCTTCACGCTATTTGATAAAGCCAATAAATCAACGTCAGCCAAGCAGGAAGAAAAGCCATAGAAATCCCACTGTTTGCAAGAAAGCCTCAGAAGCTGTGAGCCATGGGCTGTCCGGGGGCCTGCTTTTCAGTAGCCCTCAACGTGGGTGGAAGGAAAGGTTTTTCCTGTAGCAAAATAGAATCCTGGGCTTAGCTAAATAGCAATTGATAAAATGAAGACAGCTTTTTTTTTTCTTTTCTGTCATGTTACATATGGCAATTTTGTGAGTAGGTAAATATCTTATACTGTTGTTTTTAAAAGCTATTTATTCATAGAGAAAGAAATATGGAACTCATTAATGACAAATTGTGAGCCGTGGGTGGAGGGCTGGTTTTGCTGCTCCCACCATTTGCGTGAGAAGCTGTGTGAATATGAGAGAAGAGGCAATGAAGGGTGAGGGAAAGCCAGGGCTGATGCAGAAGCCTCCATGGGGAGATCATGTCAAACCTCAAAGTTTTTTCTTTTAAACTGATTTCCCAGCCCACTCTGGGGCCCCCACCACTTAAGCTGCTTTCCTCCTCTCACCCCCTGAATAGAAGCTTCTTGAGGCGAGGGCTCTGCGTGAGCTCTGGGGCTCCTGCTACACTTTGCAGAATGCATACATCATAGATAGTTGCTGATGGTTGGAATGAAGGAACCGTCTGCAGCTTCATAGGACAAGGGCAGGGAACAGCAGGAAGGAGGCTGTGGCTCGGGGAGCTTGTCATCCTACTAGAAGTACATGTCAGAACGGGGTTCACAGCCTGGGCTTGTGTGACTCCAAAGTTAGTGCTCTTTGTATGTCACCTGTGGTTTTCAACTTTGTCTCTCCCCAGGTATGCCTGGAGGATGGACACACTTTGCAGTGCAGTTCTGACCCAGTGCAATTGGGGAGCTAGCACAGACTTCACAGGTTGAGGGCACAGTCCTCCACAAGACACCCTTCCTCAGAGTTCCCAGGCCACCCACACTTCTGACCAACTGGCTACAGATTTAGGGGTTCCCACTACCTCAGTTTCAATAATTTGCTAGAATGACTCACAAAACTCCGGACAGTTAAAATTTTATTATAAAGGATACAAATAGGAACCAGCCAAATGAAGAGACACATAGGGTGAGTTCTAGGAGGGTCCTAAACATGAAGTTTCTGTGTTCTTAGGACATGTCACCCTCCAGCTAACATTACCAACCAGGTAGCTCCCCCCAGCTTCAGTGTCTAGAGTTTTTATTGGGGTTTAATGATGTAGACATAATTGATTGATTGATTGGGTCATTGGCCATGTAATTTGACTCAATCTCCAGCCCTCCTTGTCTCCCTGGAGGCCAGGCTGATACCATGTGACTCAAAGCTCCAAACCTCTAATCACATGGTTGATCTTTTCAACAAGGCCAGCCCCCATCATGAGACTACCTAAGGGCCCACCATGAGTTACCTCATCACCATAAACCTTGGTGGTGAGGTTTGGTCCAAGGTACCCATCAGGAACAATAAAGACACTCATCACTTAGGAAATTCCAAGCATTCAGAGGCTCCCTTCCCAGAAACAAGGACAAAGACCAGCCAAGTTCTTTCCTATACAACATCCTGTCATCAGTAACCAGCAGGGTGATGGCGATGGTGGGTGGAGTAGCCATTTGGTAAAGCTCCATCTCCCCAGGAACTTCAGGTTTTCTCCTCCAGGAAGAACCTCCCCTGCAACCCAATAAAAAGTCCATTCAGTACCAGGCAGCCTCCCAAGAATGCATTTCATGTTTAGAAAATCCCCAGATTCTTCCTTACCTGAAACGGAAATCAATCTTCCTTTGAAAATCTGTTGGATGAAGAGTCTCTTAATGAATTTCCACCCCAAGGAGCTAGAGTTAACCTTATCCCAACATCCCTACAACAGAAATTGGTTGCTTTTTAGCAGGAAACCTAGAAAAAATTTTGCATAAATTATGCCCTGGAGAGTTTCACAAACCACAGAGCCAAGAGCTGGATTCAGTCAGGCCCCTCTCAGAGACTCTGAGTGGAAGAGAAGCTGAAAAGCCCCATCTAGCCTGGCAAAAATTCTATTTGTCCATTTGATATGGTGCCTTTACTTCTCATATGGCTGGGAGTCTCCCTCACCAGAGTCTCTCTTCATTTTGAAATTATTTCAAACTTATAAAAAAAAGTTGAAAAAACAGTCCAAAGAACTCCCATATCACCTTCACTCAGATTCCCCAATTGTTCAGATGTATCATTTGCCATATGTAGTAGCTCTATCTCTTGATAAACACACATACAATATGCCCACTATCATTATTCTCTTTCTGAATTATTTGAAAGCAAGTTGCAGCAATACTGCTCCATCACTGAAAAGACTCCAGTGTTTACTTCCCCACACAAGGACACTCTTCTACAGAGCTATACTGCGACCATCTAAATCAGGAAATCACCATTGCTACAAACAGCTCTACCGTCCGAAACATAGAGCCTATTCAGATTTTACCAGCTGTACCTACAATGTCTCTTTTTCCTGTCTGGTCCAGGAACACACATTGCATTGCGTTGTCATATCTCTTTGGTCTCCTCCAATCTGGAAGAGTTTCTCAGTCTGAAAGAGTACAGGCCTTTTATTCTATCAGTCTCTGAGGAGACCCCTCACCCAGGTCTCATGACTAGACTCATCATGAACTCTTAGCAGGGATATCTCAGAAATGATGCTATACCCTTCTCAGTGTATCAAGGCAGGAGGCATGTCCTGTTTACCTTGTTCTAACGCTGGTGATGTTAACTTTGATGACCTGGTCATTTGTGTCTGCCAGGGTTTCCTTTGTATTTGATTAGTGTCTGAAAGGAGATACACTAAGACCATGTCAGTGTCCTATTCATCATCAGACCTCCACCCTCCAGCTTTATCATCCATTGATGAACCAACCGACACTGAGTTTGTTGCCAAATGGTGGTTTTCTATTTCCATCCTTTCTTCTACATTTACTAGTTAGCAATCTCCTGGAAAGAAGAGCAACCTCTTCTCCCCCATTTATTTATCTATCTGTCCTAGATTCTATTTTATTCAGTGGATGCAATCCATTCCTACCATTATAGACTTCAGTGCTTAGGTTCTCCCAGACTTGGCCCGTGCCAGCCCCTTTAAGCTGATACTGCTTCCTTGTTATATGTTCCCAACATTCTCTAAACACTTCCTTTTTTCTAGCACAAAAAGATATTCCAGGCTCATCTTGTACCTTCTTTGTCCCAGCCCTGGAATCAGCCATTTCTCCAAGGAACCCTAGATCCATTTAGTGGAGAAGGGTATTTGGAAAGTAAGACTGGGTGCTTGGTATGCATTTGACTGTCAGGGTGTCATTGGTCCTAGGCTTTCTCAGTAAACAAACCTCTCTCTCTCTCTCTCTCTCTCTCACTCTCTCTCTCACCATGAGCTCTCACCAATGCTCTTAATTCCAGTTCCTCACCTAAGGGTCCTCTCTATTCTTCCTTTCTCTATATTTCAAATACTTTCTCCAACAGTAAGAAACCTATTTCCCATTATCCTCAATATATTGACTCCTTTGCTCAATCCACCTGTATGTAACCAATTTCCTAACCACTCCAGACCTCTCCACCCCTGGCCCCACCTCCTCCTTTGATCCGCTCCTCGCTCTGCAGCCACTGCCAACCCCTCAGCCTCACTACTTTGACCCCTGGGCAAACCACCACCTCCAAGGGAAGGAAGAAAGAAAAGGAGATAAAAAGGTAGCAGAAGAGGAAAGCAGAGTTTTGTTCTGTATTTCCAATCTTTCTTTGTTTTTACAAAAGCACCAGAATCTATAAGAGATTGCTGTGTTAAAATAATGCTAAGGTTTTTTGAGTGTTTACCTTGCGCCAAGTTCTGTCTTAAGGGGTTTTATCTAATTTAATCCTCGTAAGACCATTAAAAATAGATACTGCTATTTTCTGCATGTCACAGATGAGAAAACCGAATGCAGAGAGCTTAAATATGTTGTCCAAGGAAAACTAGCTACGTGGTGGTGGGTGGATGGAGCACTTGTAGAAGTTTGACACCAGGGCTTGTACTTCTGGCTATTGCTGTGTTGCATGATGGCTGCCTGTGACTTGAAGAGAGCTCTCTGCTCCCCAACCCTTTCCCAACTGCAGAGAAGACAGATTTGTTCATTAACATACTATATAGATTTCAAAAATGGTGTCGCTTGGCTGGACTAATCTTCCCACATAGAATAATGATAAAATCTGGACAAAATAAAAAATCAAATTCTCTTGAAGATTCTGGAGAGAGACCACAGCAAAGCAGAAGGAAAGTCTGCTCTTGAGAGCTGAACTGCAAAGAATGAAATCTGCGAATTTGTGGCTTTTGCCTAATGGCACTTTCCAATCTGGGAGGGGCTAGAGGGGCAGAAAGCAGCAGCCTTACAGGCTTGAGGTGTCAGAGGATAGAACTTGGGGCTGGCAGCATAGCCAGAAGATTGAGGAAAGTCCTGGAAAACAGGGAGCCACAGAGAGGGTGAATACCAAAATAGAAATTTTAATTTAATTTTTTGTTAATTTACAAAAGTATCAAATAAGTTTAACAAAAGAACAAATTAGGAATAAATTTAACAAAAGACCTGTACAACGTATATACTAGGAACTACAATTCATTGCTGGCAAACATAAAGACGAGCAAAATAATTGGAAAGATATACCATGTGTGAGGATTGGAAGACTCAGTGCTGTTAAGATGCCAATTCTCCCTCGCTAAGCTATAGATGTAACACAATCTCAATCATAATTCAGCAAACATTTTAAATAGAAAGTGACAAACTGATTCAAAAATGTATATGGAAATGCAGAGACCCAGAATAGCACAATAATCTTGGGGAGGAAATGGTGGAAGGCTTACGCTGTTTGACTTCAAGATCTCCTCGAAAGCTACAGTAATGCAGACAGCGTGGTGCTGGCATAGTGTAGACACAGATCAATAGAACAGAACTGAGAGTCCAGAAATAGACCTAAACTTATATGGCCAATTGATTTTGACAAAGACAGCAAAATAATTCAATTGGGAAATGAAGGTCAACAACCAATGTTGAATAACCATAGATCTTTATGAGAGAAAAAAATGTATTTTGACCCCTACCTCACACCATACACAAAAGTTAATTCAATATCAATCACAGAGCTAAAGGTGAAAGTTAAAACTATGAAGCTTATAAAAGAAAAGAGAATATCTTCATGATTTGGAGGCAGGCAAAAATTTCTTAGACAGGATGCAAAAAGCACTAACCATAAAAGAACATTTTGATAAATGAGACTTTATCAAAAGATGCTGTTAAGGAAATAAATAACAGGCACAGTACAGACCTAGAGAAGATATTCATAAAGCATATACAAAGTACTTTTAGCTAGAATGTATAAGGATCTCCTACTTCAATAAACACACACACACACACACACTCATACCCAAACACAAAGTGGGCAAATAATTTAAACAAGTACTTCACAAAGGAAGACATATTAATGGTCAATAAGCAGATGAAAAAATGCTCAATATTGTTAGTCACCAGGAAAATGCAAATTAAAAGCTCAATGAGATTCTATGCATACCCACTAAAATGACTAATATTAAAAAGATTTATATAACACCAAATGTTGGTAAGGAGGTGGTGTAATGGAAATCTCATATATCACAGTGGAAATATAAAATAGAATAATCTTGGCAATTTCTTATAAAGTTAAACATTTATCTACCTTTGACCTAGTCATTCCTCTCCTAGGTATTTGTCCAAAGGAAATGACAACATACATACACAAAAAGACTTGTACATTAATGTTCATAGTAATTTTATTTACAATAGCCAAAAATGAGAAATAGCCCAGGTATTTCGCAACAGGAGAATGAATAATATATGCTAAATGATTCCATTTATATGAAGTTCTACAACAGACGAAACTAAGTAAAAGTGGGAGGAAAAAAATCATTGCCTAGAATCGGAGGTGGGAATGTGCATGAAGTTTGACTGAAAAGGGATATGAGGGAACTTTCTGGGGATCTGGAAATCTCTTAATTGGTATGTGGGTTGCACAGGTGTATTCATGTGTCAAATTGTATAGCTAAAATTTGCGTGTTTAAATTAATATAAATTTCACTGTAAAAGAAGAACTGTAAAAATTGATAATAGTTGAGTGACGGTTAGGGAGTAGATGGTGTTGTAGAAGAAGCAAGAATGGCAGAATGTTAGTAATTGTTGAAGCTGGGCGATGTGTACATGGGGGTTTATTATACTATTCTACTGACTTCTGTTTTCTTCGTATATATTTGAAATTTTCAATAATCACAGGGGTCCCAGTTCTGGGGAAATTAGACTTTAGTTATATAAGTTTCAACTTGGGTAGGGAAGTCTCTAAGTTTAAAAACAGCAGAGCCTGGGACTCCAGTTTGGGAGTCTGTATGGAACTGACATGGGGGCTATGGATGGCCAAGTGGACAGAGAAGTACAGAGGGTGAGTGGCAAGAGAAATGGGTGGAAATAATGACAAAATGGTCAACTTCACAGTCTTGAACTCTTCCTCTTGTCTGTGTCCCTCTCACTGTAGGTACCATTGATCACAGCCTTCTTCCTCATTCCAGGACCGAAGTTCTGATTCCTGTGCTGATTTGTTACCGCAGTTAACATCTGCATTTTGTGCCTCAGTTTCCATCTCAGAGCAATACTTGACTGCTCTGATGGGCATTTGCTTTCCTAATGGGGAAGGGATTTTTCAAGCTTAGAGTCTTTTAGCTTCACAACTCCATGGAGTTAAAGAGGGCTGACAGGAGGCAGAACTGGACTAAGACATGTGGGTGCACAGGCTGAAGAAGAATTTGGTGTTCTTTCAAAACAGTACTTTTTAAATATTAGTTGGACATTTTATTAGTGAAAATAAGAAGAAACTGATTTTCTTCGAAGAAAAATGGTATACCTTTCTTTTTGTTCCAATTAAGGAATTGATTATATTTGATTTACTACATTAGACAACTTCTTGGGAGATGTAACAAAAACATAAAATTTAAATAATCCGGGGTCACTGTTCTTCCGGATCAGACAGCAACCCACCCTGCATTGTTCTGCCTTCGGGCTGGTTGTATATAGGCTAGGTGGCATGCGTTGCAAAGGTACTCAACAGAGATTAGACAGTGCTTGTGAGTTTTTTAATTTGCCTTTGAGGGTACTTTTTTGCTCCATCAGGAGTGGGCTTGATTCACCAGTTACGCATGGAACCACATGAGAAACCTGAGTTAAAGTGAAACCAATGTGATTTCAGAACTAGACGGGACCTTATAGATGATGGGTTTCCAGGCAGCTGCCAATGGACCCCCTCTTAATCCAGCTCTGGCTCTAGGCCAGGAAGCTATGGCATCAGGTTGTGGGGCAGGTTGGCTTCTGGTCAAGAAAGCAGGAATAAGGAGAGCCCCTAATTTCTTGTCAACACTCTGTTTCCGGTGGCCATGCTTCTTGTGTGGGAATTGTGCCATTTAATCTTTAATGCAAGTCCTGTCCTTCTATCTTGCCCAGCCCACCTTACCATTAAGCAGCTTGTCTAGTACAAGTCCTCAGAGTCCAGTGGCTCAGGGTTCAAAATCCCAGCTTAATTCCATGAGCTGTGTGACCTCCCTCAGTTTCCTCATCTGCCAAATGGGGATATGACACCTGCTCCCCTGTGTTGCACAGATTCAATGAAACAATGCATGCACGGTGCCCAGAAGTGCCTACTGCAGACGCTCAGTAATGCTGGCTGAATTGGGAACCATTCAGAGGGTCCTTCTTACACAGCAGATGCTTGGTTTGATTGGTTTGGTTGGAATGAAATACAGAAGCACAGAATCCATGTTCTTTGCCTCACTGCATTTTCCCCTTGGCTTCTGTCTCCTCTCAGTTCCTCCATCTCTGTGTCATTTTGCCAACTTGCGCATTCATCACGTAGAGCCTACTGTGTACCACGCCTTGCACTAAGTGCTAGCAAATCAGTGATGAATAAAACGTTAAGTCGGAATCCCACCCTAGAGAATCACACCTCCAGGGCCTGCATGAGGACTGTGGGGGCCTAGCAGGGGCACCCCTGAGTCATGCCCCCTCTCTTCTCCTCTGTAGGAGGTCATCACCTCCATCCTGCTGAGCGGGCGGATCGGACCCAACATCCAGCTGGCGGACTGCTACGGGCTGAGGCTGAAGCACATGAAGTCAGATGAGATCCACTGGCTGCACCCGCAGATGACGGTGGGCGAGGTGCAGGACAAGTACGAGTGTCTACACATGGAAGCTGAGTGGAGGTAGGAGAGGAGCCCTGTGCTCCTAAATGGTGGGGGGGGGGGGCGGTAAGTGAGGAGTGGGGAGACCCTGGGAGGTCCTTTCTTGGAGCACTTCCCAACCTCTGAGAATATTCTAGAACATCGCAGTGACATTTTAGGTTGGTCCTTCTGCAGCGTCCAATGCATGTGTTTGCTAAGAGCTAATATGGGCTCACAGCACATCCCCATCCCAAGACAGATATCTAGGCACAGCCCTAAACAGGATGCCGTTGGCACTATGTAGAAGGAAGAACAGAAGTGCAGGGAAGAGGGAGAGCCAGGCCAAGGGCTGGTCTGTGAACCTAAGGTAAACAGCTGCCATCAGAGGGAGAAGATGGAGAGTCAAGACTAGCACTGACCACCATGTGCTGGCCAGCCACCCCTCTGTCCTTCATGGTCCTCCAACCAACCACAGAGGAAGGAAAGAGGAGCAAGTCCTGAATGGGAGGCCAGGAGCTCCACGGGCAGCCCCTGGTATGAGCAGCTTCCCTGTGTCAACCAGAGAGTCTGAATTTCCTGTCCCAGGTATGACCTTCAAATCCGCTACCTGCCAGAGGACTTCATGGAGAGCCTGAAAGAAGACAGGACCACACTGCTTTATTTTTACCAACAGGTAAAAGTATTTTATCTTGTGGTCCCCATGGTCATATGACCATCCTCTCCTGGGGAGATGGAAAGACAAAGCTTAGATTTTGGAGGTCCCATTCCAGGAAACTTCTCTCGGGGACATTCCTTGGTCCCTGGTCAGCTGTCCAACCCTGCTTCCCTCACAGCTAAGGGTTGGCTAACCCCACCCCGTAGGCACAGCCTCTCTTGGACTTTCCTAGTGGCTTTTCCTAGTGCCCAGGAGACCTGGCTGGGGAAGCAGGCAGAGCAGGTCCAAAGAGGAGGCAATAGTCTTAGCACACAGGCTCAGCCGTCTAACACACCTGGTATCTACCCAGCTCTACCGCTTCCTAACCTGGTATCCCTCGGGACTTAATTTACCTGCACGAGGCTGTTTCTTCTTCTGTAAAATTGGGATGATAGTAAGAATACCTACTTTACAGGGCTCATGTGAAGACCTAATGATAGCATTAGCAGTGTGCTGGTAAACCAGCTCTCTGATTTCTAGCACTTGCCAATTTCCATGGTGTAAATACTCCCATCGTGGTCTATTTCAAACTACCAATATTTCAACCAGCTTGCGAGATTTTGGAAAACTTAATAACTGGCTTCCATGAGCTGTTTAGAGATGCTCACCACACGCCTGGCTATAATGCACATGACGTGCCCAGAACGGGACCCGGCAGGGAGTGAGTGCCGGGTACAGGGAGTTGCCATCATTGTTTTCTGCCTGGCCTTAGCCCCCTCCTACACCTCCTTCCTGGTTCACTAGAGACCAAGCCAGACTTTTCTTCTACAGTGGATGACATCTGTCACCACTTACCAACAAGGCTTTGGATAAATTACTGAGTCCTCCCCAAATTCCCAGCATCCTTAGCTCCAAAATGAGGAGTGGGGGAGGGGAGCCTGAACTTCCTGCCTCGTGGATCCATGAAAGAATGTGCCGTGAAAGTGCTTCAGAAACTCGAGGGCCTCAGCCTGTGGGGGATCACCACTGCCCAGGGCTCTTCCTGAGTCTCCCCCTCCTGCTATTCATCTCCTGCTACGCATTTGTGCATAGCTGGGGGAGGGGGTGAGAGGTAGCTCAGGGCGGCAGGATGGTGTTCAAAGCACCCACCATCTCCTGGGGCCCTGCTCATCTCAGGGCAACAGGGAACAAGGGCGGGAGTCTGAACTTTGGCCTTTCTCCCTGCCAGCTCCGCAATGACTACATGCAACGCTATGCCAGCAAGGTCAGCGAGGGCATGGCCCTGCAGCTGGGCTGTCTGGAGCTCAGGTATGTGGCCTCAAGGCCTCTCCAGAGTGGGTGCCTGCACCTCCCCTCCTGTACTGGGCTCTTGGCCAGCTTGGACTTTCCTTCAGTGTGGGAAGCAAGAGTGGGTATGTGAGAGCTGGAAAGGGACGAGTTGTGGCCGACAGAGGGTAAGGCCCCGAGGTGCTCAGCGTCTGGTCCTTGGGAGAGAAGTGCCAGCTCCCTCTGCGGTTGGTGTGCCCTATCTTCCTTTGGCTGCCACTGCTCTTGCCTCCAGTTTGCCTGCTTCTTCAATGTACTTGCCATCCAAGTGATCCAGTAAATGTTTCTTTGAGCACTAGGCAAGTTTCTGGGAGATACTCGAACGCTGGGATTCCATCTGTATTGTTCACTGCTGTACCCCCAGCTCCAGTAGGTGCTAATAGATATGGACAAAGTTAGTAAATCATCTGGGGAGGCCCGTAAACTTACAGTGTTTGGGAGGTGACAAGTGTGTCTACAATTGATCATAATACAGCAGAATGAAATAAGCACAAATAGACATACATATAGGAGCCAGTAATCCTGCCCGAGGACATCAGGAAGAGGGGATGTGAACTGGTCCAGGAAGCAAGAGAACGATTTCCATCGGTAGATACTGGGGGGAACTGGGAGGTGGGGGAGGGTGCATTCTGGGCTCAGGGACCAGTGGAAGGAAAAGAGCAGACTGGAGGACAGTGGGAGATGAGCTTAGGGAGGTGAGTTGGGGTCGATGGTGGAAGACTTTGAATGACAGTCTAAGAAATAAACCTTATTCTTGGCTGTTGGGAGCACTGGGGGCAGAGGGGGAGGATGTTAAGACCGTGCTCTAGCACTTTCTCAACCAAAGCAGCACCATTCACTTTCACCATCCACCAGTATCCATGACCCATTCTGCCATCTCATCACCTTTTCTGTACCCCTTATCTGTCCTAGAACAGTGGTTCTGAAATCTGGTTGCAAATCATAATCACCTGGGAGCTCATTAAATTAGAGATTCCCTAACCCCACCCTTGGAAACTCTGATTTAGTAGATGTGGGTGGGACTTTGGGACATGCTTTTTTTTTTTTAATTTATTTAATTAATTAATTTATTTATTTATTTATTCATTCATTCATTTATTTATTTGGCTGCATTGGGTCTTCGTTGCTGTGCGCGGGCTTTTCATTGCGGTGGCTTCTCTTGTTGCGGAGCACAGGCTCTAAGCATGCGGGCTTCAGTAGTTGTGGCATGCGGGCTCAGTAGTTGTGGCTTGCGAGCTGTAGAGCACAGGCTCAGTAGTTGTGGCGCACGGCCTTAATTGCTCCGCAGCATGTGGGATCTTCCCGGACCAGGGCTCGAACCCATGTACCCTGCACTGGCAGGCAGATTCTTAACCACTGCGCCACCAGGGAAGTCCCAGGACATGCATTTTTGACAAGTTCTCCAGATGATTTAGAGACAGTTAGCCTCGTATGAGGTGACGGTTCCAGGGTGAGTCTTGCCCTATCTGTGACCTTAAAGGTATAGAGAATAGGACTCTGCTGCTGCTTCTGCTAAGTTGGGGTGCATTGAGGAATTCTGGCTCCCATCCTGGGTCTCAGAGAGGGTGCTGAGGGGTCCCCCAGGGAGAGCCGTGGGATGGGAAGGGGGGCTTCTGAAACTGTTGGCATCTGTGACAGAATAGGTCAAGGACAGCCTCGGAGGGCTCCTCCTTGCTTTCCTACTTGGTGGCTGTCTCAACAAGCCAGGGAACACAAGGGTCCCCTGCACAGAGGAAGTCTGCACCCCTGATGCCAGTTGGAAGACAGACCACCTCGCCGCAGTTGGCAGTGGTCCTGGGAGTTGCGTGCTGCTGGTTCGGGGGCTCTCCGTGAAGTTTACCTTATTGCATGCGCCATTTATGCCTTCCAAGACCATCACAGCATTGCAACTTACACATGCCTATCTTCTCCTCTGAAATTAGACAACTCAAAAAAGCCCACCTTTACCTTTTTGTTTGTGGATCTCATACCCAGAACTCCAGTGTCACTTTGAGACTCTGATCACTGAAGTCACTATCAAAATATCATCACTTAGTAGTAAAATAGCAGCATAGAGAAGACCCATGAGATTCTAGTTCATGTTCTTCTTTCTTTGAATCACTCCCAAACTATTATTGGTTGTAATAATAATGACTATTATTATTTAGCACCGGGCACTGGGCTAAATACACTGGAGGACAAAGTGCGCCAACTGACGTGGCTCCATTTATGGTCTTATAAGGAGTGGATAGTCTCTTGGTGTTGGCTATCTTATCAACTCAGGATTTTTCCAAAATCCATGCTTATTTTACGACAGGGATGTATTATTTCACATCTCCCCTAGCCTGATGAGCAGAGTCAGGTAAATGTTCCTATTCTTATGGGCTGACCTTTGAGATACAACTTATATATTCGGGAAAGGATATGGAAAACACCTATTTTGTAAACTTCATAGATTTTCAAGCCTATAATTTTTAAAGTTGAATACAAAGCTATCCATTATCAAGGACTATTTTAAAGTCAAGTTATGACTATTTCTCACCAAGAGAGACAGATACACTTCTGAAAATCGGGCCATAATGCAGAATTTTCCAAGGCTGTGATTTTTTTTTCCTGAAAAGGTTCCAGAGTGCAGTCTACCTACAGATCATGGGCAAAAGTCCTATTAACATTCTTGTGTCACCTGCCTACTGATAATATGGTGTCTCCAGAAAAAAAAAATGTATTCTTTCCTAGCTTAAAAAAGAAGTATGGTATATGCACAAGATATGAGATTACCAAGATGAATCCTCAATGGACTCAATTCGTAGCGAGGAGCCATTGGGCATAATGATGAAGAGCAAAGGGTCTGAAGCTGGGCTGCCTGAATTTGCATCCTGGGTCTTCCACTTGCTGGGCAAGTTACTTCATCTCTCTGTGCCTCAGTTCCTTCATCTGTAAAATGGGAAGGATGATAATGGTAGCAACCCTATAGGGTTGTTATGAGGAATAAATGAGTTAACATACTTAAAGTAGTTAGAACAGTGATAGAGACAGAAGTATTCACTAGTTATTCATCATTTGTACTAATTAATTTTTTCTCTTTACCTTTATTTTGTTGTTTATTTACTTTAGTTGACTTTATTTTTTAAAACAGTTTTAGGTTCACAGCAAAATTGAGTGGAGGATACAGAGAGTTCCCATAAACCCCTGTCCCCATCAACATCCTCCACCAGCATGGTTCATTCGTTACAATTGATGAACCTACATTTACACATAATGATTACTCGAAGCCCATAGTTTACCCTAGGGTTCACTCTTGGTATTGTACATTCTATGGGTCTTGACAAGTGTATAGTGACAATGTATCTACCATTACGGTATCTTAAAGAACAGTTTCACTGCCCTAAAAATCCCCTGTGCTCCCTATTCCTCCCTCCCTCCCCTCCCAACCCCTGAAAACCACTCATCTTGTACTGTCATCATATTTGGCCTTTTCCAGAATGTCATATAGTTGGAATCATAATTAATTAATTTTTTTTGTTGATTTACTGGAAGTGCTTTATAAATGCCAAATATTTTCTCTAAATATCCCCCTATGAATTAAAGTGTGAAATTCATGGCCCACATGCTGGAGTACCCTCCCAGTTTGAGGAACCAAATAGCCTCCCCCTCACCAGAGACATCCAGGACTATTGTCCACTCCCAGCAGAGCCCCAGAACACTCTGACCTAAAAACTCAGAGTGAATGTGTAACCCAACAGTAGTTAGGTAGTAACGGATAATAAGTAAAGATTAGAGAAAGAACACTCAGCTTGTTTCAAAAGGCATTTTATCTCATAGTTGATTTATAAATGTTGGTGGTGAGTTAATATTTCTATTGCTTTTCTTTACTTTCTGCTGTCCTTACCTGAGTATCAGTCAGGGGCCTGTGCCTGCCCAGAGGCCCTGCTGTCCACCTGGTGTTTGCCAGTCACAGTGGCAGACCAGGCTGCAGAGAACCAGCCAGGCACTAGAGGGTACTCCGAGCAGGTGCAGCCTCATTCAAGGATGGCAGTCGGGGCAGGTTGGGGATCGCTGACAGCAGCTGAGACGGGGCTCAGCACAGAAGATTGGGAAGATCAGTCTCAGGCGAGAGGGTACATCTGATGAGGGGTGGTGACTGCTTCTCCCGGACATCCCAGTGATGTTCAACTGCTCCAAACATTAAGGACACAGATCACAGCACACTTGAGTGACTGGGCATCTTTGTCCAAAGTTACACAATAAATGATCTTTAGTGCATGAGAGAAGGGCCATCAGTGATATAGGCAGTAAGCTGGATTTCTAGAGATTGGGATGGTGTAGATGTGTTATCTTCCTTTTTCCTAATAAAAAATTTTTCCACTCACCACCTCCTTAATCATTCTAAAATTGCTATTATTTTTCATGCTTTTTAATTCCTCGGTGTTCATTTCCAAATTTGTTCACCTTTCCATTTAGCCAACCCCAATTTTTTTGTTTTTTTACTAAGGCTTATTTAAATACCCCAGTCCTCAGAATTCTTTCATCCATCCCTAGTCTCAAAACTCATTCATTCATTCATTCGTTATTGTAAACCAGGACTGACATTAACAGACCGCTGTCACCTGGGACTGGGAAGCAGATGTCACCCCCTCAGTGGGTAGTGCATCCCCTCTGTCTGGAATACTCGCCTAGTACCCCTTTTCAGCCTGATAAACTATTCTTTGTTCTGGCAGCTTTAGAAAACGCACTGAGACAGGGTTGCCCGCTTGCCCTCTACATTCATAGAAAACCTCAGAGCACACCTGTGAAATGTTGGCAATAAGCAATGTGGCCCTGGGCTCTTCCTGCAGAGCCACCTCAAGGGTCTCTCCACCTCGAAACCTTCCCCTTGCCTATGCCCACCCCACCCGTCCTACCCTGCAGGGATCTGCCATACTTATGCGGCAGGCACCGAGTGGTTCACATCCGCTAGTCTGAAATCTATCAAACCTTGGAACTCAGGGTTGGTGCCGCCTTCACCTGGCACACGATGAGAGCACAGTATGTATTTGAATGAATGGATAACCCTGAAAGATCTCAATTCCTCTTCTCTGGTGGACACGTGCTAACATTTATTCTGTTAGAATTACATAACTGCGTGCAGCAAGCCAATTTGTTCAGTTACCTGGGAGTACATTTTGCAGCTCACTCAACCCAGGAGGAAACGTGGGTGGCTGTGCTGCCTGTCGTGGAAGCCACACAGGCGTGCTCTGAGGTTTCCTATGAATGCGGAGAGCCGCAGGGAACACTGGCTCAGAAAACTTTCTAAAGCTGCCGTGATTGACTGGAAATTTTGGATCTTAACTGCAAGTGCCTTCAGGTGGAAGTAGGAGGAAAACGATCTTCCATCCAGGGGAGAACCCTGGATAAGTTCCTCGTGCCCTATAACTGAATGTCATCCCTGCTCACCTGTTGTCTGATTTCCAGAGTGCAGATCTGCCCTTACTCAGCTAGAACACACCTCCAGCATCTGCAGTCCCGCTCTGTCAGGCACCCGGTAGCAAGAAGTGGGGTTAGGATAGAGCCACTCTTTCTAGTTTCCCAAGTTCTCCCCTTGGATCAGGTTCCCAGGGGTTCCCAGCCTCAGCAAGAAGGACATTTGGGGCTGGATAATTCCTTGTTGTAGGGGCCATCCTATGCATTGTAGTATATTTAGCTGCATCCCCGGCTTTTACACACTGGATGCTGGTAGGACCACCCCTCATCCCAACCAGCTGTGACTGAAAAAAGATCTCCAGACATTGACAAATGTTTCCAGGCTGGGGAGAGGGTGCAAAATTGCCTCTGGTTGAAAACCACTGAATTAGACCATTGGAAGGTCATACACTCAGACCACATTTAGTCAGGCCCTCCTACTCTCACATTTACTGAATTGTGCTTTAATGTTATACGACTGGTATTTACCAAAATTGCAGCAGGAGGAAAAAAACCATGAAATTGGCTTCACATTTTTTTGGTAAAATGAATGTTACGACTATTAGTTTTCTTTCAATCAGTGGTTTTTCGAACTTTTTAATTTACGAAATGCAGTCCTTGTTTTATGATTAATATTATCTCCTGATGAACTAAGCACTTGGTGGGGTTTTCTGTCCACTCGCCTGGCTTCCAGGACAGCCACCCCAAGCCACAGATAGGCACATTTTTTATCTCATTTACCTCATTGCCTGATTTCTTTCTAACTCTATTTTGTTTAAATATGTTTTAAAACTGTATCTTAGGGACTTCCCTGGTGGTCCAGTGGTTAAGACTCTGGGCTCCCAATGCAGGGGGCACGGGTTCCATCCCTGGTCGGGGAACTGAGATGCTGCATGCCGCACAGCGCAGCCAAAAAAAACCCAAAAAGAACAACAGCAACAAAAAATGAAAAAAAAAACTGTATCCTTGCATCTTTTCTTAGAAGGAGATAGACTAGAAATACATTTCAATATTGTGAAATATAATTCAACAATATTTACTGAGCTGTCATTAAATATTATTACTCCTTGAAACTCATTTTAATGTACTCGTCTTTGATTCTATAAGAGAAATTTTATGTGAAACTTTTTATCTTTTGCTTTCCCTCCATTCCAACTGCTGGCATTTGAAATAACTGGCCCTGCCCCAACTGGAAAGAACCACTTGTCTTCCTGTGCCCCTCTCACCACAGAGCCAATTTTTCTTTCTCATTCTTACTTTGCATCACTTTTTGTCATCTGAGTGAAGCGGTTGAAGTAACTGAGGACAATGCCCTGGTGTGTGTGTGTGCGTGTGCGTGCGTGTGTGCATATGTGTATGTGTGCGTGTGCGTGTGTGTGTGTTGGGGGCTATAAGAAGAGAGCGGACCATAATGAAGAGAGAAGTGATGATAAAAGAATTGCCTTCAAATATATGGCATCTAACAAAGGATTAAAGTTAGTCTCCGTAGCTCCAGGGTCCTAATGAGAGGACGGGAAAGGAAAGAAGAACTTTCTACATAGGGGAAACGTGTAGAGGATGCCATCTCAGCAGGGAGTGAACCCAGAAAACTCGTGCATTACGATGGTTTGACTAATCTCACTGCCTTACATTTTTTTCAGGTAAAAAGGGTAATACCTGTTCAATGTGGAGTATTTGGGACATGTAGAAAGGGGGAAAAAAATGACTAAAATCATTTGAAATTTCATTAACCAGAGATAACCTCCATTAACAGGGTAGATCCAGTCAGGTTTTTTCCAATGCATTTTTTTCTCTAAAATTGAGACCATAATTATTAAAAGATAACTACTTATCTTGATTGACAATATATTCAAAAATACCATTTATCAAAAATTGTTACGGACATAGCACTACATGTTTTAAGTTTTTATTGGAGATCTCTTCTGTGATTTCATGCTTTAGATATTCTTCTCAATCCCATGATTTGGGAATATTTCCCTAGCTTTTCTTCTAGTTTTAAAATAGTTTCATTATTAACATTTCCTCCTTTAATCCATCTAGAATAAATATTTAGAATAAAGTACAAGGTGAGGATCTAACCTTTACTCTTTTCTAAACACTGTGAATTATGTAAATTTATTGCTTTTGAATCATAAGTTGCTTGCCCCTCCCTGCTTATGGTATCTGTAGCTTAAAACTATTCCCAGATGTGCACAAGGACACCCAGGTTAAAGTAACACTGAGTTACTCTAATGTACAATCAAGAGTGGGACAATGTCTGCAACGGTTGAAGAAATTACTAGACACAGTGATCCAAGCAGGGAAGGGAGGATAACACAAATGGGGACATTGGCTATTTGATCTCCACTTAATTGTTATAAATACATAATACATAAAAAAATCTTCATCAAGACATACATTTTTAAGAGAAAATGGGACTTAAAGAATATGTATAACAAATTAATAGATGTCACCCCTGGTGGCAGGATTATGGATTATTTTTATTTTCATCTTCCGTTCCATAAATTCTAAAGTTTTCCTGTGTACTATTAATACATTTAACAATTATTTACATACACACATATACAGAGATAGCAAATGAGGGAAAAGGAAATCACAAAGGGAACCCAAAGCCTAAAGGTGGAGGTAGGTGTTCCTTAGCTGATAGGTCAAGTGTTGGCAGCCTTGGGTCATTTATTTTTAGAGGCCACTGGTAGAAGCACCATCTTCTTCCTCTGCCCAACAACTGTGTAGTCCCAGATCTGGGCCCCCCAGAGCACAGCTGGAGTCTTTTTCTAGGAAGGAAATTTGTGGGTTTTCCTTTTCTTCATGGTTTTCTAAATATCGAATTTTTCGACTCTCCTAACTTTTCCCTCCCAGTGGTTCCCACATCGGGCAGGGGAGGGGGCTTCTAGGCCAACGTGTGGGCATTGGGTGACCCGGCTCCGATGGCCCCATTCCCCAGCCATCAGCCTCTCCCTGGCTTCTCTCTCTCCAGGCGGTTCTTCAAGGACATGCCCCACAACGCACTGGACAAAAAGTCCAACTTCGAGCTCCTGGAGTAAGTCCTGGGACTGGCCCCAGCCTCTCCTCCCTTCCTTTCCTCCTGCCCTGCTCTTCCTGCCACCCCATACGCCCCCTCATCCCCAGACCACAGCCAGGAAGGACCTGTCTCCCTGGTCCTCTCGCCTTTCCCTGATTGCCCAGAAGTCCTGGGTTGGGGATGAAGGGGAGTCAAATGCTGCTTTTCTCCCCCTTCTTTCAGGAAAGAAGTGGGGCTGGACCTGTTTTTCCCAAAGCAGATGCAGGAGAACTTAAAGGTGAGGAAACCAGTGGGTGAGGAGCTCAGAAAGGCTCCCTGTGTGGCTCCTTTGTGTCCCCCTAGGACTAGAGCTAAAGGGATGGGGCTGGAGGTAGTTGGGGAAGCCAGGGGTCTGCACTGCCTTGGGCCATCTGGACATAGGACCGCTCCATGCATCCAGCGGGCCCTTTCTGTGGCTGGGAATCAGGAAACCTGGCTCTAGTTCCACATCAGAGGCCAATTAGCTTCGTGGCCTGAGCACTGGGGATGCCATCTCCCCTGCCTCCCTCCCAGGGCCGGGCCATGGTGAGCTCCCTTGAGACAACAGATGTGCACTTTAGGTAAGACATTACCACTGCCCTCGTGGCAGAGGCCTGGGGACCATCCTATAGCAGCAGGCAGGCTTGTGATGAGATCGTAAGGGAAGGAATCAGGCCCCACTCACCCCTGGCCTTCTCCCCCAGCCCAAGCAATTCCGAAAGATGATCCAGCAGACGTTCCAGCAGTATGCCTTGCTCAGGGAGGAGGAGTGCGTCATGAAGTTCTTCAACACCCTTGCAGGCTTTGCCAGCATCGACCAGGAGACCTATCGCTGTGAACTCATTGTAATGCCACGCTCTCTTTATTCTCTCCCTGACCTGAATTCCAGGTCTCTCAGGCAAGGGGGCCATGAGGGCAACTCGGTGGGGGGGGGGAGGGGGTCGCAGGACGTGCCGAGAAGAGGCTTTGCTTGCTTGTAAGTTCTGTAGCATCAGGGCCTCCCTAATGTATCCAAAAATGCAACTAACGCTAAGCCACTTGCCTGACGAAGGGAACTGAAATCTTGGCTCCAGCTCTGGGAGGTGGGCAGTGCTGGCAGGGTGCCGGGAGGGGGGTAATCTGTATGGCGGGGTGCGGTTAGGATGGAAGGAGCTGGAGGGCCCGGGAGACAATGGCGCGTGTCTAGCTCAGCGAGCTGTTTTCAGATTTCTGAAATATGGGTGGGCAGAGCTGGGGCAACAGCCCGTCTCTCCTTTGATTCCAGCAAGGATGGAACATTACTGTGGACCTGGTCATTGGCCCTAAAGGCATCCGCCAGCTGACAAGTCAAGATGCAAAGGTAGAGACAGGTGGGGGGGCAGGCCCCACCCAGCCCCGGGCAGAGCCGTCTTCCCCTTTCTGCTGCCTTGTACCCTGGCCTGCCCCATCGGTTCTTCCTCCCCCATTGCTGAGAGCACAGAGGCCCTTGGTTATCAGTAGCTGTGGAGAGGGTGTTTGGGATAACAGCATGGGGCAGATGGTTCTTTACATCCCTGTGACTGTCCCCTGCACAGAGGAGGGGGTCAGGGGTGGTTTAGGGGGGAGGGGAAGAGGGAAGGACACTACTATTGTTCTTCTGGCTCAGATGAAAGAGTTGCTCTTTCAATGGCAAAATGGGGTAATCATGCCCCCGGGAGTCAGAAGGCCTGGGTCCAGCCCTGGCTCTACCACCAACTTGGCATATGACCTTGGGCAAGCCCTGGCTCTCTCCAGGCTAATTGTTTTCTTCTGCAAGGGGCTTGGGCTAGATGATCCTCCTTAAACATCATTGATTCCCTCTTCATCCCCCTGAGAGACTCCAGTTCTCAGTTCTTTCTTGGGCCCCATCCCCACACCATACTGACCAATCTGCATGGCCTGATCCCAGGAATGGGATGGTCTGAAGGACCCCCTCCTTTCCCACAGCCCACCTGCCTGGCCGAGTTCAAGCAGATCAAGTCCATCAGGTGCCTCCCGCTGGAGGAGGGCCAGGCGGTACTACAGCTAGGCATTGAAGGCGCCCCCCAGGTGAGCATTTCTGGGCACCCGGAAGCTTGGAAACGGCTGCAGGCTGGGAGCTCCGGCTCAGGCCAGCCTGGCCGGGGCTTCCCTGACTGCTGAGATCTTGTTAAGAAAATGGCACCTAGTTCTTAGACAAGGTAGCAGGATGATGATAAATTAAAGAAACTATCTCAGGAAGCAACGTTATTGTTAAAAATGTCAAGAAAGAAGTTGTAGGAGATTGGGGGGGGGGGCGGGGAGCGGGGGTAAAGTGATCAGAAATCAAGGTATGGGTCAGAGGTCTAACTTTGAACAAGTGACAATGACTCAGAATCAAGACCTTGGGGCTCCAGGGCTTTTTGTGGTTGGGAGAATCAGAGAGACCTCAGGCTGTGAACAGTTTGTCTATCTCTCCTTTCATCCGTCTGTCCCCTGCCCCACTCCCTCCCTCTTCCCTTCTCTCAGTTTCTGCTCTTGCATACTGAGCGCCTCCTAGGTACAAGGCATGTGCTATGCCCTGAAGGACCAGAATAAGCCAACCTGGAACTGCCTGCCTTCCTAGAGTGTAGTAGGGTGGTCGGTTGGGAGAGGTGATGAGAGCGCCCTCTGGTGGCGGTGGGAAAGGCAAGCTGAGCCCCAGGAGAGGGACTGATGGCGTCCAGGCCGGGGGTGGGCAACAGAGTCGTACAGTTTCTTCTCCAGTCCCTTGGGGTAGACTCTAGCCAAGGCTCTGGGGTCTCATCCTTGGCTGGTCTCTTCCCTGCAGTCCTTGTCCATCAAAACCTCCTCTCTGGCAGAGGCCGAGAACATGGCTGACCTCGTAGACGGTTACTGCCGGCTGCAGGGGGAGCACAAAGGCTCTCTCATCATTCGACCCAAGAAAGGTGTGTTTCCACTTGAAGGTAAATTGGACCAACGGGCAGATGGCGGCACAGCTGAGCCAAGCCCCCCCAGAGGCAGAGCGGGAGAAGCTAAACCATTGACTGACATGTGAATGAAGAGGCTTTGGAGGTGTGGGGTTGGGGCTCACCCAGCCCTTTTGGTTGCTCCCCGTGGTCCCATCCTGGGTCCTTGGCTACAGCCCTGGCCCCGCTGGCCAAGGGCAGCATGGGGGCTGGCTTCTAGAGGAGAGGATTTGTAGCCCCGGGAAGATCAAAGCTACTGCCGGAACATGGCTGGTCCCTCCTCTTTGGGGATGGAGTCAGAAAGCAGGGGTCAGGCTGGAACACTCGACAGTGGCAGAGGAGGCCTCAGAGTTTCTTCTACTAAAAAGATTCCAATTCAGGCCAGACGCCTACCCAGCTTCCACTCCGACTTTCAGGGGCCACAGAAAGGCGGGAGGGGTGCACCCAGGACCCTGTGTCTCTGACTCCAGCTCCCCCTCCTCCTTCCCTCTCCCCAGATGGTGAGAAGCGGAACAGCCTGCCCCAGATCCCCACACTGTGAGTACACCTGGAAGGCGGGGAACTGGCCCCTCACTCAGCCTGTGTCTTCCCAGGAAAGGCAGAACAAACAGGGAGCCTCCCCGCCATGGTTTCTGGTTTCTGGACCCCAGGAGAAAATGCTGGAACCCCAGCATTTCACAAGTGGTGATTTTTCACCAGTAAATTTCTCCCAGAAAATTCATGCAGGGATATCCCTGTGTCCTAATGCCACCTGGCATCATCTTTAGTGGGGGGAGGGGGTGGTATTGTTGCTGTTCCCTCCCTCCTGCCCCCTGGCTGCCTGGGCCGTGCTCCCAGGTTATTGCCATAAGGACAGGCTGCTTCTCCAGGCAGTGTGGGTGGGTGAGAGGGGGC
This sequence comes from Eubalaena glacialis, assembly GCF_028564815.1. NCBI lineage: Eukaryota > Metazoa > Chordata > Mammalia > Artiodactyla > Balaenidae > Eubalaena > Eubalaena glacialis. The sequence continues at coordinate 113,747,516 of NC_083724.1, forward strand.
TGAGGCTGCCCTGGGGGAGCATTGCCAGGCTCTGAGCTCACTTGACCCCTGCCCTCCCATCTCCCCCTATAGAAACCTGGAGGCTCGGCGACCCCACCTCTCAGAAAGCTGCAGCATAGGTAAGCCTGCCCATCTGGCATCCTCTGCCTGCGCCCAGAGCCTCTCTTCTGCCTGCTCCTGTGACATCATCAAGTATTCCCTCAAAGTTGCAGAAAAATGAACTTCCCCCATGACTGCTCAATGACGGCTTAAAATATCATTAATCATAACAGTTAAACTATGTTGGGCAGCTAGTACGGGGCACCGTGTTTGTTTTGGTCAGCTCAGTCTCCATAACAAAAACCACAGGCCCAGGGGCTTAAACAACAGGTACTGATTTCTCACAGCTCTGGAGGCTGGAAGTCTAAGGTCAAGGTGCCAGCATGGCTGGGTCCTGGTGAGGGCTCTCTTCCTGGCTTGCAGACAGCCGCCTTCTGTGTGTCCTCACATGGTGGAGAGATGGGAGGTCTGGTCTCTCTTCCTCTTCTTCTAAGGACACTAATGCCATCATGGGGGCTCCACCCTCATGACCTCATCTAAACCTAATCACTCCCCAAAGGCCCCAGCTCCAAATACCATCACACTGGGGATCAGGGCTTCAACATAAGCATTTGGAGGGGGGGGACACAACATTCAGTTCATGACAGCGTTAAATACATAATAGGTATGATTTTATTTAATCTTTGCATTCCCCAGAAACATTCATTTCACAGAAAGGGAAACAGATTAAAGGAGACGAACCAACTTGCCCCAAATAACAGCCGCGAGCAGCAGTGAGCAAGGACTCAGGCCGAGGTCCCTGGGCCCTGTGGCCACTCTGAAATGCAGGACAGGAGCCCAGTTCTTGTCTGGCTCCTCCCCACGCCCCTCCCGGTGATGTCAGCTTGGTTCCACTGGCCTGCACGGGGGAGCCCCACACCTGGTTCCTGGTGGTGCCCCCTGAAGCATCTTGCCCATGGGGTGTCCTCCTTCTGTCATTCCAGAATCAGACATCTATGCAGAGATTCCCGACGAGACCCTGCGAAGACCAGGAGGTAGATCCCTGACCGCCCCACCCCACCCCTGCACATCAACCACAGCCAGGGCCCTGGGAAGTGACAATTGGGGACACATGTGACACCAAAGGGGGACTTTCTTTCCTTCCTTTGTCCTCTTCCACGTGTGCCTCAGACAAGGACAAAGCTGAGTGAGGCATCTTTGATTTTGAAAGCGGAGATCATTGTTTATATCCCCACACCATCGAACTTTTGTGTGCCCTGGGTAGGGGGGCGGAAGGAACCTAAGCCTGTGGATATGGGACCCAGCCTTCAGAGGGAACAACTCTTCCCCTGTCTGAGACAATGAAACCTTCTAGACCCCCTTTCCCAGCCCAGCCCCTGGATCCTGGCTGAGGGGTTGGCGGGGGGGTCTGGTAACGCCTGGGCATGAGGGGGCGGAGCCTGGTGTTAGAGCCTGCAGATGCTCAGATGCCCAGGGATGCAGGTGCTCAGATTCCCGGGGATGCAGATACTTGGATTCCCAGGGGTGCCAGCTGGTTTCTGCACTCCAGGACTGTCTTGCTTTCTCCACCTGTGCAGGCCCACAGTATGGCATTTCCCGGGAAGATGTGGTCCTGAATCGTATTCTTGGTGAAGGCTTTTTTGGGGAGGTCTACGAAGGTGTCTACACGAGTCACGTGAGTTCCAGACTCTTCCCTGACACTCCTCCTCTGCTTTTCTGTAGAATGAGAAAGGAGCTCGAATACTCTAGAGTTGGAGGTGGCTGCCGTGGTGTGTGGATCTTCCCCAACTTGGTCTTTGCAGTATTTATGAAATACACAGGGAGTGATGAAAACAAGAGTCATTTCCAAGAAAGGCAGCAATAGCAGGGATCCAAAGAGAGGCAGCACCTGCCGGGGGGGGGGGGGGCGGTGACTGACTCTTAGTGGGAGAGCACAATGGGGAGGCGCCATGTAATGCAGTTGTGAGAAAAGGAAGGGTGGGATCTGAGGCCGCCGATGGGGCGGGACAAGGTTTGCCTTTGTGGCTGTGCTTCTACCAGGCCTGGGGGAAAAGCCAGAGCAGAGGAAAGGGGCAGCAAACGTGTAAAAACCAATGATAAAGAGAAAGAGACCAGGACGCCATGTCTGGCAATGACCTTGCACGTGCCCCAAACAAGCCCACTGACTTTGGGCAGATCACGTGGCCCCTCAGGCTCCATGTCTTCATCTGGACAGCCCAGGGCTCGAGGGATCTGATCTCGAAAGTTCTTCCAGTCCTGATCAGGAAGAAGGGGGTGGGGAGGGGAGGAGGGGAAGAGACAGAGGAAGAGCAGGCTTTGTAGAGACCCAGACGCCCAGACATCACCTGTTTCCCTGTGGGAAGACCGTGGGAACGCCGGGGAGGGAAGTGCTGGCCGGGACTGAGGGGCCCTGGACACACTCTCGTTGCAGAAAGGGGAGAAAATCAACGTGGCTGTAAAGACCTGCAAGAAAGACTGCACTCAGGACAGCAAGGAGAAGTTCGTAAGTGAGGCAGGTAGGCGTCCCCGAGGAGACCCCCAGACCAGGAGCTGGAAAAGGCCCCGAGACTGTGCAGACCCGGAGACAGGGAGGGCCCGGAACGTGGGCCGGGAGGCCATGGACGGCGCTGGCGCCCACAGGGGAGGAGGGTTGCGCCGGTGTCTCCAGGTTGGACCAGCCAAGCCCGATTCTCACCTTGGACCTTAGAAGGGCTCGGGCCCGTCTCTCTCGCCACCACTTTCAGTGATCATGAGGAACCTGGAGCACCCGCACATCGTGAAGCTGATCGGCATAATTGAAGAGGAGCCCACCTGGATCATCATGGAACTGTACCCCTACGGGGAGGTGAGCTGGAGGGGGCCGAGGAGGACCCTTGCAATGACAGCTGGGCTGCAGTGGAGCAGGGCCTCGGGGGGCAGGGGATGCGCTCAGAGCCAGGGGGCCCTTAGCTCCCAGCTGAAAGAGCCCAGAGGCCGTTTGGAGACGAAGTTGCTAGACAGTCCTGCCAGCCTGGGCGTGCCCTCCCCCTCCCCCCAGCTCCATGCCCCGGCCGGGCAGGATCCTCAGGGCGTCTTCCCCTTCGCGCAGCTGGGCCACTACCTGGAGCGAAACAAGAACTGCCTGAAGGTGCTCACTCTTGTCCTGTACTCGCTGCAGATCTGCAAGGCCATGGCCTACCTGGAGAGCATCAACTGTGTCCACAGGTGGGGCTCGGGGGGGAGCCTGGAGAGGTTGGGGTCAAGCAGGGCTTCGTAGCCGCACAGAACAGGGGTGCAGGCCTGGCTTTGGTCCTGCCTGTGTGACAGTGTGATCACCTTCTCAGAACCCATCTCCTCCTCTGAAGAGTAGAACAGCAATATGTTCCTCCCAGGATGGCTATTAAGAGGAAATCCGAAGTCCGAGGTGTCTGCCTGTAACTCAGTGCTGTCTAGGCCGCCTCCCTGGGGGTCCAGGAAATCACTTCCCTGCTTGCTCCTCGCTTGCTCTCCTCCAGCAGTTCCATTTGGTGGCACCTGGCCAGGCAGGAGAGACTGGGTCCTGGCAGCGCTGGTATGATCTTGGGGTCGGGGCCCTGCCAGCCCAAGTGGCTGGCACTGCCCTGGTCCCTGGCACCTCCAGGCTGCCAAGACCAATCCTCCATCTGGCTGTGGAGCTGGCCCCTTCTCCACCCGGCTTTGTCCCCATTCCCTGGAAGGAGGTCCCCACCATGGGGAACATGATCCCCTGGAGGAGACAGACGGGGTGCTCTCAGAGCCCTGGGGTGAGCGGGTGAATTCTTCAATCCAACCCCATCAACCTCAGATATGTGGCCGTAGGGATGACACTACACAAAGCTATGTCGGGGGATATGAACATTCATTCATTCATTCACTCACTCATGCAACTAATATTACCGAACTCCTACTGTGGGCCTCCAGCCACTGTCCTAGGCTCCGGGATGAAGTCATAATCAAAACAGACAAAAACCCCTTTCCTTGTGAAGCTCATCTTCTAGCGTCTTCTAGGGTGAATAGTCATGGGGCAAAGGTGGTGGGATACTAGATTTGCAGCTTTGTGTGAAGTTGTCGTGCTTTGAAGTCATCTTTTCAATAATAAAGAAAAACGGTAGGGTGTGGAGCCTGCCCAGAGAAGCAAGAGACGAGCCAGTCTGGGGCTAGAAGTGATGCGGGGAGCGTGAGGTAACTGAGTCCGCGAGGGCTCCCGGGGGGTGAGAGCTCAGCCCTGGGCTGATGCTTTTCCCCACCGGCCAGCTGCTGGGCACGTTCCACCAGCTCTCTGCCCCGGCCTCCTCCTCTGTACCGGGGTTCTGAGGGTCTCTGTGTCACGGCTCGGGTGTGTGTAGTCTTTGGAGGGTCCTGGCTAGCCCCGTGCTCCCTGGAAGTGAGCTGTGAGCGGCTGCTGGAATCACAGAACAAGAAGAGGTCAATTGTGACCAGGAGAGTGGTTGGGCTTCTTCCCTGAAGAGTCAGCAGGGTGACGGCATCCCCGGCCGAGGGGACAATACAGGCTGCAGGGCGGTGACTGGAGCAAGTCTGGGGAACCGAGACAGGCTTGGAGGCGGAGATGCGGGAGAAGGGGTGATGGGGACCGGGCTCAGCAACGAGATGGAGGGAGACGACAGGCATGTGTGTGGCAGGGGCGGTGGGCCAGCCGAGGCTCCCGCCTGAGCTGGGCTCCAGCCAGACGGCTCGGGCCGGGAAGGACTGACCGACAGAAGCTGCCCGATTCTGCTCCGGAGACCGGGGCCCTGAGGCTCTCTTCTCCTTTGCTTCTCTGTCCATCTGTCTGTCTGTCTGTCCCCCTGAAGCATTCTGAACCGACTCACCCGTGTCTTTGCCTCTTCCTTCCAGGGACATCGCTGTCCGGAACGTCCTGGTGGCCTCCCCTGAGTGTGTGAAGCTGGGGGACTTTGGCCTTTCCCGGTACATTGAGGATGAGGAGTATTACAAAGGTGAGGTGCAGGTGGTGTTATGGCCTTGTCCCCTGGAGGGGTCGCTGAAGCCAAAATCCCCCCAAAAGGTGACTGTTAGGCAAGCCCAGGCCAACAGTCTCTGGAGAATAGGCTGCATTTCTGTATAAATCTGGATCTCCTTCTCTAATAACTACTGTAAACCCTTTGTCCACCCAAAGCTTCTGTGACGCGTCTCCCCATCAAATGGATGTCCCCCGAGTCCATTAACTTCCGCCGCTTCACGACGGCCAGTGACGTCTGGATGTTTGGTGAGTGGACTTTCTGGAGGGCTTGGAAAAGCATTTGATTCTCACCTCTGTGACCAGGTTAAGAGGGGGCACAGGAAGCAGGGGTCTGGACCCCCAGGTTCTGCTTTGCTGCAGCCACTGAGAAGTCCCAGAAGTGGGGAGGCCAGTGGTGGGTCGGGGGCGACATGGGCTAAGGGCCAGCCCGGGTTCATCTTCCCAGAAAAGGCTCTTGAGATGAGCATGTGCTCCACCAACCAGCCCCGGGACTAAGGTGGGCCACTCTGGAGGGGATCCTCAAAGGCAAAGCTGAGGTTTTCTCCGAGAACGAGTTGCAGGGTGAGGTGAAAGCCAAACCAGGTGACGGATGGACAGCCGCTTACAGAGCACACAGCCATGTAGATTCTCCCTCTCAGGTCCCCAAAGCCAGCCCAGTAAAATCTCATTATTATTCTTCCCATTTTCCAGATGAGGAAACTGAGGCTCAGGCGAGTCAGGGGCTTGCCCGCGATCACAGAGGCAGCAAGCATTGGTGCTAGGCTTTGAACACCAGCTTGCTTTCTTCTTTTTTTTTTTAAATTAATTTCTACTGGAGTATAATTGCTTTACAATGTTGTGTTAGTTTCTGCTGTACAGCAAAGTGAATCAGTTATACATCTACATATATCCACTCTTTTTTAGTTTCCCTTCCCATTTAGGTCACCACAGAGCCCTGAGTAGCGTTCCCTGTGCTATACAGTAGGTTCTCATTAGTTATCTATTTTATACATAGTAGTGTATATACGTCCCAACTGACGTATATACCAGCTTTCTGTTGGAGGTTCCACCCCCTCCTAAGAGGAGGCACTAGTGGTCCCAGTGACGTGCCTTTGATGGTCCCCTCCTCATCCCACAGACTCTAACAGCTCCGTGTGGAAGGGGCTGGGGGGTGGGGGGATTAGTTCGCTTATGGATGCAGCTGATTGGTCCCTTGGTGGACCGCCATAGTGAGCAAGATCCTAGGGATGCTATAGGGGGAGTGAGGGAACGCAGGGCGGTCCCTGGCAGGCGCTGAGTGCGGACTGCCCGCTTGTTCCTGGGGAGGGTGGGCTGCCTCTCTAGGCAAGAGTCCCCCCAGCAGGGGCCCTGAGACCTCTCCTCCCACCCTCAGCCGTGTGCATGTGGGAAATCCTGAGCTTTGGGAAGCAGCCCTTCTTCTGGCTGGAGAACAAGGATGTCATCGGGGTGCTCGAGAAGGGGGACCGGCTGCCCAAGCCTGACCTCTGCCCACCTGTTCTCTACACCCTCATGACCCGCTGCTGGGACTACGACCCCAGTGAGCGGCCCCGCTTCACTGAGCTCGTGTGCAGCCTCAGGTGAGCAAGGAGGCCGGAGGGGGGGTGCAGGCCCAGGGCCCCTGAAGAGCAAGTCTCCTCTTCAATAGCGCTTACAGGTTTACAACATCCTTCCTTAAACGAGATTCAGCCGGCATCCTGGTCCCCTCCGAGGGAGGAGGGAATTCAGGCTCAGCTGGTGACTCAGTGCCCAAGGCATGGCAGGTGGGGCTGGGACTTGCCCCAGGACCGCCCCCCCCCCTCATCCCGCCCCCTGGCCAGCACAGCGCCTTGTGTCCCAGCGGAGTTAGCCCATCCTCCCAGCGGAGGAGGCCTTACAGAGGCTCAGTGCTGTGTCAAAGGCAGGAGGCTGAACCCGAGTTCACTGTCAGATATGAACTCAGAGACGCAGAGCCGGGGTCAGCCGCACCATCTCTGCATCTCTTAACCGCGAGCACAGGGCGTTGCTCCTAGTATGTGCCCAGAGAATATATTTTAGGTTTGAACCCAAAGGCTGCATCAGACTTTCACTGCAGTGCCTGTATTCTTTGCTGAGATTTGGGGTGCATCTTACAGGCACCCAGCCTGGGCACGGGACCTGCTTCCCTGGCAGCACCCCTGTGCCTTTCCTCTGCCTCTGATTGTTCCCCCCAGACAGCAGGGAAAGGAGTGATTTTTGGCTGTGAAGACAGTGACAAGGCGTCCCCTCTCCCTTCTGAATGAGGCACTGGTGGCCTGAGGGTCTGATCCTTCTCAGGTGCCCAAGAGCCATTACCCCCGGGTGCTGGGAGGTCCTTGGTGAAGGTTGCTGTTGGAGAGCCTTTTAGAGGGTACTCCTGTTTCCTTGGTGGCCCGCCTGCCACCAGTGCCCCCTTGGGTGGTCTCACTTCTTTTGGCATCCTTTAGGGCGAGGGTCAGCAAACTTTTTCTACAAAAGGTCAGACAATAAATATTTGTGGTTTTGCAGGCTATACAGTCTCTGTTGAAACTACTCAACTCTGCCGTAGCTCGGAAGCAGCCGAAGACGATACATGAAATGAATGAGTGTAGCTGGGTTTCAGTGACACGTTATTTGTGGACACTGAAATTGGAATTTCATGTAATTTTGACATGTCCTAAAATATTTTTCTTCTTTTAATTTTTTTCAGTCGTTCAAACATGTGAAAACCATACTTAGTTTAAAGCTACACAAAAATAGGTAGGGGACCGTATTTGGCCTTGTGGGCCTAGTTTGCTGGCTCCTACATTAGGGAACCTAGTGTTTAATTAATGTTAAATACTGCAACTTTAAACACTGTTGTCAACATATGGGCATTTTTTTCAGAGAAAGAAAATAGCCCCCAGAAACTGCCTTGTGGGGAGGAGCCCCAGGGGGAGGCTGGGAACCCCAGGTCCAGGCAATGGGAAATATACTGCATTTGTTTGCGGGCAGGGCTCCAACACAGTCTGCAAGACCTCCAGCTTAGAAGGCCTCTCTTGTTTCCGACTCTCCCCTCATTGACACTCCTGATTAATTCTAGACTCATCTGTTGGTCCCTTATAAGGGAGATTTGAGAAGCCAAAGGGTTCCGGGAGAAAAGTGTTTGAAAGACGTAACTTGAGGGGGGCAGAAGCTCTGGGGTCACGGGGTCTTCATTCATCCTGGAGGCTTGAGACACATGGGGAGCCTCTCAGATGACCCTGATGACCCCAGGATACCTCCCTCAGGCCCAAGCCTGACGGTCCTCCACTGGAGCTAAGAAAGGATTTCATGAGGGCTTCCAATCTTTGAGGGTAGGAAGAACCCTCTTAATGTTGAATTTTGAGAACTCTTCCATGTAACATACACTTTTAGAATCCACTGATTGACAGAATGCAGTAAGCCATAGAATGAATTTTTTATTGCACACAATATAATGCATATATATCTGAAAACACAATACCAAATATTATATATTTAGTAGTACTGTTAAAAATTATTAAAGAAGACAATTCAAGTGATACAGACAAACTTTATTTAACACTCCATGAAGTGGCAGTCTCCGTTCCCAAGGGCCAGAGTGCAAAATGGGGTGGAAGTCAGGACACTTTTATAGGATAAAGAATAAGGAACAAGGAAGAGAAAAATAGAGAATGAATAAAGAATAGGAAGTAAGTATAAAGCCCAGAGCTGGTTTGGCGTTTGGGTTGGCCAACTGGATGGTACTTTGTTTCTGGACAAGCAGAGCATTTAGAGGGACACGAAAGTTACCTGCATCTTGGCTTGCTGATGTGACCCCCTTGGGCAGGAGCGGCTCCCTCTTGGGCTTAGACATTTATTTCAACAGCACATAATACTTGTCTACACAGTGCTTGGTACACATGTGAACATGTGGATTCATGGACCCCCTGTAATTATCTGAGTCCTCTGAGGTCTGTGATTCCCAGGTTGGGAACCACTGGATTGGGTTAAAAAGGCAAGAAGCATGCACTTAGCTAATCTGGGAGGGAATCCACAACCCTTTCCCATTAGCACACACCAGGAACGCATGGGTGGGAGGTTTAATGAAAAATAGGAGATGTAGAGCACGGGCCTCTGTCACGAGGTTGTCTGGGACATCAGAAATCTACACAGGTGATCAATGCCAATAGGAGGGACGGGAGGGCAAGAGGCGTGGCGACGTGGGCAGGAGACACACTCGCACTGTCCGGTGGGGTTAGGACTCATTCTCCGAGGACTTTTCCCCAGCCCGGACCCATTCCGTGATCCTCCCAGCCTCGGTGAGGGGGGCCGCAGCATCCGTATTGCAGCCTGTCTCCGAGGGGTCTCCCCAGTGCATTCTGCGGAGGACATGGGAATGGGATCCGGACTGTGGTGGAGCACAGAGAGGAGCCCCCAGTAGCATTTTTGACCCTGTTTCTCTCTCCTTATCTGACCTGACTCCCTGGCAGTGACATTTATCAGATGGAGAAGGACGTCACCATAGAGCAGGAGAGGAACGCTCGCTACCGACCTCCCAAAATCTTGGAGCCCACGGCCTTCCAGGAACCCCCACCCAAGGTGAGCCAAGCCCTGGCCTCACTGGCCCCGTGAATCACAGCACAGCTGGGCCCCTGTGCGGCCCCTCCCAGGCCTGGCTGCGTAACTCCCCTCACAGCGTAGGTAGGATCACGCCCCTATGGTCCTTTCAGCCCTTCGACCCAACCATCCATCAGCACATCGGCAGATGGAATCTGAGACAGCAAGAGAGCAGGCACCTTGTGGGACGGCTGGAGCAGGGGATCACCCTGGAAATGTTACCCTCGAGAGACTGGAGCACTTTTCCTTTTGGTGTTTTTACCCTTGAGAGTACATGATGGGGAGCATCCTTGGGCCCCTGAGGTCCAGCCTCCAATGTCCATGGCATCTCTGGGCACAGGAGCCAGTGCCCCGCTGCCCCGCTATTAGGTGGGTGGGTTGCGAGGGACCACGCCTGTAGTAGTCGGCTCGGGGTGCCATACAAAGCACCACAGACTGGGCGGCTTAAATAACAGACAGTGTGGAGGCTGGGAAGTCCAAGACCAAGGTGCTGGCAGGTTCCCATCTGGTGAGGACTCTCTTCCTGGCTGGCAGATGGCCACCTTCTCGCATGTCCTCACACAGGGAGGAGAGCGAGCTCTGGTCTCTATTATTATCATTATTGTTGTTGTTGTTATTATTATTAGGACACTAATCCCATCATAGGGGCCCTACCCCTGTTACCTCATCTGACCCTAATTACCTCCCAAAGGCCCCACCTCCAAATACCTTCACACTGGGGGTTAGGACTTCAACATATGAGTGGGGAGGGGAGGGGGGAGGGGCGACACTCAGTCCATAACAAATCCCTATGTGTGCGGGGCCTTTTTCACTGTCCCCCTTGCCTGCTGTGCCCTGCACCTTCCCTCAGTCAGGCCCAGCTCAGTTTTCATCCCCTCCGTGAAGCTGCTGTGGGTGCCTGAGCCTTCCATGACCCACCTCTGGATGTCTGTGGCTCTTGAGTGCTAATTTGGCAGGTACTCCCACATCCATGGAGGCTACACACAGAGATCAGTAACCCCTCCAATTAGCGGTAGCCCCCAGGAGGGCAGAGAGGCTGGCCTCTTTGTACCTTCCCATCACTCAGCAGTAACAGATGCGCAGTTAGTGGACGCAAATGATTTTAATGATAACTTTGTTCCCCATCTTCTTCATTCTGAACGAGCCCGACCTGTTTCCTACCTGATCTTCCCCTTGGTGAGCTGTGCTCACTCAAGGAGAGAGACAGGGACTGACTCATCTCTGTGTTCTGTCTCCAGCCCAGCCGGCCCAAGTACAGACCCCCTCCACAAACCAACCTTCTGGCACCCAAGCTGCAATTCCAGGTAAACATGTAACCAGAGGGCTGGGGAAGCTCAGGGCCATTCCTCATCTCGGTCCTTCCTGAAATTCCATCCTCGTGCCTTAGAGGAGCAGTAGCCACCTGCTCGGGCAATGGAGACGGCCTCCATTGGCTCTTCTTGGGTACCCAGAAAAGAATTAACATACCCTTTATGATGTTTAAACATACCGTTTTGTGATGTTTAAAATAGTGGGGTTTTTTTTAAGATGTGTATTATATATACACATACCTGTCGGTTAATCATATCTGTCAAATTTGTAACACGATGATGGAATATAACTCTTTTCTGAAGAGTCCTGAAGGAGGAGACGTACTCAGTAGGTCAGTAACACACGTGGACCCATGGTATGCACCACGTCACGGGGAGGGCTGTTGGATGGAAGAGAGACCACCGTGTCTGTGCCGACTTCTAGCCAAGAGCCGTGTATGTCGCTCCGCCGTGTCTCCCAAACGGGGCCAATGAAATGCCCACACCTTGTTCTTTATTAGCTCCTGGAGAGCAAGTCCTGTTTCTCCCATGGAGCTCTTGTATCGTTTCTTTGTGCTCATGTTTGTAGCAGCTAATTGTCCACCTTCTTGCCTTGTCCCTGTGCCTGGTGCTTCTTTGCTTCTCCTGAATAGGTCCCTGAGGGTCTGTGTGCCAGCTCACCCACGCTCACCAGCCCTATGGAGTATCCATCTCCCGTAAACTCTCTGCACACCCCACCTCTCCACCGGCACAATGTCTTCAAGCGCCACAGCATGCGGGTAAGAGGGCTCTGCATGCTGGGTCCCAGCCAGGACCGAAGAGACTGATAGAGGGAGGTACCTGGGATACCGGGAACCCCACGTCCTCGGGCTCAGGAGGTGCCCTCCATGTGGCAGTCAGGCCACTGAGGGGCTCTGTGACTCCCTCTCCTCTGCAAGCACATCAGAGTTAAGGGGCCAAGCCACGTGCTGCTCTTGAGGACACCAGCTGGACCCAGACCTGCCCCATCCCTACTCTGGTACTGTGGCGAAGGATGTAAAATCTCCCCCCTTCCTTCAGCCCTGGCGATTGTGTGAAAGCTCATGGGAAGAGGGCAATCAAGCCTGATGGTGCCAGAAAAGTAAAAGATCCTGGAGGTTCCGCCCCGCTCTGCCCTTCCTGTCTGATTGTTGTGGTTGCTCAATCTCTCCTCGGTCAAAGGAAAGGCTTCCTTGTGGCTGCCACTCCTGCTGCTTTGTAAAAGTTGCTGCTGTACGAGAAGGAGCTTGGGGGCTAGTGTGGGGCTAAGCCACACCCTCCCCAGTCACCTCTTTATTTTCAGCTGCCAATGAGGCCCTGAGTATTTTGTGGACTAGCTTCTAATTGTCAAGTCTTGTTAAAAAAAAAAAAAAAAAGCACCTTTGCCTGTCCACTTGTAACTTGTCCTCACCCATCTTCTCCTTCAATACAAATGGTCCCTGTGGTCAGCTGCCATGAACACTTGATATATTTTACCAAACGGAGTCTTGATATGTGACATAACAGACTAAAACCCTTCTTATTTTAGCTCTAAGTCCATTACCATGCATGATATTTCAGACTCAGTATATAAGACTCTAAAAATTGAGGGGAAGCTACATTTCTATTATAATACATTTACAAAATGTAGGAAAGTATGTTGAGATATACTGTGCCGTTATTCTTAATTTAGTAAAACTTTGAAATGATTAAGATAACTTTGAATTCTAGGCAGTGAGATCTTAGTGGAATCAATATTCCCCTGACCTAGCTCATTTTTCTCTTTTACATTAATGTAACCAATTTATATCTTAGCATATACTTAACGATAATAAAACTGCATTTTTAAGCATGCACTATCATTTAGGCAGTGTTCAATTCCTCCACTCTCCTGCCCTTGACTCTTTATTCATAATTAATTGAGTTTTAGTGAGATTGGCTTTAAAATGTGTCCTTTCAGTAAGAAGGTATTTTGTACATTTGAGGGACGGCACTGCCTTTGTCTAATCCCTGATTCACCATAAGGACTTTGTTCAGTTCCGTAAAGACAGACTGTGCGGCAGGAAAAAAAGACCTTTTCTGTCAGGGGTTTAGAAGTACTTTCCATAAGGAAAGTCTGCCTAAAAGAACATAATGAGCATTTCTTAAAATAAGCAAAAAAAAAAAAAAAAAGTTAAAAACATAAACTCCATTTTATGGTATACATCAGAAACATCGAGAAAGCCTCTTCCAGGTAGAATGCTGAAAAGGTATAATAGGCTCCCTGCAAAGCATTTGAAAGCATTTAACAAAAATCAGAGATTTTTGTTCCCACAAAAACAATTTTTCTATTGACTAAGTCTATTGCTTGACTCATCTGAGAATCTGTGGGATTCCATACCAGAGTCAGGATGGCAGCAATCTCCCTCTTGAAGACCTCACAATTGAGGTTTAAAATAATAATAGAATTCAATAAACAGCACCTTTTTTAAGGGACACTTTGCTGGGCTCTGTCCTAGGTTCTGAAGGGAGAACTGCCTTCAGTGAGCTTACCATCAGCCAGAAGGAACAGGGCAGATGCATACGTGCCTGAAATGCAAACCAGAAAGCTGTGAGTGGCACAGAGGTACAGCGAAAGTGCAGTGGGAGTTCAGAGGGAAAACCAACTCTTTCCAGCTTCTTTTTTGCAGCTGGGCCTCAGTGGATGGGGAAGATTTGGAGGGGAAAATACTGGGATGCAGGGGATGAAAGAGGCAGAAGCATCAGCTGGTGCCAAGACTGAGTGATGGGAAACCATAGGATGAGTGCAGGAGCTGTTTGTCTAGAACAAGGAAGGTGCGTGTGGAGGTAGAAATAAGACTGGCAGGATGGGGGGTAGCCAATTTATAAAAGGTGTCAAAGCTTATCAGCGTCTTTTTAAAACACCACAAGGACCTGATTTATCTTTAAAATGACCAGCAATGTAAGCATTCATTGCCAGATAAGAACACCTGAGGTATACCTCAGACAAGTAAGCCCTGAAGAGGTCCAATTTAAAAAAAAAAAAATCATTCACTCCTTGAGTGTTATGAGACAATTGGAAGACATAAGAACACATCTACCAATGCACGTTAAAATATTTGGTCGGGTGGTGATCAGGCCTGGCGCATACTAGACATTTGAGCGGTAGGAATCTTCTTTTGGCAATTACAAAACTACATAGTGTTTTCTTGAGTCTGGCAACTCCTTCTACTGGTATTTACTCTAGTCTTCCTCAGTCTGTACATTTTTCTTATACCTGGAGATTCCTAACTCTATCTTCAGAATGTTTGACACTTAGTTTCTATTTGTCACTATTTGTCAATAGCCTACGGTAGACATGCCATTGTGTTTGCAGGTGTTGGCATTTAACTGAGGATATTTACAGCCTTAAAATCCCCTCATTTGGGGGCATCAGCTGTTGTGAAGTAAATCTTATTTATTTTTATCAATTCTATGATTATGAAATACTCTTATGTTCTGAAATTTGCTTTACTAAAATAAGATCTAACTCAGTAGCTCTCAACTCCAAGGGGACATTTGGTGACATCTGGAGACATTTTTGTTAAACAACTGGGGAGGTGCTGTAGGCGTCTAGTGGGTGGAGTTGCTGTAAGCATCCTACAGGGTACAGGAAATCTTACCCCCAATAGTGAATTATCTGGCCCCAATGTTAATTGTGCTGAGGTTGAGAAACCCCGGTCTACTATTGGTTACTTGGACCCATGGGAACAGGGACACTGCATATTTAACCATCACTGCCCTCCCAGCACCCAGCTCCATCCCTGCCACATAGTAGCTGCTTAATAAACAGTTATTGAATAGAGTAACGAACAAAGAATATTTCAGCAAGAAAATAAATGTATGAGGAGAAGTATTGTTAGAAACTGAGAGCAGTAATTGTAGCTGAACAAGCCTAGGAGAAACATACCAATGTAACTATTTTCAAACTGTGTGTTATATTCAAGTGTGTTTTAGAGACTTTGGTGGGATAATCTTTTTTAGAGGCTTGGCAGAGACTATGCCTTGCTAAAGTAGACTGAGAATAATTTTTAGCATTTTATGTAAGTGACTTGTATGTAAACTGGCCAGTTCAAAGGAAAGGATCTGAGTGGCTTGCCAACCTGAATGTCATGGAAAGCCCACATGCGCTTGGCAAAGGCCGCCCCAGGATTTATGCAATCAAAAGAATGCCAATAACACTCCTATGTCCAGGAGACCCAAGTAATCTTGTGCAGCAGAAAAAAAGCAAGCCAGTTTAAAGGGACTGAGCAGATATTTATATAAATGAACCATGGGGAAGATTGAGGGAAGAGAATTAATAGGAAAACATGCAACACCTTCTGTTTAAGAAATAGCAGGTAGAACTATGAATAGATCCAAAGCCCCACACATGAGTTAAAACAGGGTTAGATTCATAAAGCTAGGGAGAGGAAGCATTTATTGCGTATCTATAGATCCTTATTTCTTTAAATTTTGTTCTTCACTTTATCTCTTAGCTCATGCATCTGTTTTAACCTTTGGTTAAATAACCCAAGCTACTTTCTTAATCAAGAGTCTGTTCTAATAAAGAGGCATGATCATGGGCGTGCGCTGTGCTTCCACCTCCTCTCAGCTTCCACCCCACTGTGGACAGCTCTGGGGAAATCACACCACTGCTCCTCAAAGCCTCCAGACCTGCCATCGCGGTCTTAGGTGGCGATAAGCGCCCAAGGCTTCCCAGAGGGCTGGCTTTGCACTTCCAACTGTACTAAGTGACAGCAGCCATGACAAATGCCAACTGAGAAAATACTATTAGGACAGCTATTTGAAAATAAAATGGTAGTGACAGATCATGTGATCGTTTGAAAACAATGCCTGTTAAACTGTGTGCGCTTGGGTTCGGCATTTCACTGACACACAGGCGTGTGTTCGCGGCTGACGGACCCACAAATAACTGTCTGCATAGATGGCTGCAGACTTAAGGACCACTTTACAAGAAAAAGGCAGCCAGTGAGGCCAAGGCGTGTGGCTCCCACAAGGCTCTTCGGAGGGTTGTCCCTCCTGGGTGTGGGGACTGGACTGACCGTGTCCTCTCCTGTCTCCCCGCTGTCCTCCCAGGAGGAGGACTTCGTCCGGCCCAGCAGCCGAGAGGAGGCCCAGCAGCTGTGGGAGGCCGAGAGGGTGAAGATGCGGCAGCTCCTAGACCAGCAGCACAGGCAGATGGTAGAGGACCACCAGTGGCTGAGGCGGGAGGAGAGATCCCTGGTGAGCGGCCGCTGAGCCCGGGGCGAACGGGTGCATTCCCCGCGGTGCCGCTGGACCGTTCTGATAACCGCGCTCCCCCGGGAGAGATGTCCAGGCCGCCGTGTCACTTTGTGTCCCTTTTCGCCTCCCCAGCTGGCTAGAGCGAGCGCTCTCCGTGCATCCTTGGGGGCTTTAGTTCTAGAATCCTAAGTCCCCTGCTTTGGTTTCCTCCTCTGCAGGACCCCATGGTTTACATGAATGACAAGTCCCCGTTGGTAAGTCACCGGGAGAGGTCTCTGCCTTAGGGGGAAGGCCTGGGAGGGCCTGGCAGTCAGCGGGACCCCGGCTCCAGGCCTGCCCATCTCTTCCTTTCTGCCTCTCACCTCGGGAGCACGTCTTTCCCCTTCACTCTGATCTCCACAGGCTCCTTCCCTGAGCTCACACTTGAGCTGCACCCTTAGCGCCGCCTTCCTCGGCCACAGGGCCCCCAGGTCGCTTCCGGTCAGGAGGTTCCCAGGTCCTCCTGCAGCTATGATCTCTAAACCTCTAAATGGACACCTGGGGGTGGGGAACAGGCCAAGGAGGGACGTGGGTGGTCCCAGAGCCGCATCAGTGACCTGTTCTCTTTCCTTCCTTCCAGACCCCAGAGAAGGAGGTCGGCTACAGTAAGTGTGAGCGCCCTTCCTCTTGGTGGGAGTTTCCTCTTGACATCTTGTGAGCAGCCGCCATCCCTGCCCAGGGCAGAGAGCGGCAAAGGGAGTGTGTTTGCAGTTGGAAGAAACGTCTGCCCTGTTTGAGTTCAGAGTGTGCAGAGAAGCGCAGTTGGGTAGTTGATATCCACCACCTCCCACCCTCCACCCCACCCCGATCCCCCTCCGTCTGCCGCCCCTGTTCCCACCTCTCTGGGTGGCTGCATTTATTTGGAGGAGTTGGTGATCCTTCCTTTCTCCCACCCACTCCGTTGGAGGCTCAAAAGTAGCTCCACCCGTCTCTCCCAGGCAATGCTCCTCCTCCCCAGGCCCCAGGGACAGAAGAGAGAAAGAGGGCGGGGCCCACTGAGCCCGCAGGGTCTTTCCTGGAGCCTAAAGACCCTCTGCTGCAGGCTGGCCGGGTGGAGTCGACAGTGAGCCAGGCTCTTCATCACCATGGGGGGGGGGGACTGATGACGATGGTGATGGTGATGGTGACGATGGCAGCGACCAATGACAATGACAAGCACTGGCCCAAGGTGCTGAAAAATGTCAACTCGTTTAATCCCACAGCAGTCCTTCCTATATGACAGGTACAATTTATTACTATGCCCATTTTACAAAGGACATGAAACAGGCACAGAAAGGTCAAGTGACTTACCCACAGTGATTAGCAGAGCTAATGATTAGTCATTAGCAGAGCTCAGATCTGCTCAGATTTGAGCCCAGGCAGTCTGGCTCCTGCAGGGTCCCTTCTGAGCGAACCCTCCCATTTGACAGAAGACAGTTAAGGGCCGGGGACTGTCAGTAAGCTGCCCCAGGTCACCCAGCTCCCTGGTGGCAGGGGTGAGAGTAGACCCAGGTCTTCTGACGTCTACTCCAGGCAGCTCCACAGGGCTTGTGTGTGCCTTTGCTCATCAGAGTGGGGGGAAAATAGCATGCTGCTTCTACAAGTTCACTTCCTTGACCCCCCAAATGGCCAAAGCAGACAAGAGGGAAGCCTCACAAATCTACTGCACAGTGGCTGTTGCACCTGGGTGGGGCTCCACGGATACCTTCTGCCTGCAGAGTGGGCTTCTCCCTCATGACTGTCAAGGTCAGGGCGTCAGGGCCCAGGGTGCAGCAGCCCCGAGGCTGGAACACCCCCTGCCGTCACTCCATCTCTGCGTGACTTTGGCTTTTTCTGTCTTTGAAATGGACAATAGTGCTTGTCCCTGACTACAGAGGACCAGGGAGGCCGGAGGTTATTTTCCCCGCCATCGTCCTGGGATTCGGGTTTCATTTCCCCGGGTCTCCTGGTAGTAGTGGAGAGGGGCTTTGCTGGGTTATCAGCAGGTGCGAAGGGAGGGGTCGGGGTGCTGAGAACACCCTGCGCTCACTGTGCCGCCTCCCCCCTTGCAGCGGAGTTCACGGGCCCCCCAGAGAAGCCACCGAGGCTGGGCGCGCAGGTACGTGCTGGCTCTGCTGAAGCTGGCCTTGTCTAAGGCCACACGGCTAATTCATAGAAAAGCAAAGGGAAGGCCCGTGCCCTGTCTCCCGTGCCCCCTGCCTGACCTGGAGGAAAGCTCACTGGTCCAGCCCGAGGAGCAGGAGGTGTGGCCCGCCTCCCTTTCTCGAGCTGCGCTTTGGCTCCCGGCACCCACGTGGTTCTGGGGCCGATGCTGGTTGCTTCACTCTGGAACAGCGGTTCTCAGCCTTGGTTACCCATTAGAATCCTCTGACAAGCTTTGAAACCGCGTGGCCCCCAGGCCCAGGTGATGGTTCAGTTGGTCTGGTGTGAGGCCGGCCACCAGTATTTTTTTAAGACTCCCAGGCAGACTCTAATGTGAGAACCACTGCCCTGGAAGCAGAAGGGAGGGAGGCACCCCCAGGACAGGGCGCTACTATTTCGGAGAAGTCTTCACCAGTTGGGCTGGTGGCTGAGTTGGCACCGGTAGTGCCTGCCCAGGAAAGAATGGCTGTGTGCCCCTGACTCGCCACCCTCCCCTCGGGCCCTCTGCTTCTCTTCCCCCGCCCACACAGTCCATCCAGCCCACAGCCAACCTGGACCGGACCGACGACCTGGTGTACCTCAACGTCATGGAGCTGGTGCGGGCTGTGCTGGATCTCAAGAATGAGCTCTGCCAGCTGCCCCCCGAGGGCTACGTGGTGGTGGTGAAGGTGAGAGGCAGGGCGGAGCCGTGGCCTGGGGAGGCGGGCTGCTCAGCCCTGGAAGGAAGGGGGAGGGGCCGAGCATCCCAGGCTGCCGAGTAAGTGCCTCTCCCAGGAAGACCCCCATTAGAGCCAGGTGGTCAAAGGGAGTCTAGTCCCAGGTAGCCTCGGAAGGCAGGCACCATCCCAGGAGGGCTCTCCCCAAGGGAGACGTGGCTTTCTCAAAAAAAGCAAAGCTGACGGTCGCCCCGCCCCTTTCTCTCCCAGAACGTGGGCCTGACGCTGCGGAAGCTCATCGGGAGTGTGGACGACCTCCTGCCTTCCTTGCCGTCGTCTTCACGGACAGAGGTGAGTGTCCTCGTGCCAGTCGGTGCCATCAGCTGTCACTTGCCCCCTTCACCTGCCCCAGCTGTGTTTCGCACAGGAGACTCAGAAGGGCCGCCTGGGGCAGCCTCATCTGTGCTGGGAGCCTCCAGCGGATGGCTCTGCACGGCATATCTCGGAAGGCACCACAAGGGGGCGGAGTTGGCACCCAGGGACCCGGCCGGCTTCCTAGGGCGAATTTCCTAGTTTAGGTCTCAGATGGTTGTGGTGACTTCTTATTGCGTGAGGACAAGCAAAGGATGACACACCCTCCTTTTTACCGCCCCCTGTGATTCTTTGTCTAGTACCCTCCATACTAAGGTCAAGGTGAGTGTGTCACGGAAATAGCCGTTAAAGTTTCTTCAATTGATCATTTAATCGATTTTCTTTAAGTGAGAAACAATCACTGAAAACGAAAATGGGAGTGTTGGTGCTCTAACTTGAGATGGTCCCAGTGGTAGGCAGAGTGATGCCCCCTAAGATGTCTACATCCTCAGAACCTGTGACTATGTGACCTTACATGACAAAAGGGACTTTGCAGATGGGATTAAGTGAAGGATCTTGAGATTATGCAAGTGGGTCCAATGTAGTCACAAGGGTCCTTGTAAGAGGGAGGTGGAAGCAGAGCAGAGGACTTGTGAGTCGGAGAAGGAGATGTGATGATAGAAGCAGAGATTGGAATGATGCCACTGCTGGAAGGATCCACAAGCCAAGGAAGGCAGCAGCCTTTCAGAGCTGCAAAAGGCAGGGAACAGGTTCTCCCCTCGAGCCTGCAGAAGGAACGCAGCCCAGCTGTCACCTTGACATTAGCCCCATGGGACCCATTCCAGACTTCTGACCTCCAGAACTGTAAGAGAATAAACCTGCGTTGTTTTAAGCCACGGCGTTTGTGGTAATTTGTTACTGCAGAACTGGAAACTGAGGCTGTGCCTCTGAACATGTGTTGGTTTTCTGTCTGGAAACCAGCCACAGGCTCCAGCAGAACACCGCACCCCCTGCCAGGCTGTAGCTTGACCCACCCTCTCCCAGTGGTCAGCAATGTGACACAGGTGACCACTGCATCCCACCACTGTCCCCACTGTGACCACGCATAGGGCAGGAGGGTCTGGGCATTTCCCGGGCTCCCTCTGGGTGGCAGCAAGAACCCAGAGGAGCCCCTGCCCAGGCTGTCCTGTCCGGCTTGAGAACGCCAGTCATTCATTTCACTTGATAAATATCTCTTGAGTGCCAAGTACATGTTCAGCAGTGCACTAGGCATGGGGATATGGCGGTAAATAAAACCCTACAGCCCAAACCGCTGTCCCTGATCTCTTGATTTGATGGTAGACAGTTACCAGATGAGTGAATGCACTTGACCCCTGACCATTCACTCCAAGTCGGGCCAGCACGAGGGCATGATGGCACAAAGGGAGGGTCTCTGGGGCTGGATCGGAGGGGGCTGGTGTAGGCGGGCTGGGGCCTGGGGTGCCCGCAGTGTCTGTCCTTGCTGACCTGGCCCCCAGCCCGCACTGGCCTTGGATTCAGCCTAAGCCTAGGTCAGACCCGCCCCCCAGAGAACGTCCGACTTCCTGGGCCAGCGCCAGGTGGACTCCCGTGTGGCTTCCCCATCCTCCCGGCCTGCACGTCGCAGCCCCTCAGGGTCCCAGCCCCTCCCGTGTGCTCTTTCTACAGATCGAGGGGACCCAGAAACTGCTCAACAAGGACCTGGCGGAGCTCATCAATAAGATGCGACTGGCGCAGCAAAACGCCGTGACCTCCCTGAGTGAGGAGTGCAAACGGCAGATGCTCACCGCCTCCCACACGCTGGCTGTGGATGCCAAGAACCTGCTGGACGCTGTGGACCAGGCCAAGGTTCTGGCCAACCTGGCCCAGCCGCCGGCAGAGTGAAGAGGGCAATGCCCCGCCGCCTGCGTCTCCGCCCCCGCCCGCCGTGTCCCTCCCTGCCCCGGCCCCTGCCTGACCTTCGGTCCTGTGGGTCCCCCCGGGGGGTGGCAGGCGAGGAGAGTCCTTCTTCCCCTGCCATTTTGCACATCCCCTCTCCCCACCCCGCCCCCAGACTGTGCTGCTCAGGCCGCAGCTGGACAGAGGTGCCTCAGGGCTGCAGACGGCAGGGCGTGACAAAGAGGGCTCAGAGGGAGCGTGGCCGCTGTCCGCCAGCCGCTGCTGCCTGGCCTGAGGGGGTCACGCGGGGGCCCCTTGCGGCCACGCCGGCTTTACGCATCGTGTAAAGCGCAGCGGGGAACCAAGCTCTTCCTTCTCCTTCCTCCCCCGCCCACGGAGCCCCGCCCCACGCCGTGCACAGGGGGCGGGGCCGGGAGGGGCTCTCTCTGGGGAGGCGGGCGGCTGGTGCCATGAGGGAGGGACCTGGCTTTCTTGTACAGTGTATAGTGGAATTTATTTAATGTGCGTTTGGTCTGGACTGGCAGCCGTGTGTCCCCCTGAGGGGAGACCTGGGACAGTCCAGGGACAAGCTACTGGGAGTCGGGACACGGGAGGCTGTGTTTTCCACGCGCCAAGAGGGGAGAAGGGGAGAGACGAGGCCAAACTGGACTGGGGCGCGACCCGCATTCCTCGCCCCCTTTCCGTTCTTCCCTCCCTGGTCCCTTCCTTCTCTCTTCTTACTTGTCTTCTCTCCCGCTTTCTCATCCACTCCCTCCCTCCCGTTCTTGTGTTTGTGTAGAACACTCTTTTACCTTCTTTCTATTTGACTTGTGGATGAATTAAAATTGTACCATTTGCTTTGTGGTTTGATTGTTTTGTTTGTTTGACCTTCGGGGCGGGTAACGATGACCTCCGGCCGCGGCCCTGGAAGGAATCGATTGTGCTTACTTTGGGCGAAGATCAAAAGCTGAAGCCAGGGCTCAACCCCCCGGGGCACGCGGTGATGCCAGGGCCGCGGGGTCAGGCGCTTGCCGCAGGCCTTTGCCCCCCCCCCCCCACCCCGCACCTGAGCCAAGGGCGACTTTCCAGTGGGGTCCCAGGCAGCCCCTCCAGGGCCACACAGGGATGCCAATGGCACTCTCCCAGCTGCCATCAAATAGCCAGGGCTCTGAGGGGCTGGGGTGGTCCCGGGGGTGCTGGGGAGGGGTCCCACAGCTGACTGAGCAGGCCTTCAGCTTTATTTGATCTCTTTACTCACTTGCCAATTGGGTGGGAAACAGAATAACCAGAGGGAACATCGCTGCACCAGGAGGTCCAGTCTGGGAGCACCACTGCTCCAGGAGAGCCAGCGGGGAGGACGGGGGAGGTTGCAGCTGCGTCCGCAGAGCAGGAGGAACCAGAAACCAGAATGGCCTCTGAGTGGGGGGTCTCGCAGAGAACTGAGGCAGGAGGACTGGGCCCGCTGTGGCAGGGTCCCCCGGGGTCTGTCAGGGAGAGCAAGTGGGGCTTAGAAGGAGGGGACTCCGAAGGTCAGAGAGAACTAGATGCTTGCCCTGCTTGGCTGCTCATCCAGGGTCCCCACCCTGTCCGGAGGACCCAGTGCCGCATCTGTTAGGGCTGACGTTCTGCCTTCGGGCTGGACGGTGCTGGGGTGAGGCCCGATCCCGCCGGCAGCTCCTCTCAGTTCAGGGCGAGGGACTGCGGGATTCCAAGGGGCAGGACAGGCTGCACAGGGCCGGTCAGAAGACATCGCGGGGCTCCGGGTAAGAAGGGCGGGCAGGCTGGGAAGGGAAGGGTTCCTGCAACGTCTCGGGGTCCAAAGCCATCCAGCTCATTCCTCTCAGCTCCTCAGAGCAAAAGTCCTGGACGCCTGGGGGTCGACCACCACTCACCCTGTGCGGGAGGGAGGGAGCGCACCGCGGGCTTGAGTTGGGTCAGGAATGGCTGGAGGTGTCCTTCTGGTTTGTCCATGCGCATTGAAGGACAGATAGCGCCCCTGAAGATGGGGAGTCTCAGTGCGGCCACACCTCTCGGAGGGCCGGCTGGTGCTGAGCCGGTCTGCAACGGGGAAGGCCGGGGGCTAAAGGTAGGGGGAAGTCTGGGCTGTCACAAGAGCTTCCAGGTGGGTGGGACGGCCCAGCTACCTGCATCCGCCCCACTTGTGGCCCTGCTCCTCCTCTTCCCCTTCCAACCTCCTCCCTCTGTTCCCCAGCCTCAAGCCCACCTCAGCCTGGCTGTCTCCCCTGCCTTTTGGGGCTCGTTCCTGAATCCCAAATGTTGTTCATAGCCCTTCCACCCCCCCCCCGAGGCACTCTCTCCCTACACACCCCTCCTTTGAGGTCTGAACCTCCTCACATGGCCCTTCCCCAACCCCTGGGTTCCCCCCACCCGCATCCCTCAGAGTCTGCATCCCAGGAGCATCTTATAAGTCTTCACGTTGTCATTACCATGTCGTAACCTTGTGCAGAGCAAGTTCCTTTTGGCCCAGCTCTTCAGCATCCAAACAGGGCTCCGTGCCCAGCAGATTCTCAGCACAAAGTACAATAATGTCAAGTGAATCATTCCAAGAAGACTTCCATGTCCGGACGCCATGGAAAGGCACCTGTAGTTGGATGGTGTTGACCCCAAAGGCGTACTCCAGAGGCGGCAGCTGTTAAAGACGGTCAGCTATGCCACGTCTGGGCCAAAGCAGGCGATGTGGCATCAGATCATTCCAGCTAGGAACGGAGGGAGAAAGAGTCCGATGGTCCCCAGGAAGCAAACGAGGATAAACAACCAGAGGAATATCCTATCGATGACCATGGCCACATACCTCCAGTCTTCCTTCACCTGCAGGGGAGATGGGCGCACAGTGACCGAGGCCTTGGGAAAGGGGAGGTGTCCCGCCCATGCGCAGCCTCTGTAAGAATGGCACTGGGGACAGCGGTGACCCCACTGAGACCTTGGGAGCTAAGGAGCGGGGTGGGGGGGGGGGCGGTAAACAGGGATGTCTCAAGACTCAAACAGCCCTCTCCTAGCGATTCCCATCCTATACCACCCCAATGACAATAGCCCAGAGCCTTTCCATAGGCTCTCAAGTTCCAGGTAAGGGAGGCTGGAGGGACCCAGAAGGTTCTAGAATCACCCAGGGGCATGGACCCTCCCAGGGGGCTTGCAGTGATTTAAATGCAACACTCAGAAGTTACAAAATGGTGAAGACTTTGGGCCCCCATGTTGCCTCCCGACCCACTCACCCACCCGCTGGGGGGGTAGGTGAGGGTAGGTGTGGCCCAGGGAAGGGCGGGGTGGTGTTTGCAAGGGGGTAGGGGCTTTATGGAATTGGGGCCTACAGCCCAGGCAAGTGGATCTGGATTCCTAGCTGCTCCCGGATTAGATAACAATTAATTTGTCTTATCTACTCAGCAAGGCCACCCAGTAATAACCTCCTGGCCTTTCATCCTTCCCTAAGTTGATAAGAAGGATTCTGTGACCCTGGGCAGTGGCTTGCTTACCTAATAATGCAGGACACAGCAGGGGGCGGGGGAGGGGAGCCCACAGGCCCATCCAAGCTTCCTCAGTGTTTGTGAGTGAATAGTGAAGTTCACAAAATGCCCAGAGCCCAGAACAGGAAGGAGGAGGAGCCCGTCAGGACAAAGGGGGAGGCTGGATTGTTTGGGGCCTCCTGATGAGTTCCCTCCCCCTCCCCCCACTCCTCCCCCCCCCCCACCGCCTACGGGCAATGGTGGGAAATGGCCTGCGTGAGGATGGCGTGGGGAGACCCCCTCCATCTCTGTCCTGTGTCTCCCAGTTAGGCTGAGCGGGGACATTCTCATTGCTATTCTGCCACCTACCCAATAAACGTTTTCAGAGCTGCCAGCTAGACATTCTCCATCACAATTCATTCCAGACTCCAAGGCCATGACTAAGGGAGATGGGTTCTCATGGAGGAGCCTGGGTTGACCCAAGCTGACACCCTGGAGGGATGGCTCCCTACTAGGCTAGTGGAGTCACCCAGGGGACGGGCCCCTCACCCAGCCCCCACTCACTGAGGAGTCAGCATCCTCGGCCCGCAGGTGATCGGCAATATAGCACACGCCCTCCAGTGCTTTCTGTATGCGAGGTGACAGCAGGAGCCCACCCTCCGGCAACTGGGCCTCCGCCTTGGGACCCGAGGTCCCTGGGTGCAGACCACCATGGCTGTAAGGGACACCTGTGAAGGGGGACGAATGACCCACACATGCCCATCTGCCTTCCTCCTCCTCCTCCCTCTCCTCCGCATCCACGTTGGTCTCCAGCCAGCGGTAGGAGGGGCAGAGCTTCAGATCTGGGGGGTCGCGGAGCTCCAAGGGTGGCAGGGGCCGGCTTATCAGAAGCCACCGGGACACGCAGCCCAGAAAGGCCACCCGCACCCAGTGGGGCATGTTGTGGGTGCTGGCGGAGCGGTGGTGCACGTTGAGGACGAAGACGGTGATGACGATGGAGAGGGTGACGAAGATCATGGTGAAGAGCAGGTACTCGCTGATGAGCGGGATGACCAGCGAGGTGGACGGGATGATCTCGGTGATGAGCAGCAGGAAGACGGTGAGCGAGAGCAGCACGGAGATGCAGAGCGTGATCTTCTCGCCGCAGTCGGAGGGCAGGTAGAAGACGAGCACCGTGAGGCAGGAGATGAGCAGGCAGGGGATGATGAGGTTGATGGTGTAGAAGAGCGGCAGGCGCCGGATGACGAAGTAGTAGGTGACATCAGGGTAGATCTCGGCGCAGCAGTCATACTTCTTGGTGTTGTAGGTGCCTGTGGCGTTGACGATGGCCCACTCGCCGCTCTCCCAGTAGTCCTTGAGGTCTACCGTCTGCTCCGTCTGCACCAGGTCGATCTTGGCCTTGTCATACGACCAGGAGCCGAACTTCATCTTGCAGTTCTGCTGGTCGAAGGGGAAGAAGGTGACGTCCATGCTGCAGGAGCTCTTGTAGATGGCGGGCGGTACCCAGTGCACGGTGCCCGAGGAGAAGAGGTGGGCCTTGGTCATGTGGGTCACCACGAACTCCCCATCTGCACTGCGGAGAGGAGAGGCGTTGGGGGGACCCTGCGCACCCCAGGCACCCAAGCCAGACTGCTCCAGATAACCCTCAGCAGGGGGACCCCAATAACACAGCCGGACCGGGCCAAGTTGTTGGGATTTGTGCAAGTAAGACTCCCCAGCACACAGACATCTAGAGCTACCTGAGTTGTCTTTCAAACACCATCTTTTTAATTACAAAACTAGGAATTTTTAAGAATACAGGAAAGTACCAAGAATTTTAAAAATAACCACTATTAACGTTTTGATGTTATAGATCTATATCTATACATATATGAGATATATCTATATCTCATATATATTTGATTGTCATCTAGATAACACATATAGCATTTTTACGTTTTTGTGATCATGTGGTATATATGTAGTTTGATGGCCTGTTTGTATTCATTTAACATTTTAGAGTGATTGTTTATATGAGTATTTTTTCTCTCCTCCACCCCGCCACCCCTGCAGATGGTGAGTAAGCCCCTCTGCTGGGGGTCATGTCATTTACACCTGAGATTTTTACTTCCCTGCTCAGAAGACACCTGACATCTTTGCTGGTGAAGGAAGACGCCATCCGTCTTCCTTCAACCTGCATTTCTGAGCCAGCCGCACCCACTGGGGCCTCTGCAGGAGCTGTTGGTGGAGGGGAGACTCATGCCTGCCCTTAGGGAACCACAAGGAAATGAGACGCAGGCCTGAACACCTACAACGCTAGGCAGGCGGTTTGGCAGCAGCATTATAACTACTGGGGGGAACCCGCTTCCGGTGAGCAGGGTCACCACGCACAATGCCATTTTAGCAAAGCCTTGATGGATGGTAGGATTTGGCAGAAAGCTGGGGGTGGAGAGCGGACCAGCAGAGCATCCGCAGAACAAGGAACAGAGGAGGGAAAGGATAAAACTCACAGTGTGTGTTTGGACTGGAAGAGCTGCTGGGCCGAGTTGGGGGCGGGGCGTGAGTGAGGGCGAGGCCCGAGTGGGCGTCGTGAGGGCCCTTAAGGCATCTAAGGGCCCATGAGGACGCAGGGGACACTGGAACAGCGGTGACCAGTCGGGCCTGAGTCCGATTTCCCCCTGCGAGGTGGCGCAGTGAGCTCTTAGCCCCCGCCTTCCCTCCCTCTCCAGTTCCCACGGTCAATCCTAAAGACAGGGGAACCAGAAGAATACACAAGAAGAGGGACTTCCCTGGTGGTGCAGTGGTTAAGAATCCGCCTGCCAATGCAGGGGACACAGGTTCGAGCCCTGGTCCGGTAAGATCCCACATGCCAGGGAGCAACTAAGCTTGTGAGCCACAACTACTGAGCCCACGTGCCACGACTACTGAAGCCTGCGTGCCTGGACCCCGTGCTCCTCCACCGCAATGAGAAGCCCCCGCTCTCTGCAAATAGAGAAGGCCCGCGTGCAGCAACGAAGACCCAATGCAGCCAAAAATAAATAAAATTAAAAAAAAAAAAAGAATACACAGGAAGAGAGACTTCTTTCCCTTGAAGTAGTTCCAGGATAGAGAGTTAGGCAGGTTGGAAACCGGAACTTTGAAAGGGAGTCACAAACAGATCAGGGCAAAAGTTTAAAAAAAAAATTTTTAAGGCATTTTTGTCATCATACAGAAGCACCACTAGATGGCAACATGTGCCCCCATTTTGAGGAAGGAAAGAAGCAATTCCCCTGGTCTTCTTAACCTGGAGTGGAGTGGGTGGAGGAGATACCCTTCTTTAAATGTCTGCAAGAATTTGGTTTGAACTTTTGTCCTATCAAAAGAATTTCCTGTTATAATCAAGTAACACTGGCCAAAGCCTTATTGGCAATCCTAAAACTCTGGGTCCTATCTGATGCTAGGACTTTGCTCCTGCCCTCTGCCAGGTGCACAGGAAACAGAAACTAGAGAGATCCTGGGTGCAGATATGGGGTGAGGGGTCCGTGAGTCCAGTGGCAATGTTAGACCTTGCAGGTAATTCATGCTGAATGTGTGTTTACAGAGATGGCTCAGATGACAGGGCTTTGGGCCTGACCAGGACTGGGCAATGTAAAGGGATCACTGTCACCCCCCTCTGACCTATCTGGAGACACCTAACTTCAGAAGTGGATCTGTTTCCCTTTATTCTATTGTTTAAAAATACCTTTTCTAAATGTGGGTCAAATGAATTGGGAAATGCTGGGCTAAAGGGGTTTCTGGTCTGTACAAGTTCTAACAACATTTAAAATGACATTTTCCAAAGGACTGGGGCTGGGGTGCAGAAAGGGTTTTAATGACATACAATGTTATCTAAAATTATTTGACCACAGAACTATTTTTCATACCTATTCATATCTCCAGGAACTAGTGCTCCCTAGAGCCCCACTTCAGAAAATATTTTTAGACAAACATCATGCCAAACATGAATGAAATTATAGCTCTTTATATCTTCTATTAAAAAAAAACCGACTTGGTCCTCTGGGGCTCTCTTTAGACTCCCCTGCCTTTTACTAACTTCTAGTCATTATGTTCAAAGATTGGTCCTCTTTGGTTTTGAATACAGGGCAACTATAAATAATATTTTTTAAAATACCCATGCTTGCTCCCTTCAAAGTTGTTACCCTGGGATGCTGCTTACCTGTTCCAACAATAATGCCATCCTGCAAAACTCCAAAACTTAGGCATTGTTTTCACAGCCTGCACCAATCATATTTTTCAAATAATGCTCAGTGTTGGCACAGCTGTGTCCCAGTAGCACAGCGCAGGCACTGATATGCAGTAGGTGCTCAATAAATTTTGGGTGTATGAGTGAGAGGACAAGATGAAAGAAATAAGGGAATCAAGAGAAAAGGTGGTGCGGCGAGGATGAGCAAACCAGAAGTTGAAAGGAAGGCCACGCAGCTTGGACACAAGGGGGCGCACTTCCCAAGTCCAACACAGCCTAGCCTCACGTTACCCGCCCCTCGCAGGGAACCTCCTGTCTCAGGGGTCCCAAGGGGCCTCCACAACCCCAGCCGTTTCCTACTTGTTGTAGAGGACGATGTCGGGGATCCAGATCATTTCCGAAGGGACACGGAGGGATGTGATGTTGCCGAAATCGGCCGGGTTCCAGCGCAGCTTGTAGTCGTTCCACTCCTGTGTGTGGGGAGGGGAGTCAGGTCAGCAGCCCTGCCGGGGGAGGGAGCCTCGGGGCAAACCTAGGGCAGCCTGGGGACGCCCAGCAGCCGGATTCTGGAGCGCCCGGACCACCCGGAGCTCCTCACCTAGCCCCACAGAATAGAAAGGGCCGCGATGCCCGGAAAGGGCCCCGAGATGGGAACGGGGAGTCCCGTCTAAAATAATCTAGCCCTCGCTTTGCCCCCACTCATGTACTCAAAGTCCCGGGCACATCTGGAGGACGGGTCACCCTAGTCCCGCCTCTGTTCTGCCACTCCCTAGCTGGACGACCCCGGCAAGCAGCCTCACTCATTCGTAGTAACATTTTTTAGTGCATCACAGTTCACAAAGGTTTTTCACACCCTCTGTCTAGGAAGACCCTCAATGGGACAGCCGGGCAAAGAGTGCAGAGCAGGTGGAAGTATTTCCCCATCTAACAGATAAGGAAACTGAGGACAAGAGGGGTAAAACAACCCCTTTATCAGTTACACAGCTGAGAAAGGGGAGTCACCCAGTGGATTTCCAACTGTGCTCTAGAGCGCCCCCTAGGAGCCCTGTTTCCACCGGCTGGTCCAAGCGAATCTGTTTTCTCAAGTGAGGCTTAGAGGGTACTCTGTCAATAAGTGGCAGCACTGGGGCTTGAACCCAGCCTTCCCTGTCTCCAAACTTGCCCTAATTCTAGGGGCCATTTTGCTTTTGTGCATTTGCACTAAAATAGGGCAGTGACGTGCCCTTGAAAAGTCTCCATGCGTGGTGCCTTTTCCCCTCTAAGGATAGTCGTGTAACATTTACACAAACACATCAACTGGCTAGGGATCCAGGAAGAAGTAAGGGAAACAGGAGTGTTTGCAGGAAGCAGGCACATGAGAGGAAAAGCACTGATCCAGCCCGATGGTTCACAAACTTCAAGCACTCAAGTCCCAGCTTCATAATTTTTGCCAATATATTTGCACTGCCTATATTAGCATTTACTTAGTATTTTCCTTTAAATTAGTTCATTATTTTTAAACCTACATACATTTTTGAATTTTACATCACTGAAATAACTGGAAAACCCACAGCGCTTGAAACCATCCACTAAAATAGAAATATATGACTATTTTAAAAAAAGGTTTGCGAGCCAACTAAAATCATCTCACAAAACTGCTGTTGGTACCGAAACCACACCTGGGAAGATGCTGGCCCAGCAGTGGTGCTGATTGATTTTCTGTAGGGGAAGGCTTAGGCAGAGAGAGGGGCCAGACTTGCAAAGTAGGAAAGATAAAAATGTTGCTAAAATTGTCAGGATTTCTCAGGACATTGAGGAATAATTTTGAAAGGGATTGGTCTTCATAAATGTACCCCCTTCCCCCAGTCCATTGTCTGTTAAGTTTTCAGGTTCAACCAACATTTGGGGGGCATCCACACCAAGTTGTGTTATATTAATCGGCAATAGATTATATTGTCCCCATTTTACAGATGAGCAAAGTGAGGCTCTGAGACTAACTTGCATGGTATCACAGGCTAATCAGAGGCGGTGCTGGCTGGCCTGACTCCTGCTCCAGTGCTCCTTCCTCTCCTCCCTACTCCAGTCCCTGAAGCCTAGGTAACTGACCTATGGGGACAATTATGGCCACCCAGGTTCTAGGTCTGACCCTTGCACTGCTATGGCTTCCCAAGTCCCTTCATGGCTCTGCACCTCATCTGTAAAGAGGAGAGAATATATTCAGGCTGTTATAAAGCCTGTGCCCCCAAGTTCTGCCCCAAGAATGGCACATCAAAGAGGGCTACCCATCCATTGGCCAGGATTGGTGCTGAGCCAGTTTCTGGTTAAGAGACAACAACTTCATTTCCTGTCTCTTGGGACCCTCGCTCTGGGGTCCCTGGGCCGTCAGGTGAGGAGTCCAAACTCTCCTACTGGAGAGAACAGGCAGAGAGACCCTGAAAGTGCCTGGAGGAGAAGAGCCCAGCTGGGCCTGGCTTCCAGAACCTTCCAGAGCCTTCCAGACATCTCTGCTGAGGGATGAACCTGTGAGTGAAACCATCTTGGACCCTCCAGAGCAGACCAGCCACCAGCCAAATGCCACCAAGTAACCCCAGGAGTCCCCGTGCAAAGCAGAAGAAACCACTAAAACTCCTAGTCATAAAAACTAAAGATGTAATAAACTGTCAGTTGCTTTAAGCCAGTGAGTTTTGGGGTAGCTTGTTAGGCAGCATAGACACAGAACCCTCAGCGTTCTCCTGCAGAAGGAGCCTGGGGTTCTGAGTGGGGCACACCTGGGCCACCCTGTCCAAACCAGCTGCCCTCTGCTTCTGTTTTCCTCAGCTGTAAAACGGGCAGAATTAAACCTCGCATGGTTTTCGGTGATGACTCGGTGAGCTGATCTGCAAACGGTAGCAGGGACGTAGGCAATGCCCAGTCCCAGAAAGGGGACCACGTGGCTCTTGTAGGTGACATTCTCAGGTGCTGGACAGAGCCTGGCCGCACAAGAGCACAGCCCCTCACGAGAAGCAGTCTGCAGTTGGCTGGCCTTGGGAACATCCTGAGTGGCAACTCAGGCAAAAGGTAAATTCAGAATCATGCTTCTAGTGGAAGAGTCCTGGGAGGGGCTGGGGTCTGTGGGTTCCCACCCCGCTCCTGTCTTGCCCGGGGGAGGGGCCCTCACCTGCTTTAGCCAGACTTTGGTGGTCATCATTTGGTTCTTCTCATCCTGGCCGGTAGCGGGAAAGAAAGCAATTAGAGTGATGAACGAGCCCCAGAAAACAAGGTAGAGTAGGAGGGGCTTATTCAGGCCCCCCACTCACCAGAGAACCTCTTAGGTGACACCGCAAGCCCAGCCAACCCACCACCCCTCCTGACACTGCCACCCTCACTCAGATTATCTCCACTGGGTCCTCTGGGCTTATGTCAGGTGGAACAAGCAGGGGCAGGACATTTAGAAAACCCACTGCTGCCGGTCAACGCCCTCCCAGGAGGGGTTTCAGGGCTGAGAGCGGGAGGGAGATGGAGCATCCCCAGGCTCCGAGGGGTGATGCTCTGACTGAGGTGGGCTGGGAGGGCTGGGGCTGGGGAGGGACGAGGAGCCCCAGAAAGGGGCCCATGCCTGGGGCTGATCCCAAGGGGGCAAAGGATGGTAGGACAGACGCACCACATCAATGAGCTGGGCTATGGACAGCCCGAAGTGCACGATCACCACGTCTGAGGTGTTGGGCACCGGCCTCGTCCAGCGGTTGTAGCCCCTAAAGAGGTGTTGGAAGAGGCGGTCCTCGGCTTGGGTGGGAGAGGCCTGTTGCACGGATGCTGTGGGACAGGAGGGGAGAGAGGGGTCTCCGGGAGTCCGTGGTGCTGGGCGCTTGGCTCCCTCTCCTGTCCAATCAGAGCCACTTAACCTCACTGAGCCTCAGTTTCCTCATCTGCAAAATGGGCACACTAATCCAGAACCTATTTCAAAACACTGTCGAGGAGGAAATATAATCATGTCTGTTAGAGCTTACAAAGCAACGAGCACATGGTTGGTGCTCAAGAAATGTCAGTTACTCTGTGACTGATGGATAAGGGGTGAAAACAAGTGCTGAGAGGGGTGCAGAGCAGTGGGAAGAAGTCAGACAGGGGATGAAATCCAGCCTGGAACTGGGGAGCCCCAAGGGACACAACGTGGGGGAGACGCCCGATTGTGTGGGGTGAGCTGCAGGGGTAAGGGCTTCACGTGTCATCGTGAACCTGGCCCCGGGAACTTTCACTCCCATCCTCTTGTAATGAACCACTAATGCTAACCATGAAATTCTCTTCCATTTGGAGCATCTCGCCTGTTTATCCTCAAACCACAGGCATTTGCTCCTTCTCATCAGCTGGGCAAAGTGTCCCCAGTTGTCTGATGGAATCATCCGTGTCTGATTTCACCGTGTTCTGCAAACAGCTTCACCTCTTCAGGGTTCTCCTGCCTGAGCAGGTCGAGAACTACTGCTCTAAAATTCAGAACATCGATAAGAACAGCTGCCGTGTGCTACGGTATCCCAGGCGCTAGTCACAGGCTCTCATTCCAGGTCACCACACAATAGCCCTGGGAGGGTCACAGTGCAGTTGGCATTTTGCACATGGGGAGCACTGCGACTCGGGGAGGTTCAGGTGACGCAGCGATCGCCCCCCCCCACCTTCCCGCGGTGGAACAGCTACTTCCCCTTCGACTCTGGCGGTTGCCACCAGCCCACTTGCAGGAGTTTCCTCCCTGAGGCATGTGTGAGCTCACAGGTGTGACAGGATGCCCTAGGGACCATCCCCACTCACCTGCCGGGATCAGAAAAAGCCACCACAGCCCGAGCTTTGTCGTGGACGGGAGTGCAGGGCGGGCGGGGCCCATGGCTTCAGAGGAGGGGTCTGGCTGCCGCTGGACATCAGAAGGAGGGCAGGACGGGCCTTGGCTGTGGGTTGAACCTCGGACCGCTTCCCCAGCAGGGCCTGGGGAGCTGGCACGGCAGAGCTCCCTGGGGATTCCACGTGGCTCCCTCTGACTGCCAAGCCTGAGTGAGCCCAAGAAAGGGTTCTTAGGATGATGCATCTTTGACACAAGTGAACCTTCGTGCCTCACACCTTTGACCTCATTTGGGCCTCCCATCACCCCTAGGAAGGTATGGGGAAGGGTTATTATTATCTCTTTTATTTAAATTTTAAAAATGCTGATGTTCAGAAAAGTTGACTGATTTGCCCAAGCCACATAGTTAAAAAGCTATGAAGTCGGAATTCAAGCTCACATCTTCAGCTTCTAAACTAAAACGTGTTCAAGTGCTACTCAGTGGTGCCAACTAGAAGGATAATTTTGTATGGGCAACTCAGCCAGTACTCGCCTGTGTTTTATAGATCTTAGCACCATGACTGTCATTGCTCAGCCACGATCATGACTGAGGTCTGTGGCAGACAGGTGGTGACAAGGTACAGGTGCCCTACCCCAAATCCAGGCTCACCTGGATCCAAGGTTCTAAGAGGTTCCTCTGTGTGCAGCTTCACTCACCTCTCCTTCCAACTGACATCACGTGCACAAATCCCAAGGCTATAATCTGTTTCACCTTTCACTCAAGGGCACTAAATAAAAGCATGGTTTTTTTTTCCCCATTAGTGAGAACAGGGGGAAAAGAAATAGAAGTCCAGGCATGCTGAACTTGCATCGTATAAATATCCAACCAGAGACATCCTGGACCCTCTGGAAGAATGTGCAAATGAGACTGAACTGACTCCAGCGGACAAATTCCTGCAAGATGCTTCAAATTTGCATCCCTTGTAATTAGCCCACTATGATAATTTCATTAATTTGTCACCGGAAACCAAAGGAGAAATTCTTCCAGGTATTTGACAGTGATTAAACTTCCACCTCTTGTTAGAAGGCTATTGAAAGAGGAAGAGTCCTGGACCCTTTGATCCTCTAAGTGGCTGGATTGGCAGGTTCGGGGGCGGGGGGCGGTGGTGTCTGCGGGCTGATGTCTCTGTTTGTAAAGTGGGTCTGGGTGAATGGAGCTCTCAGGGAAACCTGTACAAAAAATATTGCATATGTAAAGGGCTCAGACGCCAATATCCTCACTGTGCTTGTATCGCTGCAATGTACCAGTGTATCCAGACCATCCCGTGCCCCATACCCCAACTCAGGTCAGCCTCTTTTGCCCACATCCTGAATCCTGGTTCCATTGAAGTCAAGGTGATGTGGGCTGACTTCTTTGTCCATCTTCCTACTGCAGATGGTTTTCAACTTCTCACCCCCATTCTGTTCTTTTCACAAGCCCCACCTTCTCCATAAAACCTGCTTCGATTTCACCCCACACTTCTCCGCCATCTGGCATAATCCCAAGCCTGGGAGTCATTGCTCTCCCATAACTGTCAACACCCCAAAGAAAGTCTCTTGATTGAGGAAATGACAGTGTCTTTTCTTCCAAATCATTTCAAATCATTGAGGAAATGACAGTGTCTTTTCTTCCAAATAATTTCATCAGAGGTGCTTAGGGAAGAGAGAGCCTATTTCTAGCTTTTATATTTGATCTGCTCAATACATCAATTAATCGCAGAAGCTTGCCATCTCAAGGTTGGGTGGAATCTTAAAGGTCATTTGGATTACCGCACCAGCTGATCATTTTCCTCCACAAATTCCAGCCTCAGAAAAAACCCAGCAATGAAGAACTTGCTATCTTCCAAGTCAGTGAATACAACTGATGTGTGTTAGCCTTTGTTAAAGCATGTAGAGTATTTACTGAGTGAATAAATAAATGACAAAAGAGGAATAGTGGTAATAAAGACATAGAAGCAGATTCAATAAAGTAAAGCCAATAACTCCTGAGATGGAGCCGCCCTCACCAGTGGGAGGGGGTGACTGTCACTGGGCTCTGAACAGCCCCAGCAGGGACAACCAAAAGACTAACATTTTTCTAGAAGCAGGCAACTTCCAGCATTCTGACATACCTCCCTCCTAAGTACCCAGAAGCTGCTAATCTGCTCATATAACTTTGAACCGCCCTCACAACGTCCCCAACACAAGCTCGGGGGCACCTTTCTTACCTGTGACCACAGAAGACAAGCCATTCAAAGAACAGAGTACCAGCCTGGCTTGGAGGTCCTGGTCAGCTGACCAAAGTCGCCCCAGAATGGAAAGGCAGGTGCAGAGCACAGCTGGGTGTCTTCATTTCCTGGTCAAACAGATGCTGGGACAGGACATGCCTTGGCGGATGAGGGAGACCTGACGCTGAGAGTCAGGTTGGCTTCCTGGGGAGGACTGGACAAGTTCTGAAGACAGGCTGCTGTGCCCAGGCTCCCAGCTCTGGTGACCGGAGAAGCTGCATGCAGGTCCTGCTGAGGAGGACAGCACGGAGAGCCTGGCACGGATGCTTCTGCAGGTAAGAGGCAGGCGGGTCCACGGGAGGGACTGCCAGCTTGGCAGGCACACAGACGGACGCTCATATTCCCTCTCTCTCTCTCTCACACACACACACACACACTCACACACACTCACACACACACACACACACACCCTCGCTGGAGGGAAGGAGGAAGAGCCTGTGACTATCTAGTCCTTGTCTAGCAGGGACCGACAGCAGACTGCTTGCCCTCTGTCTGGTTACGAAGATGCTTCGTTCTTTGCTCTGAAGGATCCTGCGCTCCAGGATCACTTCCTGGGTCCCCCAACCTCACCCATAGATGGGGAATCTCCTGGGTCTGTCTGTCGACAGAGCAGTACAGTTTTGGGTAAAATAGGACTAAGGACAGAGCCTCCAGTCCACAGCCTGCAGTTCTCTTCTTCCCCTTCTCCCCTGGAGGAGCCCCTGCTCCCCGCAGCCAGCCTCCTGCAGGACCCCGGCTCCCTCGTGCTGCCGCCTGGTTTGGCTGCAGCTTGCCTATTTCCTCCTCGACCTCCTTGCTGGTGACCTTGCCTTCAATTTCCCAGATAAGGAAGTTCACCTTCCTTCAAACCATAAATTGACCCTTTGCCTCCTTGTCGCCCGCATCAAATCAGCAGTCCTCTTCCTCCTGCTGTGCGTGGCGAAGCGTG
This sequence comes from Eubalaena glacialis, assembly GCF_028564815.1. Classification (NCBI taxonomy): domain Eukaryota; kingdom Metazoa; phylum Chordata; class Mammalia; order Artiodactyla; family Balaenidae; genus Eubalaena; species Eubalaena glacialis. The sequence goes on from NC_083724.1 coordinate 113,784,350, forward strand.
GCCCTGTGATCCTGATGGTGGCCCCATCTATCAAATGTCGCCCGGCTCTTCCTCTCCCTCTCGCTTGTTCCTTCCCCTCAGCCCATAAGGAAGCTCATCCTCCATCCTAAAAACACTCTGGGGTCTGCACCTTGCTATCTCATCTCCCACATATTGTTAAAAGCCAAGGATGCAGGACATGACTGCCAGGGTTTAACTTCTGGCTCTGCTCCTTTAAAGTTGTGTGGTTTTGGACAGGTCTCTAGAGATTTCTGTGCCTCAGTTTCCTCATATGTAAAAGGAGGATATGAATACTGGCTCCACTTCATAAGCCTGTAATGAGGAGTAAATGAGTTAGTATAAATAAAGGGCTTAGAAAACTGAAATAATACATGATATATATGTGTACGTATGTAAATATTGGTTGGCTAAAAAGATCGTTCGGCTTTTGTAAGATCTTTAGAAAACCCAAACGAACTTTTTGGCCAACCCGATATATATGTGTGATATATAGAAATATGATATATATGTGCATATATTTACTCATGTGTATATGATTGCTAGTATTATCTTTTGAGAATATTAAAACACATAAAAGTAACCACCAACATTCCCACTATCCAGAATTAACAAACGTTAATATTTTACCATATGTACTTTCATATTGGTATATATGTATATCTGTGTGTATATAAAGTTATGCAAGTATTAAATGCATACAGAGAGAAAGATAGGAGGAAGGAAGGAAGGAAGGAAGGGAGGGGGGAAGGAAGGAAGGAAAGAGGGAAGGAAAAGGGAAAATAATAGATTGTATCAGTCAGGGTCTTTGGTTTGAGCAATAAAAATCTATTGATTAATTTAAGCAGAAAATGATTTTATTAAAGGGCAATGGGAAGTTCACAGGTGTACTTACAAAGCTGGAGAACCCCCTTGGAGCACAGGTGAGAGCAAGGGAAACACCAGCCGGGCTAAAGCCCAAATCACAAGCCATTACCGGCATAGTGGGCCCTGTTGCTGCAGAAATGGATGCAAAACCTTGCACCGTCTGTCACTGGTACTGCTGTCACTGCTGTCCCTGGAAACCAGCCACTTCTGCTGCTGCCAGAATTAATTCTCCTCTATTCCTACCTCATTGTGTCACTAGCTCTCAATACAAAGGTCAGGATAAACGCATCTGATTAATCATGTACTCATGAACTAAATGCATGGAAGGCTGAGGACGCAGGAATCCGGTGTTTTGAGCTTCTATGTGAAGGGTGGCTTCTGCCACATTCAAGGTGGGAACTTTCCCAGAATATTTGAAAGGAGTCTAAATGCTGGGAAACTCCCGCAAATCTTGCTCTTTGGCTCCTCCCACCAATGCACACCCAACTTTCCATAATTACACTTTTTTTTAAAATTATTTATTTATTTATTTATTTATGGCTTTGTTGGGTCTTCGTTTCTGTGCGAGGGCCTTCTGTAGTTGCGGCGAGCGGGGGCCACTCCTCATCGCGGTGCGCGGGCCTCTAGCTATTGCGGCCTCTCTTGTTGCGGAGCACAGGCTCCAGACGCGCAGGCTCAGTAATTGTGGCTCACGGGCCCAGTTGCTCCGCGGCATGTGGGATCCTCCCAGACCAGGGCTCGAACCCGTGTCCCCCGCATTGGCAGGCAGATTCTCAACCACTGCGCCACCAGGGAAGCCCCATAATTACACTTTGAAACAAATGCTTACACCTACCCATTCTGTTCTAAAATGTGTACCCAGAATTTGTTTTAATCAGGTATGGTAAGACATGCAGACACGGGAATGATTGTCACAGAGGCAGAAGTTTATACTCACAGATCCCCAGAAGCAGGAATCATGGCATGTCACGTAGGGCCACATGGGGAAGCACATGGGCCAGAGAGAGGGCAGGAAGGGCAAAGGAGAAAGCATGGCCCAGAGTATGTATTGGAGTTTCTGTAGGGAAGGTAAGGCAGGACAGGGTAAGCAGCCTAGGACTGGATAGTTTGAATAATTTTGGTGGGCTGTGGGTATAGGGGTGGTCTCCAGTGGTGCAGTACCTGGCCCTGGGGGGATTCAGTGCAGGGGAAATATTGGCCCGGTGTGAGAGAGAGGTAAAGGAGATGGCTGGGGGTGTGGACTTGAGATTGGCTGGAGGGTTTCTAATATGATGTCTGTACTCCCATGAAGGCTGGATCACTGGGAAGATGTAAACAACTTTGGCCATTAGTTGCCTTGTTTGTAATGGATGCCAAACCGACCAATAGTGAATCTAAGAAAACATAGTTAGAGCACTAACACAAGACAGCCATTCCTCACAGACACAAAAGAGCTCATCGTAACCCCAAAGGGACGAAGTCTTACGTCTCGTCAGTTACTCCAGTTAGCTCCAAGTCTTGCCTCTCTAGACAATGCACTTTCTTGCTCTAATCCTGACACAATGTCGTCTTGAAATTCTGTTTCTTATGGAATAAACCATAAAGTCCATCAAAAGCATACTGCATATAAAGTAATGGAGTGGGCAGAAAATAAAATAGATTAACAAAATAAGGAAGAAAAGAAGGCAGGCACAGCCTTCATCATTGTAAAAGGTTAGAGTCGGACCCTATTTCTGAAGTGCTCACACTATGAGTGTCAACTATAGCGCTGAAACTATTGCTGCTGAAAGCAGAAGGTCACAGGGCCTGCGCCATCCCTGCCAGCTGGGGACACCGGCTGCTGCTGCCGCCCCAAAACTGCCAACCAAAACCTTTCTCCTCTTGCCCTGCTCACCTCACCAGTTCCTGCTGTAAAGTCTGGACTGGGTACATCTGATTTGCTGAGCTAAGCTCACAGGCCTTCACCTGAGAACGTGAGCACTTAGCATTTTTAGATTCTATGGTCAGAGTGGCTCTTCCTTCTAAGATTCATAAGGTGGCTACGTCTTATAGGGTTCTTATTTGCAACCACAGACATTTCTCTCAGTCTTATAAGCAGAAAGGGTCTTATTATAGGATACTGATAACTCACAGAATCTCAGGGAGGACAAGAGAAGCAGGTGTGGAAACCACACAGCCAAGAACAATGCAGTGACAGCAAACCACACCAGGTACAATTTTAACAAAGCCATCACTGTGTCACCCCATTGGCACCATGCACACCCAGAGCTAGACTGGAGAAGCTCCGTCTCAGCCTCCCCAGAGAATCTGAGATAGGAGATAAATGGTCCCCTGGGCTGGACAGCTGGTGTTTGTCAAGGGCAGTAAAATTGAAGCTTTGTTCTCACCCAGATACTCCAAGGACAAAGCTAGTGGCAGAAGCTGAGCTCCGCTGAAATAAAGAGATAAGATGGCCACTCCTGAGGTCAGGAAAACTTCCCAGACTGCACATGCGCAGAAAGGCTCCTTGGGGGTCAAAAAGGGAAGGAATGCCACTGCATAATAAGTGTGGACACGCACCCACAGGCCTCTGCAGTGGGATCCACCTTAACAAAAAGTTGCGCATGCATGTTGGGGAGGGTCCTGGGACCAGTCAAGTGTGGAAAAAGAAACAAGATAATTGGCCAAGTGTAAACAAAGACCTGGAAGGACTATCCTATGTAAGTGATTTAATCATCTCTTTACTGCACTCCCCATTCAGGACTCCCGCACTGTTCTCTGGGTGTGTATTTCTGCCTCGCTTCCGTCTTAAATAAAAGAACTGTTTCTCTGTGAGCTCTCCCACATGTTATGCTGTGTCTCTAACAATAAACTTTGTACCTGTTTTTACAGTTTTTGCCTCCTTGAAACATTCTAGCTTTCAAACGGGGAAAAGAGTCAGGGCCACTTTGCCTATGACCTCTAGCCCCTGAGGCCCCTCTAGTCTCTCTGAGATCAAAACTAGATGCTTCTGCTACTGCTGTGGCTGGAAGAAAGTTCTAGCTCACACAGCTGTTGCTTCAGTTTGCTCATTCCCATACCTAACTCTCACGTGACTGGCAGAGCCCACGTCACGTGATCAGTGTTAAGGGAGCCCAGCTAAGGTGGTGTTTGTGGAGGCTACCTTAAGAAGGTAAAACTCAAAATGTGAGATATTAAATTAGAGCGATGTTTGAAGGACATTGTGCATCTCTGAATGACAGATGTCCACTACGGGGCAGAATTTTCCAAATGTAGCAAGAGGTTATAGGTGTTGGCAGCCAAAACAATGACAAAGAAGAAACACGACGAGTAGCCACCATCAATATTCCCTGTCTCATTTTTCTCATTGTCCCACAAACAACTGGCAACTGCTTGAATTCATCATTCCACTAAAATGGAAACTTCTTGGTCATCTCTATTTTTTGTCTGTTTTATTTACCAATGAATCCCAATTGCCAAGAAAGCACGTGGCACATAGCAGATGCTCCATACATATTTGTTGAATGAATAAAAGAAATTCATTTGCTGCACGAAAGAAAGACAAAGCTTCAGGTGGAATGTGGGTTTAGAAAACAGCTTGAGACAACTTTAAGCTTGATTCAAACACCTACAGCAGGAGAAGCAGCAGTGTGAACCTCTCTCTCAACCACTAGGAATTAAACAGAGTGTTAAAGTAGCGTTGGAAAACCAAGGTCTAGCAGGAGGTGGGAAAGGGGTAGCAGGGGCAGGAAATCCAACACGAAATCTAATGAGTTCAGTGTAATGAGTTCAATACAAATTTAGTGACTGACAGCAGGTGTAACTTCTGAATTTTCACTACTACATTAGCCATGTTTTATGAATCCGTGCTGTCACCTAAAACAAGTTTTATAAATATTCAAATTAGCAGACATAAGGGTTAGGATGTACATTTCAAAAAGATATCCCATTTCCATAGCCCAGCTGAGTGAGCTCTCATCTTCCTGTACCTTGGAATGCAATTGCAATTGCATTGCAATGCAAATCTCAAAATGCAATTGAGACCTCTAATCTTTGCCTAAGCAGTTCATCCAGGAAGTTCTGTAACTCACCAGGTGTTATAGTTTACAGCCCTGGAATAAACAAAGGTCCATAAGACAACTCCATAACTTCCTCTTCCCCAAAGATGATTTCCATCTAAAGTGGAGTCTCATATTCTACGTTTCTTATTTTTTTTTAAGGGGGATTTATACAATCCAGTTCGGTCAGTGTGACCTTTCTCTTCACTTTGCTACATTTTACAAACACATACATGTATTCCTAAACAGTACTGCACCAGTCAGGCAACAGAAATCACTCTAGTTAATTTAAATAGGGAGAGATTGAATACAGGAAATTAGGAACCTGCAAAATCTTTGAAAAGAATGGCGGAGTGAGCTCCAGACTGGGCCTTTAAGAAAGTCTCCCAGAAAAACACCACCACTGATGTGGAAGCTGTCACCTCTGCCCCAATCAGCTGGCCACCACCGGGAATGAGTTCAAGGACACAGGGCTTAGCTGGGAACCAGGGGTCTGGAAGCAGCTCCAAGTTCTTTGAATTGAGCAACTGAAAGGGAATGCCCTTTAGTAAGACCAGGAGCAGGCTTGGGAGGTGGGAATGCAGCCAGAGTTCTGTTTCAGTCATGAGAAACTGGAGATACCCTATGAGCCATTCATGAGGAGGTGCTGAATAAGAAACTGCATATGCAAGTGTGGAGGTAAATGGAAGTCTAAACTGGAGATTTCAATTTAAGTGGTTTCATACTACATAAGCATGCTGCCATTTGCTTTCTTTTTTTTAACTCAATTTTACTTTTGAGATCACCAACTTCTTGAGCAACTACGGTATGTACTCACTTTAACTCTGGCTCAGTCTTCAAACCTAGGGTAATCTAGCATCTATCTCCAAAAACTCCACTGAAAGTGTTCTGAAACAGGTCACCCAGCATCATCCAGGTGCGATATCAATTTTTTTTTTTGTTATTTCTAAAACAATTGGGGTTGTTAATTACTTCCTGCTTCTCAGGAGTGGATCTCAGAAAACACTGTCTCAGGCACAATCCCAGAAGAGGTTATGAAGCAAGAGAAGCAAGCGTGGTCCTGGTTCACTAGAACAAGACACCCCAAGGCAGACTCATTTCTCTTGTCGATCAGATTGATGGTTGGTAGATCAAGTATTTCTTGATTTCAGCAAGGTATCTATCTCTTACAACATTCTTCTAGCTAAAGGGGGAAAATATCTTGGGTAAATTCACAGATGACACTGTGAAGGAGGGAGGGAGGTCAAGAGGGAGGTCTTTGACACCTATGTCATGAGCCGTGCTCATGGCAAGTTGGAACATCAGGCCAAGAGTATGTTTTAATTCATGGAGCTGACTACAAAGGCACAGAGAGTCCAACAACCCGTTTGCAAGCACAGCTCGGACACTCCTAAGGCTTAGGTTTTCCAGAAACACAAATGAGCCAAGAGTGTGGTTTAAAACAAAGCTCAAACATTTTTAGGCAGCATTAGTATAAGAAGACTGTACAAAGGGGTAATCATAGTTCACATTTATTCCTTCTAAACTTCATTTCACAAGAGACTGGGATGGACATATTCTGGGTTGGCATACAATACCTGGAGCATGATATTTTATTCTAGAAATACATTTTGCTTTGACAAAGAAGAGTGTGACTAGAGGCTCACGGTCAGTATAGTGACAGACCTGTAACTATACGTACAGAATCTAGAAAAGAAGGGCAACAAAGCTATTACTTTACTAGATATGACAACCAAAACAAATATAGAGGATCCAAATATTTAATGAAGAAACTTTTGGCATCTCTCTCTCTCTCTCTCAAGGGTCTGTGGCCTCTGGCTCTTTCTCAGGCCCCCCTTCTCTCCGGGCCTGCCCAGACTGTGGAAAGTCTGGCAAGTTCTCTTTTAGCGGTCAGCCTCTCCCAGAGCTGGGTCCACTTCTTCAAGCAGCCACTGCTGGGGCGCGGGGTTACTTAAGGCTAGGCGACGGAAGGTGATTCATCCAGAAGTGAGATTCTAGCCCCGGGTCCAGGCGCCGGGAGGCGGTGGAGATGGAGCCCGGGCCGCTGTGGGTGCGGGTACATCAAGGGAGGCCCGGTGGGACGCAACGCCGGCTGGATCAGGACAAGGGGTTGGGGCGGAGGTGGGGCGTGGTCAAGTCCGGGACAGGGGGCGAGGCGGAGGCCGGGGCAGGGGCGGAGCCGGGGCCAGAACAGGGGGCGGGGTGGGTGTGGGGCGTGGTCAAGTCCGGGACAGGGGGCGAGGCGGAGGCCAGGGCAAGGGGGCGGGGGGGGGGGGGCCGGGGCCAGGACAGGGGGCGAGGCGGGGGAGGCGTGGTCAAGTCCGGGACAGGGGGCGAGGCGGAGGCCGGGGCAGGGGCGGAGCCGGGGCCAGGACAGGGGGCTGGGACGGGGCCGAGCTCGACTTGGGAGGACCCGTCGGCTCGCCGCTCTGGTCCCGCGTCCCGGCCTTCGTCCTGGGTGGAAGGCTGAGGTGCAGGCAGTCATGGCGCTGCGTGCTGCCGTGTTCGACCTGGACGGGGTCCTGGCGCTGCCCTCGCTCGCCAGCTCCTGGGACCGTGCGGAGGAGGAGCTGGCGCTGCCCAGGTAAGGGGACCCGGGCCGCTGCCCGCACTCAGAAGCCTGCGCGGGTGGGTCCGGGCGGCAGGGGCGCGACCCCTTGGAGAAGTTGCCTTTCGGGACTCCCAGCCCTGGTTTCAGATTGCTGTTGGGCGAGAGCGCTAGGTGAAAGGTTAAAACAATTACTCGACCCCAAAGTACCAGTGTGTGTAACTAGATCCACTGTCTTTCTAAATGCTGGTTATTTAAATCTCTCTAAGGACTCCAAAATTGACCTTTATATTGAAAGCTTTTCTTAAAGTAAGAGAAATTGCTCCCCGAGCTGTCTGCTGCCCGCTTACTTCTCTGTAATGGAATGGATCTTAAAGACCTAAGCTGAGGTTTCTAGAGAAAAAAGTCCTGTGCCTTGCACATTATAACAGCAAACCAGAAACGGCCCCAAAGCCTAAGCACTGGAAAATGGTAAACAAGGAAGCATCACCAGTAAACGTGACGTTCAGGAAGAGATTTCAGTGACATCAGAAAATATCTGTCATAATAAGTGCAAAAAAACTAACCCACCAGAGCGTACAACTATTTATACAACATGGAAACTATGGAAAAACTATTTTTCAACTATGGAAAAAAGCTACATGTTGAATATGCCTGGAAGAAATATACCATAATATCCCTCTGGCTGCACCAATTTACATTCCAGTTGGCACTGCACAAAGGTTTCCCTTTCTCCACATCCTTGCCAACACACATTATTGCTTGTCTTTTTGATAATAGCCATTCTAACAGATATGAAGTGATATCTCACTATGGTTTTGATTGCATTTCCTGGAAGCTCTTTTAACCACGGTGTTGTTTCACTTTTTTTTTTTTTTTGGCCCATAAATTTTATTTTTTTTTTAAAAAGACATAAAAAGGGAGTAAGCTACAATATGAGATATGTTTGTACCTGTGACCTCGTCTATGTGGGAGTGAACATGACTTGTGAATATACAAGTCACAAGTATACTTGTGAGTATACCAGTGAATATACTTGAGAGTATATTTGTGAGTACACAGGTCACAAGTGTACAAGTTTACAGATGTGGGGAATTTCAAAGAGCACTGGTCTCTGAGTCAGACCCAGGTTAAAATCTCAATTCTAACACTTAGCGTTGGGTGACCTTGCTTAACCTGACTTAGTCTTAGTCAACTTAACTGAGACCTTAGTCTTAGTCTTAAAATAAGAAAACACCTCCCCCAGAAATTTTTGTGCTGGTCAGATTAGATGACATGTAAGGTGGGTGGGTAGCTGTGTTCCTGATACATTTTTTTATTTATTAAAGTCTCATGCACATTCAGAGTGATTATTGGGCATATTTCGTTCATCTAGTGTGACACTGACTCACACATTCTCCCTGTGACCACGGTCACGATTGTTCCCAGAAGCCATAAACAGGTTATAGCAAACCTAGCTGACCCCAGGAGGTCAGAGTCCATGACTTTGACCTTATTAGCCTATGGCGTCTGTGAACTAACCATGAAGGTGTGAATTCAGACAGTGAGCCTCAAGGGCCTACCTTGCACTAGGCATTTCCAACTTGCTTGCTATCTGGTATAAAAACTCAGACATCCACAGATGCCATAGTTCAAAATGAAGGCAGTGCCACGAGAGGTACAGAGTTCTTAGTTGCTTCAAAGGAGGGAGAGATTAGATCTGATCAGGGGGAATCAGGCAGACCCTGAGAAGGCAGACCCTGAGAAGGCTGATAGGATGCTGATGAGGAGAGATGTGAAGGGAGGACTTTCCAGGTGAGGGAACAGCATGAGCAAAGGCTGGGAGGTGGAAAACAAGGAGAGTTCACAAAACACTGAATATTCCAGCCTAGCCAGACAGGAGGGAAGGCATGAGAGGGAAGTGGGGAAGTTGGCTGGGCCTGCATTGTAGTACCACGCGAAAGTCAGGCTGAGCATGTACCTAATTTGATAGCAGTTGACTCTGAGTTGAGTTGGGGTGGAGATGTAGTAAAATAATTGTTGCTCACCATCAGCTGCCGTGATGGATCAAGTACATTGGCAAGAGGAAAGAGGCCACCGCTCCCAGTTTAAGATTTGAGAGTTTGGCAGCTGGAGGGGGAGCAGTGTGGAGAGATGGTGAAGCCCGGTGGAGATTGGAACGGAAGCGAACGAGACCTTCTTGAGCTAGGAGTTTGCAGGGTCATTGGCATGGAAGACGAAGATGAAGATGAAGAATCCAGGCTCCAGGGCCCAGCGGAGGACAAAGGAAGCCTGTGAGGCTGGTGTTGAAGCTGAGAGTGCATTAGGGGGTGAGGGCCCAGACATCTGTAAATACCTGCCTGAGGACAAGGTGATGCGGGGGCCAGTGGCTGTGCTGAACTCCAGAAGTGGAGAGATTGTTGAATACCTGGGGTGAAACAGAGAGATGCAGATTCCTCCAGCATCATACAGGGGAAGGAGGGAGAGGGAACTCCAATCTCATCTGTGGTCCTCCAGACCAGAGGCCGCTGAGGGTATGCTTGCTGGAGATGATGGTATCTTGGCAACTGAGGCTGACATGATCTGGAGGAGCCAGGATGGTTCCTTGAGATCCAGATCTGACATGTAGACAGTCATCGTGTGCTTCATTTAATACCTTCTCACCCAGCCGCGTGGAGGGTCTGCCTGGCACCACTGGACTGACTGAACCCTTGGAATGATTAAAGTGTCAATTTCTTTCAAAAATGTTTACCCTAGAACTTGAGGTGCTTGTCATATGCAATGCTCAGTGAACATTTTCTGAGCAAGAGAAACAAGCAAATATAGAAAGAGTATTTGAGAACCAGGACTTCTACTCATATCCTGTGTGCTATTTCAGGAAATATTTATTGAATGTTTCCAGGAGCTTCTGGGGCAGTTCCCAGATTTGGGGTTGCTTTTTGCACCTCTGAGGTTTTCTGTACTCTCTGAAGCATCTTTCCTCATTTTTAATTTTACATATGGGTTTTAATTTGACAACTGATAACATAAATGCACTCTTATTATGAAAATATTCAAATGAACAGAATAATGTAGAACAGGAAATGTAAGTGCCTCTTCACCTTTCCTTGTTCCTCTCCCCATCCCAGATATCATCTTAGTTGATACATAGTTCATTTATCCAAAACCAAGGGTTTAGTTTGTTTGTTTTCATAATTTTTTGGCAGTAAAATCCGACCTGTCTTCATTTGGTAGCAAGTCTGATCTGAATAAGCATGAGGCTATTTATTACCATTATCTATCCTACTACTGTAAATAATCACACATCTCACTGTAAACATATTAATGAGTTTGATTATGAAGGCTGCTGCAGGCTCTCCTGGAGATGTTACTTAATATGTGGTATATCCCCCATTTTACCTTTACAATCGGAAAAATTCTGGCTTTTGAAACTCATCTAGTTCTGAGGTTTCAAATAAGGGATCGTCAGCCTGTCACTTATTTATATGAATTTGCAGACACATTTATGCATAGATTGGTAGGTAGGTAGATTGGTAGACAGGTAGGTTAAAAAAAACACAATAGAAACATTGAACATATATTGTTCTAGGTTTTAATATTTTTACGGAATTTTAACTATTTTATTTCATTCGACAGTTGGATATCTTCTGTGTCCGTTTACATAGATCTACCTTGCTCTTTTTAACCACTCCTTAGTATTCCACAATATGGAAGTGCCATAATTTATTTAACCGGTTTTCCCTGTTGGTGGACATTTATTTATTTGTTAGTTGTCACTGTTACAAATAATGTCACTGTAATATTTCTGTAGGGTAGTTTTCTAAAAGTGGAGTTGCCAAGTAAAAGTGTATGTATTTACATTTAAAGTATTGACAGATCCTGCCAAGCTGTTCAAAAAATGCTGTACCTGTCCCAACATTGCATGAGAAGGCCAGCCCAGATCCTCCCTGCAGAGGAGATGATCCTCTTAAACCTTTTTTTTTTTTAATAAATTTATTTCTTTATTTATTTTTGGCTGTGTTGGGTCTTCATTGCTGCGCACAGGCTTTCTCTAGTTGCGGTGAGCGGGGGCTATTCTTCATTGCGGTGCACAGGCATACAAAATGTATGCAATATAATCTGATTTAAAATGATGGCTGGGAGGGAGAAAGAGGAGTATTGTTTAATGGGTACAAAATTTTAGGTTGTAAAGACAGGAAGATGGAAAAGTTCTGGAGATGGATAGTGGTGATGGTTGCACAACAATGTACTTAATGGCACTGATCTGTGCACTTAAAAGTGGTTAAAACGGTCAGTTTTAGGTCCATATTGTTTAATGTATCGGTTAAAGCTTGAGTTTCCTTATTTATTTTCATTTTGGATGATCTGTCCATTGGTGAAAGTGGGGTGTTAAAGTCCCCTACTATGATTGTGTTACTGTTGATTTCCCCTTTTATGGCTGTTAGCATTTGCCTTATGTATTGAGGTGCTCCTATGTTGGGTGCATAAATATTTGCAATTGTTATATCTTCTTCTAGGATTGATCCCTTGATCATTATGTAGTGTCCTTCTTTGTCTCTTGTAATAGTCTTTATTTTAAAGTCTATTTTGTCTGATATGAGAATTGCTACTCCAGCTTTCTTTTGATTTCCATTTGCATAGAATATCTTTTTCCATGCCCGCACTTTCAGTCTATATGTGTCCCTGGGTCTAAAGTGGGTCTCTTGTAGACAGCACATATATGGGTCTTGATTTTGTGTCCATTCAGCCAGTCTGTGTCTTTTGGTTGGAACATTTAAACCATTCATATTTAAGGTAGTTATCAACATGTATGTTCCGATTCTCATTTTCTTAATTGTTTTGGGTTTGTTATTGTAGGTGTTTTCCTTCTCTTGTGTTTCTTGCCTAGAGAAGTTCCTTTAGCATTTGTTGTAAAGCTGGTTTGGTGGTGCTGAATTCTCTTAGCTTTTGCTTGTCTGTAAAGCTTTAAATTTCTTTGTCAAATCTGAATGAGATCCTTACTGGGTAGAGTAATCTTGGTTGTAGGTTTTTCCCTTTTATCACTTTAAATATGTCCTGCCACTCCCTTCTGGCTTGCAGAGTTTCTGCTGAAAGATCAGCTGTTAACCTTATGGGGATTCCCTTGTATGTTATTTGTTGCTTTTCCCTTGCTGCTTTTAATATTTTTTCTTTGTATTTAATTTTTGATAGTTTGATTAATGTGTGCCTTGGCATGTTTCTCCTTGGATTTATCCTGTATGGGACTCTCTGCACTTCCTGGACTTGGTTGACTATTTCCTTTCCCATATTAGGGAAGTTTTCAACTATAATCTCTTCAAATATTTTCTCAGTCCCTTTTTTTTTTCTCCTCTTCTTCTGAGACCCCTGTAATTTGAATGTTGTTTCGTTTAATGTTGTCCCAGAGGTCTCTGAGACTGTCCTCAATTCTTTTCATTCTTTTTTCTTTATTCTGCTCTGCGGTAGTTATTTCCATAATTTTATCCTCCAGGTCACTTATCCGTTCTTCTGCCTCAGTTATTCTGCTATTGATTCCTTCTAGAGAATTTTTAATTTCATTTATTGTGTCGTTCATCATTGTTTGTTTGCTCTTTAGTTCTTCTAGGTCCTTGTTAAACGTTTCTTGTATTTTCTCCATTCTATTTCCAAGATGTTGGATCATCTTTACTATCATTACTCTGAATTCTTTTTCAGGTAGACTGCCTATTTCCTCTTCATTTGTTAGGTCTGGTGGGTTTTTACCTTGCTCCTTCATCTGCTGTGTGTTTCTCTGTCTTCTCATTTTGCTTAACTTACTGTGTTTGGGGTCTCCTTTTCACAGGCTGCAGGTTTGTAGTTCCCGTTGTTTTTGGTGTCTGCCCCCAGTGGGTAAGGTTGATTCAGTGGGTTGTGTAGGCTTCCTGGTGGAGGGGCCTGGTGCCTGTGTTCTGGTGGATGAGGCTGGATCTTGTCTTTCTGGTGAGCAGGACCATGTCCAGGTGTGTTTTGGGGTGTGTTTTGGGGTGTCTGTGACCCTATTATGATTTTAGGCAGCCTCTCTGCTAATGGGTGGGGTTGTGTTCCTGTCTTGCTAGTTGTGTGGCATAGGGTGTCCAGCACTGTAGCTTGCTGGTCGTTGAGAGGAGCTGGGTCTTAGTGTTGAGTTGGAGATCTCTGGGAGAGCTTTCACCGTTTGTTATTACATGTGCCAGGAGGTCTCTGGTGGAGCAATATCCTGAACTCGGCTCTCCCACCTCAGAGGCTCAGGCCTGACACCCAGCTGGAGCACCAAGACCCTGTCAGCCACACGGCTCAGAAGAAAAAGGAGGAAAAAAGAAAAAGAAAGACAGAAAGAAAGAAAAATAAAATAAAATAAATAAAATTATTAAAATAAAAAATAAAAAAAGTATTAAAAAGAAAAAAGTAGTAAAAAAAAAAAAAAAGAAAGAAGAGAGCAACCAAACCAAAAAAACAAATCCACCAGTGATAACAAGTGCTAAAAACTATACAAAAAAAAAAAAAAAAAAAAAAAAGGACAGACAGAACCCTAGGACAAATGGTAAAAGCAAAGCTATACAGACAAAATCACACAAAGAAGCATACACATACACACTCACAAAAAGAGAAAAAGGAGGAAAATATATATATTTATAAAATTTTAAAAAAAGAAGAGAGCAACCAAATCAATAAACAAATCTACCAATGATGATAAGCTCTAAATACTAAACTAAGATAAGCATAAAACCAGAAACAAATTAGATGCAGAAAGCAAACCCCAAGTCTACAGTTGCTCCCAAAGCCCACTGCCTCAATTTTGGGATGATTCGTTGTCTATTCAGGTATTCCACAGATGCAGGCACATCAAGTTGATTGTGGAGCTTTAATCCACTGCTTCTGAGGCTGCTGGGAGAGATTTCCCTTTCTCTTCTTTGTTCGTACAGCTCCCGGGGTTCAGCTTTGGATTTGGACCCGCCTCTGCATGTAGGTCGCGTGAGGGCGTCTGTTCTTCGCTCAGACAGGACGGGGTTAAAGGAGCAGCTGCTTCGGGGGCTCTGGCTCACTCAGGCCGGGGGGAGGGAGGGGTACGGAGGCGGGGCGAGCCTGCGGCGGCAGAAGCCGGCGTGACGTTGCAGCAGCCTGAGGCGCGCCGTGCGCTCTCCCGGGGAAGTTGTCCCCGGATTACGGATCACGGGAACCTGGCAGTGGCAGGCTGCACAGGCTCCTGGGAGGGGAGGTGTGGAGAGCGACCTGTGCTCGCACACAGGCTTCTTGGTGGCGGCAGCAGCAGCCTTAGCGTCTCATGCCCGTCTCTGGGGTCCGCGCTGATGGCCGCGGCTCGCGCCCGTCTCTGGAGCTCGTTTAGGCGGCGCTCTGAATCCCCTCTCCTCGCGCACCAGGAAACAAAGAGGCAAGAAAAAGTCTCTGCCTCTTCGGCAGCTCCAGACCTTTTCCCGGACTCCCTCCCGGCTAGCTGTGGCGCACTAGCCCCCTTCAGGCTGTGTTCACGCCGCCAACCCCAGTCCTCTCCTTGCGATCCGACCTCCGAAGTCCGAGCCTCAGCTCCCAGCCCCCGCCCGCCCCGGCGGGTGAGCAGACAAGCCTCTCAGGCTGGTGAGTGCTGGTCGGCACCGCTCCTCTGTGCTGGAATCTCTCCGCTTTGCCCTCCGCACCCCTGTGGCTGCGCTCTCCTCCGTGGCTCCTAAGTTTCCTCCTCCGCCACCCGCAGTCTCCGCCCGCGAAAGGCCTTCCTAGTGTGTGGAAACCTTTCCTCCTTCACAGCTCCCTCCCACTGGTGCAGGTCCCATCCCTATTCTTTTGTCTCTGTTATTTCTTTTTTCTTTTGCCCTACCCAGGTACGTGGGGAGTTTCTTGCCTTTTGGGAAGTCTGAGGTCTTCTGCCAGCATTCAGTAGGTGTTCTGTAGGAGCTGTTCCACATGTAGATGTATTTCCGATGTATCTGTGGGGAGGAAGGTGATCTCCACGTCTTACTCCTCCACCATCTTGAAGGTCTCCCGCTAATCTCTTTCAAGGGTTTTAATTTCTCTTAATTTTGTAGTTTTTAGTGTAGAGGTCTTAAACCTCTTTCATTAGATTTATTTTTGTGTTTTTTTTTAATGCTAAGGTAAATGATATTTTTTAAAAATTTCATTTCCAATTGTTTGTTATCATTTCTTTTAAACCATCTCTTTCCTGTCCTCAAGATTTTTATTTTGCTCTGTCTTTAAGTTGACTAGAAGTCTTTCTTGAATTTTTTTTCTAGGAAAGGCGTGATAGCAAACTGCTGTATTAGTTTTACCTGTCTGAAACTGGTTTATGTGCTTCTCAGCTTATCAATAATCAATGTTGTGGTCGGACCAGTCCTTGTGGTTCTACTGTGACTGCAAGACGCCCTTCAGGAGTAGTCATCAGGGAAAAAAGTAAAGGTTTGTTACTTACAAGCCCTGGAAATTACACAGCACTCCTAGGGCCACACAGTGAGGACGTGAGGAGAAAGAGAGCAAGCACATGGGCCCGAATTCTGCTTTTACTGGGGATCATGGTGGGGGCCGCCGTGGTTTTGTGGGCTCACTCTTTATCGGTGAATTTAAAACAAGAGCAGGAATTTAAAGCATGGGAAGAGGAAAAACCAAATGACCCAACTGGTCAGTTATTGAAATCAACCAAGATCTCTAAAACAAAGGAGCCTCACTGGACATAAAGTAAGTTGTCTGTGGATAGATTTGGGGGGTATTGTTTCTAGTTATCTTTTTATCTCAGTGTCTCATGAATATTACTCCACAATCTTCTCACATTTAAAGTTGCAGAATAGAAGGCTGTTATCAGTCTGAATTGTTTTTCTTTTGTGTATAATCTGTTTTTCTACACCAAAGGTTGTGTGTTATACTTTCTTATCCCAGGAATTGAAACGTTTCCCTACCCTATGCCTGCTGTGGTTCCTTTTTCATTAATTTTGCCTGGTGTTTGGCGAACACTTTTGATTTAAGAGCTCAGATTTTTCTTCAGCCCAGAGACATCTTCTCCCATTATTCCTTTGACTATTGCTTCTCTGATCTTTCCTTCTGTGATTTTTCTTGTTTATTGAAGGAATTTGGCCTCCATAGGTCTTATCTTTTTGCACATTAATTTTAATTGCTTCATCATTTTACTCTTTGTTCTTGGAAAATTTGTTGGGTCTTTTGAGTCACTAATTTCATTTTCTGTAATAGCCATTTCACTGTTCACTGCTTTTATTAACCTTAAAATTTGAAAGTCATGCTTTCCAATGCCAACAACTTATCTCAAATTGCTTCTTTTTTAAAAAATACTGCCTGGTTTTGTCCTGTAGAGTCACTGACATCGCCTTCCTCTATAGCTGTATTCTTCCTTCAGTTCCTCTTCTTTTATCAGCCCCTAATCTTCAGGCAGAAAAAACAATTTTCCCTTTGCTTTTCCATCTCACTCATCCACTGTGTAATAGTTATTTGTTTATATGTTGCCTCCCTTGTTCTCCTGTGAGATCCCTAAGAATAGATCCAAATTTTTCCATTTTTATATCACGGCATCTGGCACAATGCCTTGATGCCTTCGGTCCTCAATGCAAGATTGTTGAGTTGAACTGTATATTGCTCCTTGAAATTGGATGGCAGCTGGGGAAGGGCATGAGGAATCTTTTCGAGGTGATGGAAATGCTCTAAAACTGCAACGTGGTGATATTTGCACACCTCTATAAAATTACTACAAGTCATTGAATCGTACACTGAAAACATGTGAATTGGGTGTTATGTAAGTATAATTTAACAATGCTGTTTTTTAAAAAAGACAACCGATGGCAAAGATGTGCCAAAGCCACTGCTGATGCTGGAAAATTGAGCAAGGCTACAAATAGTAGGGATATATTTTTTTTTATGTTTTGTCTAAAGTTGATTATTGTTACCTGCAAGAGGGTTAGTCAGGTAAAAGGTTGTTGACTGTTATCAGATATGAAACTCCCAGATATTTGTTCTCTTAACATGGGAATGGTAAATACTTTTAACTGGGTTGCCAATTCCAGTCCATTGTAAATATTTGCCTGGAACGCTGTCCTAAGAGGGATCATAAATCAGTGTGTGGATGCAGTGGTATAGGATGTGGTGATGGGTTATTAAAATCGGCCAGGGATTCGAGGGAACAGAGTTGTGCGTGCATGCCAGGTACGTGCCATCCATTATCTGGCTGGTGTCACCCAGCCAGCCATGTTGGGGTAGCTCAGCCACCACTGGGTGTGGGAAATTATTAAGAAAGTGGAATGGGACCTTATGTTTTGTAATGTAGGGAAGTGAGAGGGTAATGAGCTGGTCTCTCTCTGTGTCTGCTACTCCTCAGGACCACATATAAGAGATGAATATGAATTGAGGTGTATTAATCACCTAGGGTTACCCTAACGAAGGACCACAGACTGGGTGGCTTCAACAACAGTTCCAGAGGCTAGAAGTCCAAAATCAAGGTGTCTATCCCCTACCTGCCATTGTGATGAAGTCATTTGAACGTTCCTGATGTTTCTTTGTGTCTTGCAGAGGCTTTCTGAATGGAGCTTTCATGAAAGGAGGCCCAGATGGTTCCAGTGCCCGCATGATGAAGGGAGAGATCACATTTTCCCAGGTGTGGCGACACCTCATAGACCCCCTTGAGAAGGTGTTCTGTAACTACACACCCATCTCCCCCTCTGACAGTAAGCTCCGTGAGGGCAGGGCCATGTCCGCCTCACCCGTTTACCCCTTATAACACTTAACTCACAAGACTGGGCTGGAGATATTTAAGATTGTTTATTGCCTCTTTGATCCAAGCCGAGGGCCACACCCCAGTGATTAGGAAATTTCCAAGCCCTTGAATTTCTATGCCAGGGAATTACAGCAGCCAGAGTAGCTTTTTTTTTTTACCCCCTTAAGCTGTGGTTAAATACACATCACATAAAATTTACCACCTTGATCATTTTTAAGTATACAATTCGGTAGTGTTAAATATATTCACGCTGGGTAACCAACACCACCGTCCATCTCCGGAACTCTTTTCATCTTGCAAAACTGAAACTCTATACCCATTAAACAACAACTCCCCATTCCTCCTTTCCCCAACCCCTGGCAACCACTGTTGAACTTTCTGCCTCTATTTAGCTACTATACATATCTTATATAACTGGAATCATGCAATATTTGTCCTTTAGTGACTGGCTTATTTTGCTTAGCATGATGTCTTCAAGGTTCATCCATATTGTAGCATGTGTCACAATTCCCTTCTTTTTTAAGGATGAATGATATTCCATTGTATGGATAGACTACATTCTGTTTATCCATTCGTCTATCGATGGACATTTAGGTTACTTCCTCCTTTTGGTCATCATGTCTAATGCTGCTAGGAACATGGGTGTACAAATATCAGTTTGAAATCTTGCTTTCAGTTTTTCTGGATATATATCCAGAAGTGGGATTGCTGGATCATAGGGTAGTTTTCCATTTTTAGTTTTTTGAGGAACCACCATAGTGTTTTCCATAGTGGCTGCACCATTTTACATTTTCCTCCAAACAGTGCACAAGGTTTCCAGTGTTTCCACATCCTTGCCAACCTATTATTTTCTGTTTTCTTGATAGTAGTCATCCTTAGTTATTTTCAGACAAGGGCCACTGGGTCAGGGGAAGTTTTGTTAATTAATAACTATAAGATGGTTGCACTTTGGAGTCTGATGTCGGGATTTGGATCATAGCTCCCACTTACAGACGTGTGAGCACAGCAAGTCACAGAACCTCTCAAAGTCTCAGTTTTGCCACCTGTAAAATGAGATCGATAACATGCTCCGTCTCCTAGGTTGTTACGAAGCTTGAAAAGTGCTTAGCACAATGGCTGGCACGTAATCAGTGCTCAATGAATAGTAGTTATTGTTGTTACTACAACCTCGATTTTTTTAAATTGAAGTGTAGTTGTAGATTATTTTTAAATTAAGTAATCAGGATCTAAAACCACTTCAATTCTCAATTAGTGCCTCGGAGAAGAAAGGCTATTGAGGATCTACTCTATGAGCACACAGATAAAACAGTCTGTTTTTTTTTTTTTTTTAATTTGTGAATTACAGCCACCTATCAGTCTAACAGGGAACTTGGGGCCCATCCTGATAGAAAGCAAAGCCCACCTTTCCAGTGAAGACAAGTATGGTCTTAGCATGGGGAGTGAAGTGAATTGTGGTCACTTTAAAACTCTCTCTCTTTCACATGCACACACACGCACACACACGCACACACACACACACAAACACACACACACATATTTTGGCAACTCGTGAATGAAAACTGTAATGATACCATTGGGGATAAACATTACTGAAGCTTGAATCAATTAAAAAAAAGCTGCAGTAATATTGTTGGAAGGTAAGGAAAGGGAGAAGTGGTATGAATTTCATTCATTTACACGTGACTATACGGTTTTCCCAACACCATTGATTGAAGATACTGTTCTTTCCTCATCGTGTATTCTTGGCTCCTTTGTCATAAATTAATTGACACGTGGGGTTTTTTTCTGGGCTCTGTATCATTCTGCTATTGATGGGTATTTGGGTAATTTTTAGTTCGGGACTATTATATACGAGACAAGAGTGCTACTATGATAGTGTATAAATATACCACAATCCATTCTGCTATTAATGGGTGTATTCGTTTGCTAGGGCTACCATAACAAAATACCACAGACTGGGTGGCTTAAACAACAAAATTTATTTTCTCATAGCTCTGGAGGCTAGAAGCCCAAGACCAAGGTGTTGGCAGGGTTGGTTTCTTCTGAGGCCTCTCTCCTTGGCTTGTAGGTGGCCGACTTCTCCCTGTGTCCTCACATTCTTTCTTCTGTGTATGTCTGTGTCCTAATTGCCTGTTCTTATAAGGACACCAGTCAGATTGGATTAGGGCCCCCCGTGACCTCATTTTTGTCGTGGTCCAAATGCAGGTTGGAAAAGAATTTCCAGACACAAGGCAGAATGTAAAGAAGATAGAATTTATTAGAGGGAGGGGTGGCTGCCTGAACAGTGGGCCGGCTGACTTCCTAGTAGTCTGGGAGAGTCGAGCCCGAACATGTGCTATTGATCAGTCTTTATAGCCAGAAAACAAAGGAATGGTCCGAGGTGAAAATTTCATTTATGGATTGGTCGAGGCACATATACCTTCCTTCTATAGGGTGGAGTGGGACAGGCAAGATGCCTTTCCTTATTTGGGACGAGAGAGGAACAGGTCCCGTCGCCCAGGTGGGCATTGCCCAAGTGGGCTCAGGAATTTCGTAACCATCGCAACACAGTGGGGAGAGCAAGTAAGAGTCCTGTAGGGGGTGTAACGCTGAAACTTTTACAGGCAGGGTCGTCCTTTGTCCTTGAAGCACCATTGTCCTTGGAGCACCACAATTTTACCTTAATGATCTCTTTAAAGACCCTCTCTCCAAAGGACAGTCACATTCTGAGGTCCTGGGGGTTAGGACTTCAACATGAATTTGTCGGGGACCCAATGCAGCTCTAACAGGGGGATTTGAGTAGTTTCTAGTTTGCAGTTCTTAGGAAAAGTGCTGCTGTGAACATTTTCGTACGTGTCTTTTGGTGAACATATGTAGACATTTCCACTGGGTATGTGTCCAGGAGTGGAACTGCTGGATCACAGGGAATGCATGTGTTCAGGTTTAGTAAATGCTGCCCAAAGCTTTTCCAAGTGCTTTCACCAACTGACAGTCCCTCATCAATTCACTTTCACAGTGGATGCCATTCATGGAAGAAAACTGCAGGAAATGTTCTGAGGACTCTGGAATCTGCCTCCCTGAGAATTTCTCTATAAATCAGATCTTTGGCAAGGCGCTTGCAGCAAGAAAGGTCAACCACCCCATGCTTCAGGCAGCTCTCACTCTCAAAAAGAAGGGTAAGGATCTGATACTGGCTGTTCTCTGACCCAACCACACCAGAACCCTTGGGAGGGTCAGGTCAGAATCCATCTAAATGTGCATTGAGATCACGAATCTTCTGGGCCTTGATGAAAAGCTGTTCTTCAAACGTAGCCTCCAAGTAAGTTTCAGCGAACGGCCAAAATCAGCCCTGTCACCTGGAAAAATGAAAGAATTTTGTTTAATAAAGCGATTTATGCCTCATGAGCAAAATTCTCTCCCTACCAATGTACTAGTAATGACCCGAATGACCCAACCTCTTGTCACAGTTATTAGAAAACAAGGCCTTTTTTTTTTTTTTTTTTCCCCCTAAGCATGCAGAATCTTAGTTCCCCGACCAGGGATTGAACCCGTGCCCCCTGCAGTGGAAGCGCACAGTCTTAACCACTGGACCACCAGGGAAGTCCCCAAAACAGAGCCTTTCAAGCAACCGTGATTTTCTTAACCTCTGATGTCAAGAGTGGCTGAGCTATGAGCTGGCTGACACGGATTCAGGTAGTGTGAACTAGGCTAGGACATGAGGTCATGTTCGGTCAATAGGAATTTATTTATTTATTTATTGCACAGAAAATTTAATTGTTAATTACAAAGATGATTTTAAAATATGGAAAAATACTTTAGACATGAGGTTAAATAATAAAAGCAGAATGCAAAACTGTCAGAACAGTAAGATTACAGATATGTAAAAATGCAGTTGGATGTAGAGAAGGAAAAGGCAAGGTGTTGTATTGATAGGATGATAAGCAATTTCTTTTTTTTTCTTTTGAAAATACCCTTTAATGTTCCTATGATATTCTTATAAGAAAAGTTATTTTAAATCAAAGCCAACCCCTTATGAAAATGTTAGTCACTCCAAAAAAAAAAAGAAAAGAAAAGTTAGTCACTCCTTACCATGAAATCCATAAAATAAAACCTGCATGTGATAAATGCTGAAACATTTTTTTTTCAGGTTCAAAAATAGTGTTGGAATCTGCCAAGGAATCAGCTCACATTATTCAATGACAGGCACATTTATACTCATATGTATTAGTAATTCCTTCAGTTGATTTTCCTTGAATAGGCATTTATTTAGTGGCAGAGCCCAGCTCTTCGTCACAGGCATATTTGAGGTCATCCTACCCACTTATCAGTAGCCTTACCTGGTTGTGGCTGAGACATCCCTGGTCCATATTTCCCACTCATATTACATGGAAAGGGTCTGTGCATTGACTTATCCTTGTCTTGTTTCCAGCATCTCCTGGTTCTTGTCCTGTCTGGTTAGGCAGGGGATAATGCTGTCTCTGTTTACATTTCTCTAGTTTTGAAATGGGAACACCATCTCTGCCAAGGCAGGTGTTTTGAAGCGTGGTCCAGCAGAGTTTGCAGTAATGTAGACTGGGAGGAGGGCTGGAGTGGCAGTCCAAAGGTGGGATTCTGGGCCTGCCTCAGCTCTGCCTGCACTCTGCGGCTCTGGGCAGCTTATAATTTGTCTGAGCTTCCATTTTCCCGTTGGTAAAAGTGGGATGGTAAGATCTGCCCTGCCTGCCCCAAAGGTGTGAGGATCGAATGGGCTGATGAATGTCAAAACACTGATCAAATGAGCTGACGAATATCACAACTTCTTGCTCTACGATTGCAAGAAATGAAGGGATGTAGTGTTTCCATGTGAAAGCCCTTGGTGCACACCGTTAGCTGGCTCTAGCGTCTGCACCGGGAGGGGCTTATGGGTAACGATAGTGCTTTTCTAACTTGTCAGTTTAGAAGCCAGGCATCAGGAGATTGATGTAAGTGAGCAGAACCCCGCCTGGCCCCGTCTTGGGGCCCCCTGTGAGATACCCGGAGCTTTTCAGAGCAAAGTTCTATAGCTGGTCTGTTCACTGGCACCTTCTCACTCAGGATTTACAACCTGCATCCTCACCAACATCTGGCTGGATGACAGCACCCAGAGAGGCAGCCTGGCCCAGATGATGTGTGAACTCAGGCCGCACTTCGATTTCCTGATTGAGTCATGCAGGATCGGAATGGCCAAGCCTGACCCTCAGATCTACAAGTTCGTGCTGGACGTCTTGAAGGCCAGCCCCAATGAGGTACCTAGACACTGCCTTTCAGTGGAAAAGAATGTTCTAGAGATATTGCAGTCAAGAAAAATTGAGGAGGTGTGAACAGGTGGGGGACACCTGGGGCCTGGCAGGGTGGTCCTATGTCCAGTGGCAGGTGCCACTTCTCCCAGGCCAGGACTTCTAAAGGGCTTTTACCCACCCCTTCAGCCTAGAAAGTTCTACCGGAGGTGGGCATCTGGCTCCTCTCTGTGGCTCTTACAGGACCTTGGTTAAAACAGGTATTGTCAAAAGCTGCCAGACCAGCTGCCTCAGTTTACCTAAAAGAAACGTAGACCCTGGGAGACTTTCCCAAGACACAGGCTAGTCAGGGTCACCCCACCAAAGGCTGGGTGGGAATGGGCTCCAATACTGCAGGAGTCTCCTTGTAGGGTATCCCCGCACCCCTAAATTCTGTCTTCATGCCGTCTCTAGATTATCTAGTCTAAAATGTTGTTTTTGTTGTGTTTCCCTACTCTAATCTCCAAAAAGGCCGTTGCACCAAGATGAAATTCCTTTCTCTGGCATTTCTGACCCTTTCTTGTTAACCCTGCTTCACCCACAAGCTGATCAGAGGGAAATCCTTACCTGTTCAATCCCAGAACTCTTCCCTTCTCCTCTCAAACTTGGCTTCTGCTCTTCTCAGCCCCCAGATTAAGCGTTATAACAGCGCTCTAAATTTTAGTATGCATATAAATAAATGTCTTTTCATTGATGGCTTTTAGGTTGGAGGAGCTGCTTAGATATCCAGGCCTGCCCTAATCCAAGATTATAAATAACTGCCCCATGCTTTCTTCTTCAACTTTAAGGATTTTCTTTTTTCTTTAAGGATCATTTCTTTTGACATTTAAATCTTTGATCTATTCAGAACTTATTTGGGGAATAAGTGAAGGAAGGACCCACTTTTTTCCCCAAACAGTTGAAATAATTAAATAATCTTTTAAATAATCATTTTCCTCACCAATTGGGCCTGACACTTTTATTAGAAACTAAATTTTCACTTGTATATGAGTCTATTCTTCGACTCTCTTCTATTTCATTAATATGTTTATTTCTTTTCTAGTACCGAACTTTTTCTTTTTATCTTTTGTAGCTTCATAATTTTTCTTTTTTCTTTTTTTTTTTTTGGCTGCACCACGCAGCATGCGGGATCTTCCCCAACCAGGGATCGAACCCTGGCCACCTGCATTGGAAGCTCGGAGTCTTAACCACTGGACCGCCAGGGAAGAACAAGTAGCTTCATAATTTGTTTTATTATCTGACTTTATTATAGTTCTTTTCCAGACACTTTTTGGGGGGTCTATTCATACATGTTGATTTTCCTAGATGAATTTTAATGTCATCCTGATAAGTTTATATTCTTCTTTAATCTTTTTACAGTTTCAGAATTCAGGGAACATGTGTATCTATCTGTGTGTTTATGTTTATGCTTATGTAATTAAATGTTTTTAATTTTAAGAGTAAACAGTTACATGGAGAGAAAAAATAATTCTTAATCTCTAATCAATCAATCTTATTATGAGATTATTAATTCTTAATCTCAACCATGGTTCTCACTTTAACGTGTTTCTGGCCGGTGGCCCTTGTGCATGAGTTTTGCTTTGGTCGAAGTGATGCTAGTGTCCATGCTCTGCATTCAGGTGGTTTTCTTGGATGACTCCGGGGTTAATCTGAAGCCGGCCCGTGACCTGGGGATGGTCACCATCCTCGTCTGTGACACTGACACTGCCCTGAGGGAGCTGGAGAAAGTAACCGGGGTGCAGGTAACTTTCTGTCTGCGCTGAGTCGGATTTCCTGTCACTCGTCTGTGTTTAGGTACGCACGCGACAAAACAAGTGAGGGCATTCACTGCTCCCGGTGTGGTTCCCAGTAGGGAGCTCCTCGGTGGGAGACCGTTACCCTTTGTGCAATCAGCATGATGTCCATGAAGAGCTTCCTGTTTCCTTCTCTGCAGTCAGTGAACAGGGAAAGGACACTCTGAGAGCAAGAATCTATACTGGTCAGACTCAGGGGACCAAGACTTGAGTGGGGCCTTCAAAGCCACCCATTCAGAGTAAATACTGAGAATGTAGCTGCTGGGTTTGCCCCTGGGGTGTGGAGGGGGACCCCAGTCCTCCTCTGCTCTGCCTGGTCATGCTTCTCGCACTCGGGTGTAGTGGTTTAGCTCCACCTGGGTCACACCCTCTTGGCAGTCAGAGGGAAGGCTCCTAAGTAAACCTATCCCAAGCCCGGGAGGCTGGGATGCCGGTAATAATGCCCCTGGGGGCTGATGGGATTAGCCTGCTCTGCCAGAGCTGAGGCAGCTTTTGTTCTTGTAAAATTTTACCTAAGATCACTGATCCACTGAGTCTGGGAGTGACAGTTTCGTAGGCTTTTGTAGGCCATGCTTTGCTCGTGTCAGTGTGATGGGAAAGGAGGTGCGGGAGCCCATACACTTGATTGACGTAAAAGGCGTCACACTGTTTTTTCAAAGGGAATGATATTAGCTTCCTATTGCTGCCAGAAAGTAGCACAGACTTGGTGGCTGAGACAGCAATCTCACTAGGAGTCTAGAAGTCCAAGAGCAAGTTGTGAAGGGTTGGTTTCTTCTGAAGCCTTCTCGCTGTGTCTTCACACAGTCTTCCCCTGTATGTGTCTCTTCTTGTAAACACACCAGTCAGATTGGATTCTGTCTTCAGGGGGCCCACTACAGGGGCCTCATTTAAGGTTCATCACCTCTTTAAAGACCTTATCTCCAAATATTAGTCACATTCTGAGGTCCTGGGGGTTAGGACTTCAGCAGATGCATTTGGAGGGCACACAGTTTTGCCCCCATAACAGGAACAGCTGACTTTTCGTCTTTAACAAATAAATTAAAACATATATCTAATGACTCTACAACCTTAGATCATCTCACCCAAGCTTGATTTGTCCTTCTGCAAGCCTGGAGGTCTTGTGCAGCAGAGAAGAAAGCATCCAGACTTGGAATCGGAGCATCCTCTTGCTGGTCCCACTTACCAGGTTCCTCCCCTCATTACACCTGAGCCACAGACACCTGTCCTGTAAAACTGGGAAAGTGAGCCATTGTCCCACCTATGTTTTCCTCAGGGGTATGGGGAAGGTATAAGGAAAAATGAGAATCATTTCTTTTTAAACAGAAGAGAAGCGCCTCTTGTCTCTCAGGAAGGCTGTGGGAATCAGTCATGAATGGGCTTTATAAACTGGACAAACACATGGCAGAGTCATTAGAGTAGGAAACCCGCACCTTCCCCACCCCTGGAACCAATGGGACATCCCCTGGTGTGTGACCTAGGAAGTCGGGGACACATCAGATAAAGGACCCCAGGGGACGCTGGCCCTGGTGGGTGTCTGGGCTCCTTCACTGCCGTCAGAGGCACCCAGCTGCCCATCCCCACGGGCCACACCCTGGGTCCTCTCCAGATGCCACAGAGGTGGTGCCCACCTATCTCAACCTCTGAGGTTGCCCAGGCAGACTCTTCTGTGTTTCAAAGTAGGTGAATTCCATAGTCTACTCCCCCCCATTTTAGAGGGCAGAAAACTGGGTAGTGGAGGAGAACGGCTTCTTCCTTAGGTCTCACCTTTAGGACTAAAGATGAGAAGTCAAACAGTGGGAGTCACCAACATGATGCTGTTCACAAAAGGCCCACTTACATGTGCTCAGCATCCTGTCCTTTGTCATTTCTGTCTCAAGGAAACCGACACCAATACATTACAGAAGCTTCTTAAGGATCCTTTGCTCAGGAATTTTCCTGTTTACGGAGATGGGCACAGATGGGTAACCTGACCCCCTCTGGATGGGCTCCAGAGGACAGAACTGGGGCCGGCAGGCAGAAGGCTTTCATCAGCTGAATTGCGTCCCCCCCCCCACCAAATTCATATGATGAAGCCCTAACCCCCAGGACCTCACAATGTGACTGTATTTGGAGATTGGATCTTTAAAGAGGTATTTAAGGTAAAATGAGGTCATAAGGATGGGCCCTAATCCATTAAGACTGGTGTCCCTATAAGAAGAGGAGATTAAGACACAGACACACACAGAGGGAAGGCCATGTGAGGATACAGGGAGAAGACGGCCGTCTACAAGTCAAGGAGAGAGGCCTCAGGAAGAACCAAACCTGCCAACACCTTCTTGGACTTCCGGCTCCCAGAACTGTGAGAAAATAAATGTCTGTTGTTTAAGCCCCCCAGTCTGCGGCACAGCGTCGCGGCCGCCCGAGCTGACCCGTACAAGGCCCGGAGAGTTCGATTTTGGCCGACTTGAAGAAGAAACCCTTCAACAGAGTCATGTAATGATGGGATGACTGCTCTTGGCTGAACTTGGCATTCCTGGCTGTGTCCAGCATGAGCCTGGCTGACCACTTGAGGAACTGCCCTAGAGAAGAATTATATTCATTAAAGTCCAAAATCTCAGTGTTTGGGAGCAAGTGGTGTTTATTCCTCGCAGATGTGAAATTCAGTGGGTGGTGACCAGGAGTTTGCCTCACAGCCGTTCTAGGACCCAGGTTGATGGAGAACCCCCATCTTCTACTGGTGGTTTCCTAGGTCACACTGAACACCAGATGTAAAGGCGGAAAAGAATATAGAGAATCACATAGGGATTTTCACAGCTCTGGCGGTCAGGCCATGCTCTTCTTTTTTTATTTTATTTTAATGCATTTTTTATATTCTTTTCCATTATGGTTTATCACAGGGTATTGAATATCATTCCCTGTGCCATACAATAGGACTTTTTTGTTTATCCATTCTAAATGTAATAGTTTGCATCCACTAACCCCCAATTCCCAATCCATTCCTCTCCCTCCCCCCTCCCCCTTGGCAACCACAAGGTTGTTCTCTATGTCTGTGAGTCTGTTTCTGTTTTGTAGATAAGTTCATTTGTGTCATATTTTAGATTCCATATGTAAGTGATATCATATGGTATTTGCCTTTCTCTTTCTGACTTACTTCACTTAGTATGATCATCTCTAGTTGCATAGGCCATGCTCTTTGTCTGCATCCTGTTGGCCAGAACTCAGTCACCGGACTCCACTGACCCTAGAGGAGAGGGGGCTGGGTTGGTCAGTCACCCATAGGACTCAGGAGGCCATGGCAAAGGTGACCCAGGGGCTGTCTTATGGAGTTTTGTGAACTCACTCTGAGGCCTTCTCGTGGAAGGAAGCAGAGCCGTCCCCCTCACTGTGTCTCTCTTACTTTCAGCTTCTCCAAACTGCAGCCCCCCGACCAATCCCCTGCGATCCAAGCACCGTGAGCCATGGGTACGTGCCCATAAAGGTGAGTCAGCGCTCTCTCACCATCAGCTGAGTCTCTCTAACCAGCCCCCCTAAAACGACTTGTGAGACGTTTGTGAAATCTCAAGGGTAGCTACACATCCATCATGTATATGGAAATGGTATTTCCCACAAGTATGATTCCTCAAAAATCAATAGCAGACGTGGACCAATGTGGTCAGACTCCCACGGAACAACAGACCACGTGGGGCCTTGCTCTGTCCCCACAGCCTGCGTGTCTGGCACTTTATTTCATTATTTCCTCCAGTGGGTATTATTGGCCCTTCCTTTGTGTCAGGCACGGACCAGATAGGAGGGATGCAGGGAGGCACCAGACCTGCACCAGATACAGAGAGGGAAATGGCCAGTCATTAGCCCAGGGGTCAGGGCTGCAGCAAGACCAAGGCCACGTGCAGAGGGGCCCTGACTCCTGACCCAGCCGGGATACAGAGCAGGGCTTTAGAACATCTTCTCAGGTTCACTTTGCGATCTTTCTTCATTTGTCACTGTGGCCATTTAACTAAGGACCTAAAGCTACAGGTTAGCTCACAAGCAAAACAAAACTCAACAATTGCTTTGGAGCCAGATGGAACCAGTTTGAATCCTGGCTTTGGCACTTACTAAGTTGGCAAATGTGGGCACATTTCTCATCATCCTGGACCCCAGTGTATACAGCTTTATAATGAGATGGCGATAATACCTCCCCTCAATGTTCTTGTAAGGATTAATTGAAATACCCCATGTTGATCACGGGGTGTAGTACCTCGTGCTCCATAAAGAAGAGAGCTGGTGTCCTGAGCGGTGCAGGTCTGGGACCTGGGGAGGACCTGCTGCCCTGGAGGAGAGCCCCATGGATGTTCGGTGAGCATTTGCTATTTGCTAGGCACAGAGAGAAATACCTAGATGAATGGAGGTCTTCTGTGACCTCAAGGATTGTATGGTCTGCATTCTGCCGAGGTAACATTCCCTGCAGTTACATCACAGGATGCGGCCCTAACAGCAGTGGCTCAAGCACTCAGAATGGGCTCTGTAGGGGGTGGAGAAAGTGACTGTAATTGCGGGGGATGAGATTCAGTGGTGAAGTGAGCATCAGAGGATGAGTGGGATTTGGATAGCGAGAAAGGGCTTTTCTGGTCAATGTGGCTGCTCTTATAACCCTGGGTGCTCCTGGACCGGTTTCATAAGGTTTCATAAGCTCCCTTCAGACCTCATCTCTAATATTGATGCCGAGTAAGGGGCTCTTTGCCTGGGGCTGGGGTCTATCTGGGCTGTGACCCTGCATCTCCAACCCTACAGACAGGGTTACTCTCATAATCCTCCTGATGCTTGCGTATCCAGCCAGTTTCAGTAGATTCCCCATTTGACCTTGAAGGAGTATGATCAGAGCTGCCTAACCATTTCCTCTGCCCTCACCCCAAAACTAAAGAGCTGGGGCAGTGGCCTCTGGGGAGCCCAGGCTCTGGGAATGCTATTGCCTTGATGCTAATGCAACTCAAAGTGTGTTGATAATAGATCTTTTCCGTTTTCTGGCTTAACGGCAATTTTAAAACACACTGTTCAAAGGATGGGAAAGTGCATGCATTTGCTGAGCTACTCAGCTGAATCAAATATGTAGCAGCAAGAGCGAGCCTTCTAGTTAAGATCCATTGAGGACAGAGGCGGATTAGGATCATTTGATTGGACATCAGAACCATAATATTTTTCAGTATAAAGGAGCATAGAATTTAAAGTTCAATTCCCTCCTTTTGCCAAGTACTAAAGGGAAGACTAGAGAACATATTCTGATTAAAAAAAAAGACTGTAGTCCAAGAAAGGGTTTGTAAAATGTCAGCCCGACGTTTTCTTGAGCAAAATAGCTTGTTGGGAATTGTGAATGAAACTTCCGGTTTGGAACGCCAGCTTGGAGTATTGTGAGATGCAGCGAAATAGAGTTGTTCCAAGTGGATTTCTATAAAGTGAAGCTTATTTTTCTCATTTGTTTCCACTAGGAAGTTAGAGATAAGGTACTTTTGGGGAAAAATAGGGTACTTTGACTATATATTGCTTTAGTTCTTTTGCTTAGACCCCCCTGTAATAGTCAGAGCAGGCTCAGTGCTTTAACAAACAGCCCCACACTTTCAGTGGCTTGACTCCAAGTTTGTTTCTGGCTTGCAGCACAATCCCGTGTGGGTTGGGAGTGGGCTCTCTCCTTGCAGTCATTCAAGCACCCAGGCGCCTTCTTTCTGCAGGTTCTTCCTTCCTTAAGGCCCAGTCCATTCAGGTGCAGATAGGAAAAGAGAGGGAGAACCAGGTGCGCGGGAGGTTTACGGCCCTGATGGAGGACACATTTCTTCTGCTCATATGCCACTGGCCAGTCACACGGCCACACCCACTGCAGGAAGGTTGGGGGAGGCCTGGAAAATACCAGCAGGAGCCAAGAAGAAGGGAAGAAGGCGGATATTGGGCCCCAGCAGTCTTGGCCATACCCATGTAGCCCACAAAGGACTGGAAGTATAGCAAAGCTGGAAAAAATGTTCATATTCAAGAGATAAACAGCTTTTAATGAAATAGTCATGGTATTCTGCACCTTCATGTGAATACCATGCCCTGTACAAAATCAGCCCCCGGTTTAAAATACGGAAAACATGTCAAATGACAGCAGAAACTCTGACAGGATGAGGGCCTTTTAGGGAGGAAGGCCAAGGTGTTTTGTTTTCCAACATTATGATCTTCTTTTCAGGCTCTTCTTGTTCCAGTGAAACTGCCTGTTTTTATTGCACAGTTTCATCACTTATCTCTTCTCAGACATTTTCTTCTAACATTGGTGGGTTTTTAGCTGAGAAAGCTGGGTCAGGCGCGATCTGGCAACGTATTGAAATGGCCCGGGGCAATCTACGGAAGAGGTGCCTGGTTACCCCTGGCCTGTGCTGAGGTCACTCCCCGCTCACCTCTCTCTTCTACAGCCTGGGATGTGTCTGCATTTTGTGGAGCTGGGCTCCGGCCCTGCCGTGTGCCTCTGCCATGGATTTCCGGAGAGCTGGTTCTCTTGGAGGTACCAGGTAAGGGAAACTGGGGGAAGTACGCCCCAGTCAGGGTGAGGGGAGAGAAGAGTCTAGACGGTGTGAGCCAGCCTGGAATATCATTAAGAAGCTGACACCTTACCGTGGAGCATCATCTCCCAAGTATGACCACAATATCTATGAAATGTTGGGGCCGGAGATTGCTCCAGAGCTCAGAGCTGTGCTAGCCTATAGGCCACCTTTGCAGATTAAAAACAAGCATACTTCCTCAAGATGCTTTATGCCACCTGCTGGGAAATCTCTGTAATGAATATAGAAATCTGCAAGGTCTTTGCTAGGAAAGGTGCTCTGTCAGGTGTGGCATTAGGTGCAGTGCACAAACCCTACCACCATCCATGGCAGCCGGGTGGGCTCATTCCAGCCCCATGATGAGGACACCAGGTAGTACCATGTGGCACTTTGAATTGAGCCATTTACAATAACAGGGAGATAGAAGGAAGCAAAGAGGTGGTGTCAGCAAAACACTGATGAGCCCACACTGGAGAGGGTCTGAATTGTTTCTTTTCTAGATCCCTGCTCTGGCCCAGGCGGGCTTCCGGGTACTAGCTGTGGACATGAAAGGCTATGGAGAGTCATCTGCTCCTCCTGGTGGGTTAGCTGTTTTACAGCTGTCGGTGTTGGTCATGCCTTCTGACTGTCTGAGCTCTCCAACTGCACTGTCTTCCCCTGGTCCCAGGTCAGAGCAGGCAGCCCTTCAAGGGGGTCTGACTTCCCCCTCCCTTCCCAGCTCCTGCAGTGTCCGTGTCTGTGCACTTTGGGCCCCAGATGTCTCTCCTCCTCATACTCTGAATGAATACAAGAAGCCCAATGGCCCTGTGCCCCAAGGGAGTCTCCTGCTAGCCATTGAGGATATAGGATGTAGGAGGTACCATCCAGCTCCAGAACTATTTTCATCTTGCAGAACGGAAACTCTGTACCCATTAAACAGTAACTCCCCATTCTCCCTCCCCTCAGCCCCCAGCAAGCGCTCTTCTGCTCTCTCACTCTATAAATTTGACTAGTCTAGGTGCCTCATCTAAGTGGATCATACAGTACTTATCCTTTTGTGACTGGCTTACTTCACTTAGCATAATGTCTTCAAGGTTCATCCGTGTTATAGCATATGTCACAAGTTCCTTCCTTTTTAAGGATGAATAATATTCCGTTGTATGTATAGACCACGGTTTGTTTATCCATTCATCCATCGATGGACACTTGGGTTGCTACTGCGAATACTGCTGCTATGAACATGGGTGTACAAATATCTCTTTGAGTCCCTCCTGTCAATTCTTTGGGGTATATACCCAGAAGTGGAACGGCTAGATCATATGGTAATTCATAGGCCAGATTCTTAACCCAGCGTCTGTGGATCCCAGTGGGAGTCTTTCCAAGGATGGGTGTCAAGGACCTGTGGACCCTTGAGAACATGTGTGGGTCTATGAGCATTTTCCTTGGGGAGGGGGGAGTCCATTGTTTTTATCAGTTTCAGAGGGATCCTCAGCCCCAAACCTTTAAGAACCCCAGGTGGAGGCAGGAATGGGAAGCAGCCAGGTGTGCAGCAGCGTCGCTGGTCCTTCCATGGTCAGTGATGCTCTTAGCAGCTTAGCAAGCCAAGCAGCAGCTCACCACCCCTTTTCTGAGCTGCTTTGGCTGCATGCACGTCAGGCCTGTTGTGTTGAGTTTGAACCCCGCTGACATGGGCTGGGGCTCTCAGTCACTCAGGAGGCCACCAGCAGGCCACTCAGCCTGTCATGACAGAGATGTGCTTCCATGGTTGTTCCCTAAATGTCATGGTGTCGACTCAGCTTCTGCTTACTGCCTCTTGAACAATGCAGAAGCATTTTAGACAAAAGGAAGGACTTCAGTCCAAATATTCAGGAAAGACATCTTTTTTTTTTTTTACTTCATTATTTAAATGTTTATTTTTATTTATCTATACTGCAATCTTCCCTGAATCCCGTGGGCATTACTTAGTAATATAATTTATTGTTCAAACTGCAACACTATTAAAAGAGAAACTGTTAATAATAACACATAAACTAAAACTGGCCTGGACAAA
Source organism: Eubalaena glacialis (assembly GCF_028564815.1). Classification (NCBI taxonomy): domain Eukaryota; kingdom Metazoa; phylum Chordata; class Mammalia; order Artiodactyla; family Balaenidae; genus Eubalaena; species Eubalaena glacialis. The sequence goes on from NC_083724.1 coordinate 113,818,087, forward strand.
CTGGGACTTATGGTCATACCCTAATTATGACTCTTTTTTTTTAAAGAAAAACATAATTGACATGTTAACTGTTGTCAAAGATTATACATAACATTAATTCTAAAGCCAAGTGCAATGATTCTAAAGCCAGGTGCATATATGTACATTTCAGATCATTTGTGTATAAATTTCAGATCATTTGGCAGTAGATTTTAAGTAACAAATTATTTTCCCTTAAAATTATGAAGCCTTTGTCCTAGTGTTTTCTAGCTTCCCTTGTTGCTGTACAGCGTTCCAGTACCATGTTACCTTTTTTCCTTACCCTTGAGACTTTTAGGATCTTTATCTGTTGTGTTCTAAAATGTTATGGTATTGTGCTATGATATGGGTCTTTTTTCATCTACTTTGCTGGGTACACTTAACTTTCAGTTCTTGGAAATTTTCTTGAATTATTTCTTTGATAAATTTTTTCTTCTGTTTTCTCTGTTTTTCTTTCTTTTTCTTTTCTGGAATTGCTATTATTGGTAAAATGTCCATACTGCCCAAAGCAATCTACAGAGTCAATGCAATCCCTATCAAAATCCCAATGACATTTTTTACAAAAATAGAAAAAACAATTCTACAATTCATATGGATCCACAAAAGACTACAAATAGTCAAATCAATCTTAAGAAAGAACAAAGCTGGAGGACTCATACTTCTTGATTTCAAAATATATTACAAGGCTACAGTAATACAGTATGGTATTGGTATAAAGACAGACATTTAGACCAATGGAATAGAGAGTCCAGAAATGAACCCTTGTGTATCTGGTCAGATGACCTTCAACAAGGGTGCCAAGGCCACTCCATGGGGAAAGGACAGTCTCTTCAACAAATAGTGTTGGAAAAACTGAATATCCATATGCAAAATAATGAAATTGGACCCTTATCTTACACCATCTACAAAAACCAACTCAAAATGGATTAAAGGCTTAAACTGAAGACCTGACACTAAAGTTCCTAAATGAAAACATAGTGGAAAAGCTTCATGATGTTGGTATTGGCAATGGTTTCATGGATATGACACCAAAAGCACAGGCAACAACAACAAAAATAAGCAAACAGATTATATCAACCTAAGAATTTAATATGATATATATATATTTTTTTGCCAAAGGGGCTCTTTTAGTTTGCTGGTAATTTTTAAACATGCAAATTAAGTGTATTTCTTTTATTTTTAATTGCAGAAATAGAAGAATATTCCATGGAAGTGTTATGCAACGTAAGAAGGGTCTTTGGGTAACATCTGTAACTTCTTCTCCATCCTTGGGTTTTCATTGATATAAGACAGAAGTGTGGGTGTTCATTTAAATCCTAGGAAAGCAGCATTTCACAACATTTGGGTACAAATTCTTTCTGAAAGTCGAAGTATTTTGAAATAATAGCCAACGTTGACTGCATATCAAGTACTTTTCTAAGCATTTGATAGAAGAGGAAACTGAGTCATGGGGAGGTTAAGTAACTGCCTGAGGTCAACAGCTTGTAGAGCCAGGTTTAAACCCTGCAGTAGCTCCCATGCTCCTGCTTTTAGCTACTCCACCATATCACCTTTCCATTCTGAGAATTTAAAAAATCACTTTATTGTGGTAAACACATTGTTGGCCAGATCTAGGGAGTTAGTGTGTGGACTGGGGACTGCAGAGGCATTCCTGTTCTAAGACAGGCATACTCACCATCGGGGAGAGGGACCCTCATCTTAGAGCTTGCAGGGGAAGGCCAAGGCTGAGGTGAGAAGAGACTGCCACCCAAACCTCCATCAGCCCTGGAGCAAAAGTAAAGGCTGGAGGGACCGAGAGGAAGAAACAGCCTCCTGCTTGGCCAGAAAACTGGCGATGCCAGTGATTATGCTAAAATTACAGAAAGCCTTCATCTAGGAGGGTCACATCTCTGCCTGGAGCACCCCATCAGGCCCCATGTGTAGGCTTGATGTCTCATAAGGGGAGCATGGGAAAAAACTTAGTTTCCAGTTAGGGTGTCCTTCTTTCCTCAGTTTCTGAATCTTTGCCTCTTTCACTCTGCCACTTCTTGCTCGGATCTACCCCCTGATCCTGCCAAGATCTCACCAACCTCTATCATCTTTAAAATACAGGGTTATAGAAAACATAATGAAGATCCTTAATGGTGCTTACCCTTAAGTGCCCCTAAAATTTTTTTCTCAACTACCTTCCCCCTCAAAAGTATTGAAAACCCTTTCTTCTTAACTACAAATTTGTGTGCCAGTTCATCAAACAACTGTTATTTGTTTTAGAATGGGTACCTTTAAGGGACCATAAACCTATTATCTGTACGTTTGTAGTCCTAGAATTCCCAATTAGGAATATTGGGATGCGACACAGCAATAACGCTGTCTTCTAAAGTTCATTAACGGGACTTCCCTGGGGGTCCAGTGGTTAAGACTCTGTGCTTCTACTGCAGGAGGGGCAGGTTCGATCCCTGGTCAGGGAACTAAGATCCCACATGCTACGCAGCGCAGCCAAAATATATTAAAAAACAAACAAAAAACCCCACTAGCTTCTTTTTTTTTTTTTCACACACACCCACACTGTATTTTATTTTTACAAGAGATAAATACACTGACACCAAGCATTGTAAACGGATGACCACAACAAAAGCAACAATGATTGCAATTACCAAACATGAAACACACTCATACTATGTCATAATATTGACATTCAGTCCAGTAATCCTCCACTGCAACAGCTCCTTTACTTTGCAGTGATAATTGATTTGTATATTTTTTGCCTCTGAGTCCTTGTGGGATTTTTTTTTTTTATTCAAACAGAAAGTCACAAAAATTATAATCATCCTCATCAGTTCACTCAGTCCCATGTAATTAATTTTTCTTTATCCTGATCTTTTGTTAGCACTTTTATGGATTCATCAGTTTTCCATTAGAGTTCTGAAAATGCTTATTTATTCAGTTCAGCAGTATAGTCAGTTACCAGAAACCTGTACTTGTCAGAGTCTTTTCCATGAATTCCTTGAAGATGAAACCCTTTTATAGGAACATTTTTGCAAAAGCATCAGAGTACACCCAGAACTGTCTGTAAATGACAAAAGACTTAAAAATGACCACGGTTAAAGATTTGATGAAAGTTCATAATAATGCAATTGACAAGGAAATTTAGTTATTTCTGAGATATACATTTTAAAGTAATAACTAGAATTATGACTTATAACATTACCCCACTATCTTCTAAAGTTCCTTAATGTTGGGAGGTTTGTCTCCACCCAGTTGTCCCTTTCATTGGGTGTGACCTTGGGTAAGTCATTTAACCTTTCCAGATCATGCTGTCAGGTGTAAAATACAGTGAATGGGTGGGCTTCATGCTCTCCAAGGCCCCTTGAGACCTGAGCGTGATTCTCAGTTTGTGGGCTGTGGAAATAATGCTGAACTAATCTCCAGCTTCTCTGTTAATTGGAAAGTGAAAAAATAGTGGCCTGCAGGCAGTCCAGCAGGGATGAGGGATGCTTCATCTATGGTGTGCAGACCCTCGGGAGTCCATGAACCCCTGGTAGTGTGTGCAGAGGTTGAGGCAAAGGTGCCCATGAGTATTTTCCTGGGAGAAGACCCACAGTTGCCATCAGATCCTTGAAGAGGTCTAAGGAGACAGAGGAACCACTGTAGTTGGGGGAAAGGGGTAGGGGGATCATGACATATTCTGTCTTGTTTTTTTG